>NW_027397068.1:30514180-31018306 GCF_003265705.2 Callorhinus ursinus | reverse complement strand
AAAAGTGATCATTTTGTTTGTTTGTTTGTTTGTTTGTTTGTTTGTTTTGCCATGGGAAACAGAGCCAAAAATGAAAAAGAGAAATTTAGTTGAGGCTTATTTTAAGTTAAAGAAGAATCAGATGTTTGAAGAAATAATGAAAAAACTGGAAAGGAAGATTAACCAGCCAGCATGTTAAGACAGACACAGATTTAAAACAGTTAAGATATGGGCTAAGAAAAACAAACTTAGTAAACAGCTTAGTGAGTTTAGGAAGGCAGGAATTGTTACAAATAATTGATTTTCTATAAGAGATACAAAGATCCACTAATTTTTAGCAACATTTTCATTTTAGCAATGGAACCTGTGTAGAGAATGCAAATCTTAGAAGCACAATGTGTAGGAAATTAAGAGGAGACTTAGTAGAGAGTGCATTCGGGGAATGTGTGTCCAGATTAAAGATGAACCCTGGCAGAAACCAAGGGTGTGTAGGCTGGTTAATCACAGGACCTTCCCCGTGCCCCCCCCCCCCCCCCCCCGCCTGGACTGATGACTAGCGTGTCAGGTCAGCCTTTGTCAAAAAGAATTATGGCAGAGCTGTTGCCTGGACTCATTCCAAGTGTGTACTGTTGTTACTGACCCCATCAGTTGGGGGTATATTGAACCAGAACTGGGGCAAAGTATGCAGCCACACTTGGGTCATTGTCACGTGGAGTCTGTAATGTAGTTCCATAGGAGCTCAGCATGCGC
Organism: Callorhinus ursinus; assembly: GCF_003265705.2. Lineage (NCBI taxonomy): Eukaryota > Metazoa > Chordata > Mammalia > Carnivora > Otariidae > Callorhinus > Callorhinus ursinus. Next base: position 31,017,577 of record NW_027397068.1, on the reverse strand, counting down.
TCTGGGGACAGGCCAGTTCTGCCTAGTGCTGGGCTGAATTGCCACTGCTCAGAGCTGCCGACTGATGACTACTGCTGGTGGATGGGCAGTTTCCATCCTCTGACCATGGTGAGCCTGGAGATGTGAGCAGAACTGTCATAGCTAAAATATAAGTAACCTTCTGACATTAGCCTAAAGAAGTCGTTAGTATTACATAGTCCATGCAAAACTGAGGTGTAAACACCACTTCTGCCAAAAGACATTTCTGTTTGGCTTGATGGAGTAAACTGCCCATGGTCGGAGTGAGAGGGTGGTGGGCCCTTTTTTACCTTATACTCACCTGCACCTCTACCCCCAGCCCCTTCTTCAGGCTCCTCTTGTGGACATCAGAGGTCATCAGTCCATTGTTGCATATTAGCTGTTACATGCCCTTTTTAGTGGACAGCAGTCATCTTTTTCCAGATGTCATGCATTGCAGATGTGTGTCTATCTCCATTGTTATCTGTCCTTGCCATGTTTAGGCAACCATCTACACAGCTGCACATCTCCGACTCCTACCAGCCCTAAAAGATCTTGGGCTTCTTTTTCTGACAGGGCTTTCGGAAAATGTAGCTTACATAGTCCCATAGTAAACTGTCTCTGCCAAACTGCCTCTGCAGCAGTATGGTTTTAGATCTGTATTCTCACTTGCAACAAAAGGTACAGTGTTGCCACAGTTGGGGATGAATTATGAGGTATGAATTAGGCATAGACAGGTTGCTAGAATGGATGGAGTTGTTTGTCCAGCTGAAGAAGTCACATCTTACTCAGATGCCTCCGTCCACCTGTGTGCAGTCTCTTCCCAATCTTGGCTTCACTGTCTGGCTCCCCCATGCTTCTCCTCTCCCCCACATTTCAGTATGTGTCTGTCGAGACCCAGTTCCACTCCCGCTTAATACTGAGTAAGCATCAGCTAGATAATGTGCAAATACTTTAGCCTATTAGCACGTGGTTAAGATTATGTCTTAGATTCAGCCATTTATGGGTTAAAATCCAGCTCAACCTAGCTGTGGGGCTTTCCTCAAGTAACTTGCCCTCCCTATACTCATTCCCCCATCTGTAAAATAATAGTACCCAGTTCACAAGGCTGCTAATGGATCAAAGGAGAATGTTTGCTTATCGTACCTAGCACCAGCTTCAGGCACTACGGTGAGTGCTCAGTAAAATGGACACGTAGCTGTTTATAATCTGGCTTCATCTCCCACCACCTTCCCAGCTGCATATATCCATTCCATTAAACTGTAAGCTCCTTTTCGGCAGGCGCCTGGCTCCTTCCCTCTGAGAGCCTTGCATGATGCCTGGCACATGTTTCAGTGCTCTGTAAACACAGGAACAAATCCAGTAAGCCCCATGGAACCATGCCCTACCACACATCTGTGCTCTCATGTGCACTCCCACCCCCTCCTCACCTGGGCCAGGTACCTCACAGTGGCTGGCCTGGATGAATTCAGACTCCTCTGTGCTTTCTCTCCAACCCAAGTCCAGATTTGACAGTCTCCCTCCTAAGTACACATAAGCTCCTCACGGGCAGGGCCTTGTTTACTTGACTCCATATCCACAACACTTTGCACAGCGCCTGTCACATAGAGAGTATCAAAATATGTTTACTGAAAAAAAAATATGTTTACTGACTAGAGGCTAGAGGTAGGGCTGTAAAGAAAAAGAAAAAGAGAGATAAGATGCAAGGAAAATGAAATTGTTGAAAACAGGTGATTTGTTACTATGGTGATTTCTGAGTAACTTTTGTCTGGGGGGGGTGGGGGAAGTTTCTTTGTCCTGATTATTGTTTTCTGTGTAACTTCCTCATTTCCTGCAGCTCAGGAGAACAGCTATACCTAGCAATCCTAGGAAAGACTCAGAGAGAATTAGAGCCTCCCTGTGAGGAGGGGGAGGTGGGTCAAGACCCCAGCAGGTCTCGAGTACCTGAGCTGATTGCACCATATCATAAGTTGTTCTTCACTTTAGCAGCAGAGAGACATGGAGGGCATAGTTGGGTCTTCTGAAAACCACAGTAAGAAAGAACATTTTAAGCCATAGTGCAAAAAATAAAATAAAAACTGTAGGGCATAACAATGCCTAGCTCCTGTCACGTCATTAAAAGTCTCATAATATGCATGGTCCAGGCTCTGGCCATGGCAGAAGGATACCTGAGCATTCATAGCCAAACCTGACTACTTGGTCACGTTACTCCGTGGGTCCTCGTGATTGATAACAGGCCTCTAGGGCTGTGGAGAGTGGAGACCTCTGTGCCTGTTTATAGAATTGGTTCTGCTTGAGTGTGTACAGGAGGGCTCTGGGCTCCTTGAGGAGTGTTAGCCTTGGTATGAATCCTTAGAGCTCCTTGTTGAGGCCTGTTGCTCGACCAAGAAGGAAACTGGGCTCCACAGTGTCAAGTGATATGCTCTGGACCACGTGGCAACTCACAGCCTTGTCGCAGCTTTGTCACTGCTCCCAGACCTTCTCCAATCCAGGAGCCTGGTACCCAGGACTGAAATGTCCTAGAGACTTAGGAGCCAGTCCTAAGCTGGATCGCTGTAAAGAGAAGAACACTTAAAGAGCACCTTCAGCCCTAGTGCAAAAAATGAAATAATGGTAGGATACAGCAATGCCCAGCTCCTGTCACACCATTAAATCTCTCATTCTTTGTTCTTTTCAAAAAGTATGAAGAAAATGGCTAGGAGCAGAGCCGGCTTCTCAAAAGGAAACATGGGGTAGTAAGAAGAGGGTGTGATTGCATTAGACGTGGGTCCAGGTCCACTGACTGGGTGACCCCAGACAAGTTACCTTAAGTTCCTGTGAGCCCAAGATTCCTTAACTGTGGAATGCCCTTCCAAGGTTGTCCTGAAGATTAAATGAAATACCGTATGTGAAGCGCCAAGCACAAAGTAAGTTCTCAATAAATGGTAGCTATTACAATTTGTTATTGTTATCTTACTAACCTGCCTTAGTACAAGTTTAACTGTCAGTATCAAAGGAGGTCAGAAGCTCTTATTGGTTCTAGAGACTATGGGGGAAAAAACCAAATAAGTGACCAATAAAGCCACCTTTGACCTCTATGTTAGATTTCCTTCCTTCTTGTGGTAGGTTACAGGCTACCTGTTATAACAAAAAGACCCCACTCGCTCCTCCCCACAAAAATCCGGTGGCTCCCACAAGATACACGTTCATGCCTCTCTCGTGTTAGGTCACAGTTCACAGCTTTAAGGCAGATGAGCAGCCGTGCTCTCCAAGACTGTCTAGGGCCCAGGTTCTTGTGTCCTGTGGTTCTGCCAGTCCCTGTCAGGTTGCCGTCCTCTGCCTGGAGGCAGCCAATTCACCAGCACCACATCCACTGTCCAGCCCATAGGAAGTGGGATGGAGGATGGAGAGCAAGCCACTCTCCTTTAAAGACACAGGGGCCGGATATATCACATCCATTCTCAGCTGGTTGGCCAGAATCGGACATGACCACACCTAGCAGCAAGGGAGTGTGAAAATGGAGTGTTCGGGTGCCTCACTGTGGAGGAGGGCGTGAGTCTGGTGGCACAGGGAGCAGTCTGCCCACCCTTCACCTCATCCTCCCGCTACCCATTCTCAGGCATCTGGGTTCGGGCCTCAACACTGTAAGGCTGTGATACCAGAATCTGATACCAGAATCTGCAAGGGGACAATCGGCTGTGCTGTCTTCTTTAAGGAGATAAACCCCAAGTTCAATTACTGTGCAAGACACTCTAAAATTCACACTGTGCTGCGTTCACATGCCAAGTGAAAAGTCACTATTGAACTGCTTTACTGTAAATTTTATAAGCGACAGTGTTTACAAAATGTATGCTGGTATATAAACCGCGTCTTTCCTTTTCAGATTTGTTAACAGAAACCTGACAGGATTTCTATCTGGTGCCAAGTCGGTCATCAACGAGTGCTCTAGCAACACGTGTTCCTCCCACACAGAGTGGCCACAGTTTGTCATTCCAGATACCGTTTTCATATGCTGCTGGGCAAAGCGTCCCTGCAGTGGCCCAGCCTACCGCCCGTGTTAATTTCCTCGTTAATTTCCTCAGGTCTCTGTAGGCACTCAGCTTGGACGCAACTACCACAGAGTCAGCCGAGCTGGGCTCAACGCGGGTTAGAAAAGTAAGCTCGAGGGAAGGCAGAGACTGTCGTCACTCCCTTCAGGCGCAGAAGTGGTAGGAGGAGGCTGGCTAGAGTCCACCAGCCTCTGTGTTTCCTTTGTTCCCGTCATCACTGTCACTGTTGTTCCTTGAACCAGTAAAGGCCATGGAGTTAGGGGCGCGTTTTCTGAAGGCCTACTTTATCAGCATTCACACCAAAACAGCTGCCGAGAAGCTTTGAAATTCGAAACCACTGCAAGGGATGCAGAAGCGAAGGCCCAGAGTGTTGCTGATTCCTTGCAACTTGAGAAAGTGCCAACATAAAGATCCAGGGGAGGGGTGACGGGGCTTCATGTCAGTCTTCAAAGACATCTGCTTCAGTGCCAAAAACACCACGCAAGTGGCTTCACAACCAAATTCTCAGGGCGCTCTGACTCCAGATAAGTCATCAGGGAAAGGGGGTCTCGTGGGGACACAAACACAAACATGAGCTCGAGGGCAAAAAGAAGAAAAGTAAAATTTCCTTATTCAAAGTCCATTCTGTTTCTTTAACTGATGAATTAAAGGGAAAAAGAATTCATTGTTTTCTGAAAGAAAGAGGCCACATTTGCAGAATCATCTGGCGAGGAACCTCCATAGAGACTAGAAAGATTGGCAGAGAGGGTTTTTGTTTGGCCTTGGAGAGAGAACCTCCTCAGCGTTCATTCTCCACATTGGCGGGCAGGGGGCATTGATGACGCCTGTTCACACAGCTGCTTTGTGCTAATGTGCTTTCTTGTGGCTCCACCAGGTGACACCCCGACCCTTGGGCCCTCAGCCAGTTCAGCCCAGAAAGCCAGTCTCTACCACTGTGGCCCAGATGTGACACTGACTCTCCCGTTTCCTTTTGCCAGTTCATGAAAGGAAGCCTACATTTTTATTTTTGTTTTCCTCTGGTTGTTTTTATATAACAGGGCCAAGGAGAGTAGAAAGATGTTTGGCCAAATATCAACATCAGGAAGAAGCATCTTTGTTGAATCTTTTATGTTTCTGAAAAATTTTAGGTCGCATAAACCAGTGTTGGTTACTGTTCTGTGCCCTGCTTGGAATGCGCCAGGTTCTAAGGACTGGGGAATTCTAGTCAAAGTCAGAAGTCACACCATCAAAATGCCAGGCTGAATGTCCCAGCAGGAAAGGGTGAGGGCAACAAGAAGAAAAGTGAGAGAAAAGTATAGAATTTTTCTGCCTGGTGCCCTGAGCAAGTCCCCTTGTCTCCACCAACAACAAGCATCCAAAGAACAAAGTGTTTCACTTCATTCTGCCGACCTCCTTAGAGCCATGCCAGCGTGTGGTCTTCAGGCCCTCGCTCACAGAGAGGTCTTGCAGATACCTTAAAATCCAGAACTCCTCAGTTATGTTCCAACATTGACTTGTTCAGAGTACTGTCATTCTGACTTTATTGGGTTTCCCCAGGTACTTAGGAGCTTGGGCCCTGAAGGTTCTCAAGAACCCACCAATCCAGCCACCCGACTTCTGGTTCTGATATCCCACATTCTGCCACTTGCCACCTACATGGTCCTCTGAGTTGTTTATGTGTTATGGCTTTGCTTAATCTGTGCCCTTAATTAGATTTTCGTGGCTGCCCATCTGGGTGATTCACCACCCCTTCCAGCACTGCTCCCTCACTGCCCACTTCCCAGCACAGATGTTATAAAGACTCACGCAGAAACCTCTCTGTCCTAAGGGGCACCTGGGTGGCTCTGTCGGTTAAGCAGCTAACTCTTGATTTCAGCTCAGGTCATGATCTCAGGATCCTGGGATCAGGCCCAGCATCAGGCTCCACACTCAGTGGGGAATCTGCTTGAGAATTCTCTCTCTCTCTATCTCTCTCTCTCTCAAATAAATTAATTAATTAAAAAGAAAAAAAGAAGAAATCTCTCTGTCCTTCAGTACCTTTCACCTTTCAAACCTTCCAGGAGGAAAGGTTGCTTCTTAACAGACTTTAGAATCAGTCACTCTCTCTCCCTCTCTTAATTTTTAGAATTGGTTGCCACTCAATAAACAGTCTCTGTGCCCCTCAAAAAAAAAAAAAATTTTTTTTAGCATCAGTTACTCTCTTTCCTTCTCTTAATTTTTCAGTTCACAAAGCATACTTCATCAATGTATGGTTATATACTTATATATAAATTAAATCAGTAACAGATAAAGGGATCTTTCCTATCTAAAAAAATGATTTATTCTCATAAAAATTGTGCTTTCTCAATATAGATAATCTGAGGGAAAAAAACAGAAGAAAGAACAGTCACCCATAGTGTTATTCCCCCACACACCACCAGCAAGCATCTTGGTATCTTTCCTTCCAAACAGTTTTTTAGGCATTTGTCATATAGTGACAATCATGTGATCCTTCTTAGTATAATATGAGCATTTTTCTGTATTGCTGATTATTTTCTGTAACCAGAAGTTTTAATTTGTTTTACTTTACATGATAGGCATGCCTTATTATATACTTAGCCGTCATCTTCTTGTTAAACAATTAGCAAGTTTTCTAACTTTCAAATTATAAATAACATGTCATAGGACCTCTTTATGTGTCATTTTTCAAAAAGTGTCTCTTTAGCACAGATTCACAAAGAACAGGCCCATTTTTAAGGTTGTATATATATATATATATATATAATATTGTCAAATTGGTTTATGAAAAGGTTATACACTAATTCCTGGTCTTCTATCAGCAATAGATGAGAATAGGCATTTCAGGGGACCTCCGTCACTATTGGGCAGACTTCCTTTTGAAATTTTGTTAATTGAGAGGTGAAAGTCTCTCATTAATCAACATTGTGTTTCTTTGATTACTACTGAAGGTAACATTTTCCCGTAAGTTTCACAAGTCCTTTTTCCTTTCTTTGAACTGCCAATTAACATGCTTTCCCATTTACCTAATCTTAGGGTTTTTTTTATCTATATAAATTCCTTACATATTAAAATATGAACCTGAGAGAATTGAAAGCATATGTCCACACAAAAACTTATGCATGAATGTTCATAGCCTCATTATTCATACAGCCAGGAAATGGCAACAATCCAAATGTCGATCAACTGATGATTGGTAAACAAGTGGTGTGTCCATACAACGGAATATTTTCAGCCATAAAAAGGAATGAAGTACTGATTCATGCTACAAAATGAATGAACCTTGCAAACCATGTGCCAAGTGAAAGAAGCCAGTCACAGAAGGCTACATATTATATGATTGCGTTCATATGAAATGTCCAAATAGGCAAATCCGTAAAGACATAAAACTCCTGGTTGTCAGGTGTAAGTCTGAGAAGGGAATGAGAAGTAACTGCTGAATGAGTACAGGTTCCTTTTGGGGGTAATGAAAATGTCCTAGGATTAGATAGTGACAGTGGTTTCCTTTGTATATTAAATGTACATATTACATATATAATGTATTTATATATATAATGTATATATGTAATATGTGTATAAAAAATATAAAACCACTGAACTGTAAACTTTAAGAGGGTGAATTTTATGGTATGTGAATTATGTATTGATAAAAATAAAAGTTTAAACTAGTAACCACTAAGGAACTTTTTTCCCTTCCCAAAAGGGGTGAGAGAAGGCCTGAAAAACTTTATAATCTGTGCTCTAATTCTTTCTGAACCCTTTGGCATAGACAGTTAAAACATATCCTTATTTTTTATCACCATTTCCCTCTTGTTTTAACCCTGAGATCTGAAGTGAAGTGAGTGTAAGAAGAAAATGTTCTTTGCTCCTTTTGGAGCCTTTCCATGGTTTGGTGTTAAAACCTCATTTGGCCATTTGGGTTTGGGAATGGTTCCAGCTCTTTGTTGACTGCAGTGTTAAATCTCACCATCAGGGTCTAATGCTTCCATTTCTTTCTTTATTAAGTACATTTGACTCTCCGGGCATCAGGGAATGGAAGGTTTTAGAGAAGGGAAAGGAGAACATGCTGCAGGGAGTGAGCCAGTGCTTCTCGGCATGGGGGGTGATTTGAACAAGACAAACCAGGGTGGTAGCCAAAAAATCTAGGTGCCAGGAATGTGGTTTTTTTCTTAAAGTGATGTGACATTTGTGAGAGTGATTTATATGAGTTCGGGTCCTTTGCTGTGCGGTATGGAACGAGATTCATCGTCCTCACCCTCCAGAGGACCTTGCAGAGTCACGCACAAATGATCATCCAACACCACCTCTTGTTATTTCCGAAGCAAAGCTTTGATTTGATTTTTAAGTAGGCTCCGTTCTCCCACTCTTACATGTGGCTGGTGTCTGCACTGTAGGTGTTCCTGGGTCTACATTAGTCTTATCACCTCAAAGATGTGACATTTTATTGCTTGGGTGGGGGGAGGGTGCTCTCCCTCATGGGACTCCACCAAGAGTAGAAATCTGTTATTTTGTGCTTGGAGGAGGCATTGCTTGTGTTCTGTTTATACAGTAAATATGTTCCAGAAAGTTTTGCCTGTATAGCAAATCATGTTTTAAATGCAGTCCACATGCTCATTTATACCAAGGAAACCAGTGCTCACTCCTTTGTGGTGTATATAAACACTCACCACAGGCGCCTGGTGGCTCCGTTGTTGGGCATCTGCCTTCGGCTCAGGTCGGGATCCCGGGGTCCTGGGATCGAGCCCCGCATCGGGCTCCCTGCTTAGTGGGGAGCCTGCTACTCCTTTACCCTCACCCCACTTGTGCTCTCTCTCTCTCCCCCCCTCCCTCTCACATAGGTAAATTAAATAAATAAACAAACAAACACTCACCACATCTAGGAAATATCAGGAAACTAAGGGGAGCTTCAGTGTCATTGGTTCAAACGCTCATTAAGACCCTACACCACATGAAGGAAGCCGGTGACTCACCACGCCTGGCATGGTCCCAGCACCCTTACAGAGCCCACAGTCTTGGGGCAGGGTGTGAATGTGGGGGAGTGAGGCCCAGTCCCTAATGTCAGGGCCCCCATTAGTCATGCACAGGAAGCAGAGCTCTGGGGCACTAGGGAGCCATCCCCACAGGCCCCTCTGACCACACACCCACACCCTTACATGGACTGGCCAGGAGTCCATGGGGCAGGAAGCAACTCTGGTCTATAGGCTCCATGTGCCAGCCATGGAATCAGTCTGTCTGGCTTCACCACCCCTGACGGAGCTGTGGAAAAGTCTCAAACCTCTCTGCTCTTCTGTTGTCAAATGAGGGGAAAGCATCATACTTCTGTCTGAGGACTGTTATTAAGAATCGAGTGAGATAGGATGTTCCAGTACATAGCATGGTGCCCGGCTTGCAGTGAGCCCTCATTTGATACTGGTCATCACTACCAAGATCGGAGCCTTCACCTCAGTGGTGCCCATTCCACCAAAATAGGTATTCATTTTCTCTTGCTCTGTAACCAGTTACTACAAACGAAGCAGCTTAAACAGCCCCTGTTTATTAGCACACAGTTCTGAGCATCTGGGCATGGTGTGGCTGAGCTCTCTGCTCCCAAGGCTGCATTGGCCAACAGCATTCTCATCTGAAGCCTTGACCAGGGAAGAATCCATTTCCAAGTTCTTGGCCCACTTCAGGTCCTTGTGGTTATAGGACTGAGGTCCCCATTTCTTTGCTTTCTGCCAGCTGGGGGCTGTGCTCAGTTCCTAAAGGCCACATAGCCCCCTCTATCTGCCAAGCCAGCAGTGGAGAACATTTCCCCCCCACCCCTGCCCCAGAATGCCTCTTACACTTGGTATCTACTTCTCCAGAGAGAGCCCAGTCCCTTTCAAGGGCTCACTTGATGAGGTCAGGTCCACCTGGGATAATTTCTCTTTGTTAAAATCAACCATGCCAAATAAAATAGCCTAATCAAGGGAGTGATTTTCCCATCAGTCATGAGTCCTAGAGATGACATAGGGTTTGTCACACCAAGGGCAGGAATCTGGGGCATACCTTGGAGTTCTGCCTACCCTACCACCTTTTCAGCAAGGCACAGATTTTCACTCCTTCCTTCCATTTGGCAGCAAAGAAGCAGAGTCCTCTGTATTCTTTCTTTTTTAGCCATCTGGGACTACTGGCTGGACCCCATATCAATACTGTGGTTCAGGCCTGGAGTATTTACATGCCCACCATCCCATCCCAGCTGTGGCAGGGACTTTGGGGAGTGTCTGCACTTCCAAGATGGTCCAGCGTGGTCCTGCTTTCTCTCCAGCCTCCCCAGTCAGCACTGGCCCTTCTGTCCTGGTGTCCTCAGAAGACAGCACCACCCCTACTCTCTTGTGGGGTGTCAGGACCCAATGTCCTACAAAGAGGAAAGTCCCGTCATAAAGGATTGAAAGTGCTGGGAAATTTGGGTGACAGGTTCTGTGTCCCAACAGCCATTGCTACCAACGTGGCACTCATCTGTCTCTGAACGTCTGGATTCCAGCACTTCTGTGGTGAAAACTAAAGCAAGCCTTTCCTAGACTTTCAAGGGATTTGTTTTCTCGATGGAGAATGTAGCTAGATACCTCCGGTTGATTCTTGTGGGTGTTTCCAATCTGACAAGGACCGAGAACCCCCTGCCATGGCTCTTCTCCCCAGAAGTCAAGTCATTTCTGATGTGTTTCTGCACATCTCACCCTCTTGCCTCATGGTGTTACTGTTGCCCAGAAAAGGGTGGTTGCTCATTAAACCACCGGTTCTTGCCCTGTTCCCAGAGAAGTGTATGAGACTGTGCAGTCGATCTACAATTCAGCTTTAAATTCTTTTTCAACTGTCCCCATCTCAGTTGCTTGTGTTTGGTTTCTAGGTTCCCTTCCTTGTTCCTTTACTTTTATTATGATTTTCACCCAGGTAAAGTGGAGACCAGCTAAAGGGATGGTGAATGGTACCAGCAAGAAACATGCCACATCAGAGGGCAGGCCAGTGTGGCTCGACCTGTCACTCTTCCAAGTCTGCTGTCAGCAGCAAGGATGGGAACTTAGGCCTCAGGGCCCTCACTTCTCCACACCCACCTAGGTTGGTTTCTGAGATAGAAGTGCTCACACTGCTGAAATTAAAATTATTTGTTGTCACTTTCACCTGCCTTCCTCCAGCCATCCCTCCTCTGCCTGCACGTTTATGTGTCTCGGGAGGAGGTAATTTGCTTTTGCAGAAGACTGCCAATGGCCTTTCCCCCTTTTTGGTACCTAGCTCTCTGAAATCTTCTCGGAAGTCCTGCAGCATTATAACCTGAGTGTACGGGTGTTGCTTTACTGAGTGGCGTGCAAGGAAGCGTGAGCTTATCTGTTGTACCTGTGTTTGATGTACACCTAGCAGCTGGACCGTGGTCTGGGGCGTCAGTGGAGGGAATGTATGTTCAGCCAGACTCATTCTGGATAAAAGCAGCCTAGGCCCAGAATCGGGGATAGTGTCCATCTTTTATGTCAGCTTCAGTTGATCACTCGAGGGCTTATGTGAAGAAGGATTCTGAGGCCACGCATGGCACAGCACCAGACAGTGCAGGTGTGGCAGTCCTCGGATTCCCTCTTTGACAACTCTTCCCTGAGTGGTTTAACGCTGTTGGCACACATAAGATCCACAGGACTAAGGAAATTTCATGTAAATCAGGTTTTCCTTGCATAACAGAAAGAGCCCTTTGGTTTCGCCAAAGGACTGAAGAACGGGGGGGCTTCGTGGCTGTAATCCAGACACCTTGACCACAGTCACAGGATCTTATTGGTCAAAGTGCTTGTCCATCAGTTTTTCTAGGCACAACAACAAGCAGAGAAGGATGGCCATGAGTTCCTGGTGTAGGATTTATTTGTCAGAGTAATTCCAAGGTCCCACTTTTGGAACGGCATTATTCCTTGTTTCCCAGTGCCCCACAGATCTCTGGCAAGTATATTAGTACATTATATGTTCATAATGGACCTACAGCATTGGCCATAAACGCCACACCACAGAACCGTATGTAATAAAGGATGTTTTTATTTTAACTCGAATGCTCAGAAGTTTGTCTCATGGCAAGGAGCCTGAAGTCATGTTGGGTACAGCTCACAGAGCGGCTTCTGAATCTTCCGTCGGGAAATGGTTAGTCTGACCACCGCAAGTGGGAGGAAGAAGACCACAAGTTCTTACACAAATATTTTCATTGTGATTAACTTTTAATGTCTTGAGCCTGCATTGACTGATTTATTTCGGGCTCATAATGTTTGTCAACGAAGGGAAGAGAGTAAGCAAACCTGTGCAGAAACATTTCTTACTCTAAACTGCAAATGTATGCAGTGGTAACAGAGCTGTCCCTTCTACAAAAGAAAACTGTTTTTCTTTCTCCATTTCTCCAAAATGATTTTGACTGAGTTTTGGGTTTTTGCATTGTAATCATTTAACAAATATTTATTGAGCTCCTACAGCATACAGCACTGTTCTAGACCCTCAGGATGCGATACTAAAACAAAACCAAAAAATAAGCTGCCTTCAAGGAGATTACTGTTTGTTTCCTTTCATTATTTCATAGGTCTATATATGGTGTTGGTTGTTTATTCCAGTGGTAATGCTTTTTCTTGGTGCATTGTGAAAGATGAGTTAGATATAAGGTCCTGTTTTCAGTGGGGTTCTGATGTGTCATTTCTGTTTTGCTGGAGTTGAAAGAGTAGTTTGTAATGAGCGTTCTCATTGGTTTTGATTCTTTTCTCTATCACAAGGAACAATCTTCTAGGGAAGAATCAGCATTTCATACCAATTTTTAAAATTGTGCCCTTCTACCCAGCCTGCCTGTTCTCCTAAGAAAGGCATTGTGAATTGCATGTTGATCACACATATAAGGGAAACAGCTGTTATATACTGTTTCGAAGATATGGATATAAATTCTTTCTCCTCCATAAATCAGGATTTCTCAGCCTCGATGCTACTAACATTTGGGGCCAATTAATTCTTTGCTGTTGGAGGCTGTCCTATGTTGTAGAATGTTTAGCAGCATCCTTGGCCTCTACCGACTAGGTACCAGTAGTACCTCTTATCCCTGAGTTGTAGCAACCAAAAGTATCTCCAGACATTGCCTATTATGCCCCTCGGTGGGGGTGAGAGGAATAAAGTCAACCCCAGCTGAGAATCGCTGATGTAAATGATGTGATACTGTGATTCAGGTCTCACATCTTCTAATTACAGTAGATCAGTGCAATGCCTGAAAAAAGTGCCTGGGACAAGAACTGTCTTCTGTCTGGCCTTTGTGGGAGCTCAAAGCAACTTTCTGCCGTGAAGGAGTTAATATAAAGTAAGCAAGGTACTTATCAATCCTATGAAGCAATACCAACAACAAATGATGAAATTCCTTCAATAAATCATGCCTTGGACATAGTTTGCATTTCCTATTGGAAATTTTTTAAATTGGCATTCATCTACCATAAGTTAGAGAGCATGTTGGACCCAGTATACTGTAAGTTAATCTCGAATGATTTACGCGGAAATGTGTTCCAGATTGGGTGATCTCAGCTCAAGCAGTAGGCGGCTCGTTTCCCAACATTTCCATTCTCAGGAGCTGACATTGAATTCCATGAGTATTTATTGAAATGTGTAATGTAAGAGGACATTAGAGCAGTCTGATGCTGCTTTCATGTCCTTTTTCCCCAGAAAAGCAGTGCTTAGAGCAGTGCCCCCCGCCAAGAGTCTCCGTATCTGATGTGGCATTCCCCACTTTGGATTGCAAGATACTAAGAAAAACTAGTTCTTTCTTTCTTCTTCACTACTTCAAGTCCCTTCCATTCCTGTACCAGCTTTGCCCTCTCCATTGAACACATGTAATTACACATGGTGTCGTGTGTTTCTTATTTGATCCTTTGGTTCCATATGGGCCACTTTTCAGAGTTTTGGAAGCGGCATCCATTGCATGTTCTACCTATCCCCATCAACCTGACAGAGTATTACAGTCCAAAGTACCATCATTTAACTGAATTAACCTTGTATTTCTGAATCCTCTTTCTTTCTCACACATACCAATAGATTAAAAAACACAGGGTCAACTGCAAATGTAAGTCGCTGAGAGAAAGGCTGGTCTTGGATGCAGAGACAAAGGGTGAAAGAGAAACATACTGGGCTAGAGAATCTTCACTCATTTGATTGCTTTCTATCAAGCACCTGCTGTGTGCCAGGCATTGGCATTATAGCTCTGACAAAAGTGGACAGGGCCATGTTTTCCTGGAACCCGCAGTCCACTGGGCAATGAGATAAATGGACAAACCATGTTTTAATATGGCACAATAGGTGCCATGATGGGAGAAATCAGGATGCCATGGGAGCACTTAGAAGGAACATCCCCCCAGCCTTGGAAGGCGGGTACGGGGATCAGAGAAGGCTTTGCAGAGGAAACAGTGTCTTACCTGGAACATGAAGAATATGTTGCACATCAGGAAAAAAATGTTCAAGGCCACATTCCAAGACCTAAAGCAAAGCAGAAAAAATTGAACCTTTAAATAACTGGGAAGTTCGGCATGTTTGGATAGTAGAGTGTGAGATGGGGAGAGTGAGAAGTAAAAAGGAAGCAAATGAGGTTGCTTCTCAGGGTTCTGACTTGAGCAAGTCAGTCATGGATGGTGGCATTTCTCCGATAAGCACAGGAGAAGTGGGTTGGAGGAGGGTGGGGTGACAGTGACCTGAGTTTTTAGTCCACCACTAACTCTAGAACATGAGATTGATTTTTTTTTATATTTTTGAAAGATGTCAAAAGCTAATGGAAATTTGGAAAGTTAATTAGCAGCTGAAAATGATTTTTTACTGTAGGCTATCATGACATCCTACAAATATACCCAGACCTCTTAGTTTCTACCAATTTTATTTTATTTTTTAATTTTTTTTTAGAGGGGGCAAGAGGCAGAGGGAGAGAGAGAGAGAGAGAATCTGAAGCAGGCTCCACACCCAGCCCAACATGGGGCTCAGTCTCTCAACCCTGAGATCATTACCTCAGCCAAAAGCAAGAGTCAGACGTTTAACCAACTGAGCCATCCAGGTGCCCCTAATTTTATTTTTCATCCAGCAATGATTTCTTAATTTTGATACTTATTGTCATCTTACTGCTTAAAATTTACCAGGTGTGGGTGCCTGGGTGGTTCAGTTGGTTGGGCGACTGCCTTCGGCTCAGGTCATGATGCTGGAGTCCGGGGATCGAGTCCCACATCGGGTTCCCTGCTCAGCAGGGAGTCTGCTTCTCCCTCTGACCCTCTTCCCTCTTGTGCTCTCTGTCTCTCATTCTCTCCCTCTCAAATAAATAAATAAAATCTTTAAAAAAAAAAAAATTTACCAGGTGTGTGCCTGAAGAATGGGTACCCATGAGAAAATAAGTATGGTGAGCTGTTCAGTAGCTGTCTTCTGGCTTTTCCAGCATTCCTCCACCCTCTTGCTTACATTTTTTTTTTTTTTTGCCATAATGGAGGTTTTTGTTCTAATATTGCATGGACTCACTTCCTAGAGCATACATTATTCTTTTAGATGACTAAAGAAAAGCATAATAAGTAGTCTTGGGCTATCTTTAAGCACGTGTGTAATGTTCGAGGATTTTAAGGGGCAGCATGTGAGGACCTTGCTGCCTGGCGACCATACGCTCTGTGGCTCCTGTCACCCAGAGCACACGGGGAACGAATGTGATTGTCAAGGGCCGTGAGATCGCTTCTAACCATCAGCCCTAGCCACTGCTTTTCCTCCTTCCCTTTTAGGCCTGAAATAGCCAAGGGCGAGCCTTATAAATGACCCAGCAACCCAGCAGCTAAGGAGCATGCAAGTTCACGTGCCTCCCTTTTGTTTTCGGCAGGAATTTAGATAATGGGCTGTGTGCAATGTAAGGATAAAGAAGCAACAAAACTGACGGAGGAGAGGGACGGCAGCCTGACCCAGAGCTCCGGGTACCGCTATGGCACAGACCCCACCCCGCAGCACTACCCCAGCTTCGGCGTGACCTCCATCCCCAACTACAACAACTTCCACGCGGCCGGGGGCCAAGGACTCACCGTCTTTGGGGGTGTGAACTCTTCATCACATACCGGGACCTTGCGTACCAGGGGAGGAACGGGTAAGAATTGGGCTGTTCTTCATTCTTTTGTCAATTGAACATTTGTGTTCCAGTCGGCTCCCTTTAACTAAGGATTTAACATTAAGTTTTTCATCATCAGTCTCCATCTACCCACTGCCACATGAAGGGCTATTAAAACAAAACAAACAGGGCTTGATGGACAAATGAAATGCTGGCTACAGTGGTGCTAGGTGATCCCCAAGTAGCTGCTCTGGGAGGATTCTGCATGGGTTAGGAGGTAACAGCTTCTCCTGAGGTACTCTAGGCCAATCAGTGGTCTCAACCTTGGCTGGCTGACTCAGAATAACTAGCAGCTTTTTCAAAATACTGAATCCCATCCCAGATCTTTTGAATCAGAAGCTCCGGGACTGGATCTGAGAATGTATGTTTTGAGTCCTCTAGATATCAGTGCACTTTCCTCCCATCCCCCAGTTAAGAGCCACTTTGCAGGGGGTAGCACCTTCTCCCTCATCTTCCTAATCATCAGCCTGCCTGTCACCTCCCAGTCAGTGAGGACATTTGGCAGCATTTGTTTTGGGCCATTCATCTTCATTAATTCTTTCTGATCTTCCCATTATCTTCCATATGACGGAGTTTATCAATCCTCAAGTGTATCGTTTATCTCTTGTATTTTAAAATCAAATGTTATGGGGCGTCTGGGTGGCTCAGTTGGTTAAGCGACTGCCTTTGGCTCAGGTCATGATCCTGGAGTCCCGGGATCGCGTCCCGCATCGGGCTCCCTGCTCAGCGGGGAGTCTGCTTCTCCCTCTGACCCTTCCCCCCCCATGTACTCTCTCTATCTCATTCTCGCTCTCAAATAAATAAATAAATAAAATATTTTTTAAAAAATCAAATCAAATGTTATGTATCCTTAAGGAATCCTTCTCTTTTTTTTTTAAGTTTCCTTCTCTTTCCCACCACGAGGCTCTGTTTTACTGCCATGTACATTTGCTGACTTAGCTAATACTTTGTAAAATATCTGGCATACATTCTCAGACATATGTTTTGCAAAATATTTGAAAGTTATCTCATGCATCCTTAGCCTTCCAAATCATCTCCCAGCATGTGAATCATGGTAACTAGATATTTGACATTATTTGTTGCAAGACTGCTTTGTTTATTAGGAAAGTTTAAAGAAATATACATCAACCTTTGTGCTCTTGGCTCATCTGGGAGCAGAAGTCTTATATAAGGACCCACTGTGCCTTTTTACCTGGGGAGCTGGCACTACTGAGACATTAGCAGGGTTTTTTTTCCCTTTGCCTGCAACACGGCAGTGTAGTTATATCCAGGGGACCTGACCCAGAGCTTTGGGCATTGTATCATTGTGTTGTAGTGGAGCCAACTTTCTCTTTAAAGTAGGCCTCGCATGAGCTCATAAATGTTAGTATACTTTCCTATCTTCCTGGAAGGCACCTGGGATGGAGGGAAGAAGGAAAGAGGCATTCTATGGAAGTCTGTCTCTGAGGATGCAGAAGGGGGAAAAAAGAGCCAAAAACGCACCAGCACACACTTCCCGTGCCTGCTGAGTTCTTTGCCAACCAGACTGAATTCTGCTGACGCAGACATTGACCTTGTTCATTCATTCATGAATGCTGGATACGAATCCCTGTGTCTGCAGGTATCATTCATAAAGTCACCAGAAAGGAATACTTGCCTTGAACATGGGAGTCTCTACTGTAGTCAAGGACAATCTTTTTTTTTTTTACATTTTTTTTTTATTTTATTATGTTATGTTCATCACCATACATTACATCATTAGTTTTGATGTAGAGTTCCATGATTCATTGTCAGGGACAATCTTAGTATAAGAGGCTTCCTGGTCCCTTTTAAAATTTGGAAGTTAAAACCTAGTACTCCCAAATGTTGGCAGATTTCTCTGCCTTGTATTATTCGGCTTTGTTATATGTGCATGTCTGTCTCTCCACCACTGCTTTTAGTGCTTTAAGGCCAAGAGCAGTGTCCGTGTGCCCCTGTGACCTCCTTTGACTCTCCTCTCCATCCGTAAAAGGTAAACAGCCCAGGGAGACATTGCCGGCTGACGCGGGGTGAGAGTGGGGACTGGAAGTGCCCGTTCTCGCGCTCCTTGTCTCCCACACAGTGGAGCTTGGGCTTGTCTTCAAATTATGTAACAAAAGGAATCTGTAAATAGAGTGTTCAGTGAGAATAAGCATGACCTTACAGGCTTCCACTTCTTTGTTTTAAGCCAGTCTCTTTTCCAACCTTTCAAAGAAATTTAAAGTTGCCAAATGAGCCCTGCTGCTTTGCATGGTCAGACGTCAGAACGCCAGTTCTCCTACAGGAAGTCCCACTTGGGATCGGGTGGAAAAACAAGCCCCACCTCCTTCTCTGGTTTGTGAATAGCCCCACAGGCCCATCTGCTCCCTTGGAAGTACGGACACAGCAAAATGGCAGTTTGCTAAAGAGTGGAATCCATGTTGTGTGTTCTTTAGGCCACAGCAGGGACTTTGAAGTGTGCGGAGATCAAAATGAGGAGCCAGAGAGCAGAGAAATGGAATGTATTTTAGTTAACGATTGCTGCATAACATATTACTGCAAACTTAGCAGCTTTAAAAAAATACATATTTAGGATCTCACAGTTCCTGGGGGCCAGAAAACCGGGAATGACTTAACTGGATCCCCCATTTCAGAGCCTCTCACTGGCTGCAATCAAGGTGTGTTGGCCGGGCTGTAGTCACTACCTCACAGCCCAACTGAGAAGGATCTGCTACCAAGCTCGTTGTGGTGCTGGCAGGACTCAGTTTCCCCATTGGCTGTTGGCCAGAGGCCACCCTCAGTTCTTTGTCATGTGTGTCTTTCCAACAAGGCAGCTTGCTTCATCAAAGTGTTCAGGCCAAAGTGGCAGTACAGAGCGTCTGCAGGGAAGACAGAAGTCGTAATCCATTTTGAAGACTAATCACTTATGGGACATCCCATCACCTTTGCCATGTCCTGTTGGTTAGAAGCAAGTCACTAGGTTCACCCACACTCAGGGGAGGGGGATTACACAAGAGCATGAATACCAGGAGGTAGGACTCATAGAGGACTACCTTAGAATTCTACCCACTATATGAAGGAGGTCCTGAGCCAAATGGGATGCTGGAGATTTTCTGTTGTCAATAGCAGACTTGTGCAGAGCAGGAAGGGCCTCTGTGGGGAGTCCACCAGATGAGAAAATGCAGGGTGGTTATGAGGAGTAAGGACTACAGATCAATGCAAGGATAGGCAAATTTGTGGTAGGAGAGACAGAGTCCCCAGAGCAATTGCAGATGCCAAAAGCAAGACATCCTCTAATTGGGGTGAGCATTTATGGAGAGGGTCTTCTCAGTCCCAGGCTGCAGAAGGAGTTTCCTGTTACATTCTCCATTACTGTGATCTGTTTTACCCTGAACCTAACTTGGGCTCTTGAGAGGAAGGGAATTTGTATCTTTAATTGCTGCAGGCCTCACAGATCTGAACTGTAGCACCACTGCTGCCCCTTGGTTGTGGACATGATATTAACATCTGCCTCTTCCTGAGGGCTCAGAGAGAAATGCACTTCCAGCTCTAGGCTTCAGTCAGATCAAATAACGCTTCCCCTACAAAGACCAAGGCATAACTTCAGCCCTGCAACCCTGGTTTCACACATTAATTACATCACCACCACACCATGTTATGATTAGATGTAGATTTTGAGAATGAGATTTTAGTGAAGATCTCATTTCTTGGAATTAATTTCCCCTTGTGTAATAATCTCTCCCCTTCTGATTTTGTTTTGTCAGGAGTGACCCTGTTTGTAGCCCTTTATGATTATGAAGCACGGACAGAAGATGACCTGAGTTTTCACAAAGGAGAGAAATTCCAAATATTGAACAGCTCGTAAGTTCAGGGAGGGACGGGGAAGTATGCATATCTTTCAGATTGGGAAAGAATACTTGTGTTACCAGCCTGTGCCTTTTTAGTCTCTGAAATGCTAAGAGAACACTTGGTAAATTCATTAGCGTGTAGCAGTTGAACTTCAGAAATGAAGAGTTGATGAGCCAGTGCAGTATTTTCTGGCACCCATGTCCAAGGAGCTTTTGGGGGACCGTCATAGTAGCAGAGTTGATGCTTTCGGTTTACAGGTTGGAAAAGTTCCAGTATTGCCCCCTGCAGATCTGCATTTTCAGATGATTGGCACAAAGCTTGGCTATCCACCTTACCCTCTCTCTGCCTTGAGGTGGGTTTTTTTGTTTTGTTGCTTTTCCTAAGTTGCACTAGCTGAGCCCTCATTTACAGCTGGCAACAAGTTCCTTCTGTTTTCAAAACTGCTAAATACTCTGATTGGTGAAGCTTGTGGAGGCGTTTCCCCAGAGTGAAAATCCGCGAGTGACTGAAATCTTTGTGAGGGAGAAGGAAGGAGAAGGGACTTCGCCCACTTGTGAATGACTACAGTGCGTGCATTTTAGATGTGACCAGTAGGAACAACAGTTAAATAGGCAATGGGGAAGTTTCAAGGGTCAGAATCACTCATTGTAAGGATAGAATCAAATTCTACATTTAATACCTATAAGAAGAGTAAATATAGGTATATATGGCATTATGTATAGGCGTATTTCCCTGTAGTTTTTAAATATTGCCTCTATTAGGTTAAGGCAGTGTGCCTGCCCAAAAACTTCTGGCTTCAAAGAAAATGGTGGTGGGGCTTAGTCAGTAGAGCATGAGTCTCTTGATCTTGAGGCCGTGAGTTCGAGCCCCACATTGAGTGTAGAGTTTACTTAAAAAAAAAAAAAAAAAAGGAGGGGCACCTGGGTGGCTCAGTCAGTTAAGCACCCGACTCTTGATTTTGGCTCAGGTCATGATCTCAGGGTCGTAAGATGGAGCCCATGTAGGGCTCTGTGCTGGGCATGGAGCCTGGTTAAGATTCTCTCTCTCCCTCTGCCCTTCTCCCCCCGCCAAAAAAAAGAAAGAAAAAGAAAATGGTGATGCCCCCATCTGCAAGTCAGGCCTTCTCCCCTGTACCTCAAGTTTTCCTTGTGAGTGCTCCGCAGGGACCAGGGAGGAATGCCACCCCAAGGCTGAGGGCCCACCAGGAAGTTCTCCTATGCTGCCGGCCCCACTTGCTCTGTACTCCATTCCCTGAGCAAACCATGAGGGCAGAAGGACCAGTCAAAGCCTGGCTCTTGAGCTTTCCTCAGAGCTCCAGCAGGAGGAGAGGCAAGCGAGGGGAGCTAGAGGCGCCCCAGGGCATCCCCATCCTAGAAAAGAGAATTGGTCATTGTTAACAGGAAACTCCCTCAGGCCTGAAAACTGCCTCCTTAGAAAGCCCACCCCTTCCCTGGGACACCCCCAACTCTCAGAATACACCACCTTTCGAGGACAGGAGCTAGATTCCTCCCACAAGAGGCCAGTCACTCTTCTGGATCTCAGAAAACTGTCTACATAGTAGCCACAGGGTTGTTGGGGTTTTTAAAATTATTATTGTCATCATGAATGGGTATGGGTGGGGTTTTTTTTTTAACTATTTAAATACCTGCAGAAAATCGCACATATCAGAATGTGCGTGGTGGTGGTCGCGCAACAACGTGAATGAGCTTAGTGCTGCCCAACTTTACACTTAAAAATGGTTGAAATGGTAAATTTTGCTATGTGTGTTTTACCACAATGTTTTGGAAGTGTACAGTTTGCTGTATTTGCACAAACTGAACATGCCTGTGTAACCAGCTCCCAGATCAAGAACGTGGCCTGCCCCTACAAGGCCCCTCACAGCCACAGAGATTTTTTTAAAGTAGTAAACAGCTGCCATCTATTGAAGGCTCCCGTGTGCCAGCCACATACTAAGTTGCAAGTGTTCTTATTTATTCTTCATGGCATTTGTCTGCCTTGTGCCTCACTGTCATCTTTTGACATATGAGGAGCCAGAGGCTCAAGTTAGGGAGCTACCCAGGTGCACAGAGGAGCTAGCAGGCGGCAGAGCCAAGGGTGAGGTTGTGGGGATGGCATCCTGAGTACTGTGTCGGGTTTGGTCTCGGAAAGGCCCAGAAGGGACTGAACCTTGTAAAATACATGAAAGTTTGGAAGGTTGGCTGGGAGGTGGGGGAGAAGGGAATTTGGCTTTGATCTCTTCTGATTTATGATTGTTTATTGTTATTTTGATTCTCTGATGAATGCTTCTCCTCAGAGTCTACTTGTTTTGAATTCTGAAATACCCTCCACTTCCCCTCCCCATTCTGTGTAATATTCTCTCAGTCCCAAAGTCGGTTAGAACTTCTAACCAGCTTCTGAAAGGTGAGAACTAAGGAGTAGTAGGAAGTACCACACAGCTGTTCCTCTGCGGGGTTTGTCCACACTGCAGGGGGATCTACACATCTGATCCTGAGCAACTTGGAAAGCCGGTCCTTGCCAAAGTCAAATTCGTGACTTCTTCCTTTGTTAATATGGATAGATTCTACAATGGCAGTGAATTGAAATTTTGGAGAAACATTCCAGGAAGATCCAGTCTATCTCAGTCGGTATTTTATGATTTGCATGCATGGCCTCTAATATTTACAGGCTTCGAGCCTCTGGCCTTGTTCTCTTCGAAGAAAATATTACGAAGGTTTTTTTCCCTTATTTAATGTTCTTCCTTCTTGCCAGTGGAATTCCTCATCCTACATGCCATTTTAAATGCCCTTTTCCAAGGTTATGGGGGAAAAAATAAGGTTTTTACAACAAATACAGTATCTGGAAGTAAGGGGTAATAACAGGGAAGAGGAAATCATGGACAGACAAAGCAGTAATAGAGAACCAGATGGCCTGTGGCTCCTTCCCCTCCCCCAGCCCCTCCCAGCCCGGGCTCCCCTCCGCTGGGGCGGGGGAGGGGGGGGTTGTTGGGGGGAGGGGAAGGGGATGGCGCTGCTCACCCTGGGGCAGCTGCTGCACCATCTAGTGCATGTGTCCTCCCACCCCTTACCCTGTCCAGAGGCAGAAACCGGTGGTGGCAGGGCTGGCCTTTGTGTGGTACACGCGTGTGCTTGTGCCTAGAGCCAGTGGGCACTGCTGCCCAGCATGGGCTAAGGGTTCTTCACCGACCTGTTACGAGTGCTCAGTGTAGTGCATTTGGACATTATGAAACTTGAACCCATTTTACAAACTATGGAAATTCATCTATTTTATTCCCTATTTTCACGTGAAATAGGAAATCCTTAGTGATTTACCACCTAAAAACACTGACTCTTTAAAATATAATAACCATGTTACACAGAGTAGAATAGTGCCTACAGTAGTGACTCCTTTAAAGTTCTTTTCCTCTTGATAAGGAGAAATGCTAGGTTAGACTCCCATCTATGCATATGATAAAATTGTTATGGATATGCTCTCAAACAGTAAGATGGCAGTAACCAAACTGAGAAAGAATATAGCATTTATAATAAAACTCCACAGCTCAACGGATCAGGCTGACTTCTGTGTGCAAATGCCACTTCCTGGCTGGATCAGGGGCCAACAAACCCAATGAGCAATTTTGGGGATTGAGAACAGGCTCTTTCAATAAGTATTTAAATTAGAGGAATAGGGGAAGCTCTTAAAAAAACTTAAAAGTTATTCTAAACCAGAACCTTAAATCATATATTTGAGAACTATAAATCATATAAGCAAGACAACAGTTAAAGAAAATCTCACCAACACTGAATTAATGAAATATCTGAACTGTAAGAACAGGTTTTTTTAAGGTGCAGTTTTAATAATGTTAATTACTCACAATAATTTAAGAAGTAAAAAGTAGCATAGTAAAGATTGTTTTCCTAAATCAAGGTGAATGATTTGTAAAGAATATTATTTGTGGGTGAATTGGACTTCTAATGTATTAAAAAGATGATTTATTCATTTGCTCAAAAGATTTTTTTTGAGGGATGTTTTGAGTCTGTACCAGCCTCTCTGGACCCAACCTGTGAGGCTTACTACATAATACATTGTTTCCTTGTCACCTCATATCGCCTTTGATGGAAAAAGTGACCCTGGGTGGCCTCAAAAAAGAAAAGGATTTTATCTTTCTCATGAGTAACTAAAAACCCTTGTGAGATTAATGGAGTCACTTAAGAGAAAATCGTGAATTCCTGATACATGACTTTAGAATGAGCTGATAGTTGGATTCTAATCTGTGCTAAACTATTTAGGTGCCAATATCAAAATGAGATATTAATACTGGATTTGGAATGGAAATTGTTGTTGACCCTTGAACAATGGACAGGTTAGGGGCACCAGCTCCCCCCACTGCATATAACCTTGACTCCCCAAAAACTTCTAATAGCCTACTGTTGACTGGAAGCCTTACCAATAATGTAAACAGTCAACACATATTTCATATATGTATTATATATACTGTGTTCTTAGAATAAAGTGAGCTAGAGAAAAGAAAATGTTATTAAAATCCTAAGGAAGAGAGTACATGTACTGTACTGTTTTTATGGGAAAAGATCTGCATATAAGTGGACCCATGCAGTTCAAACCCATGTTCAAGGGTCAACCATACTTGATTAATCCCAGATCATCTGACGGGGCACCTGGGTGGCTCAGTCATTAAGCGTCTGCCTATTGCTCAGGTCATGATCCCAGGGTCCTGGGATTGAGCCCTGCATCTGGCTTCCTGCTCTGTGGAAAGCCTGCTTCTCCCTCTCCCACTCCCCCTGCTTGTGTTCCCTCTCTGGCTGTCTCTCTATCAAATAAATAAAATCTTCAAAAAAAAAAAAAAATCCCAGATCATCTAAATAAGACTGGGCTTGTCCCAGCCCCAGCAAAGTGTATTGGCTTCCTGCCTCAGGTGACATTTCCATGTACCCCTACATTGATACTAGACAGTCTTCTTAATTTAAATCAGAACTAACATGATGAAGGTTGCAGTTAAAGGTAAGCTTCTGCTGAAAGCTCTTAATTTTTTACTATTTTGGAGCATTTCCTGGGTGTGGGGTTTAGGAGGTGGATGGAGTAAGGGAGAGAGAAAGGAGAAGGTGGGGAGATGATGGGTATTGTTAATTTTTTTATGATGAAATGTCTCCATCTGGTGGAATTTCAGAGCAATAAACACTGCTATCATAAAAGCCTCCAAAGCCATTTCTTAGCATGTGTTCAAAAAAAATTAACTTCCACATGTGTTCCTAGATGATATGGTTAACAACTATATGTATTTCTTTTAGAGGACATGGAAATGAAACCAATACAAACTGCTCAAAGGTTAACAATTTTAATTTCATGAGTTGAGGCCAAAAGGCAGAGGAATCCAATAGGGGAGCCACACAGAGTAGATTCCCCACAATCAGTGAAGACCCAGCTCTTGAGTTGAGTGGTGGGTTCGTAGGTGTTCATATACACATATATCCCCTGGCATGTATCAGTCATTTCCTAAGACAAATCTGGACATAAGCTAAAAATAAGGTTTATTAACAAAGCATTTCCTGGGTATGAAAAGTTATCTCTCTGTTTTGGTTGATTTATCTGTTTAAATTTGTGTAATAGAGTGAAAAAAGAAAGACTGAAAAATGAATTAAAACATAAGTTTTTAGGGGCACCTGGGTGGTGTAGTTGTTTAAGTGTCTAGTTCTTGGTTTCGACTCAGGTCCTGATCTCAGGGTTGTAGGATGGAGCCCTGCATCACAGACTCTGCTTAAGCTTCTCTCTCTCCCTCTGCCCCTCCCCGCCTCTAAAATAAATAAATCTTAAAAAAAAAAAAAAGACATAAGTTTTTAAAAGCCTTTGCCAGCACCCCATTTTTTCGTGGGCTATTTTGTGTCACCTGTGCCGCCAAGCTCTGCCCCATAGCCACACCCAGAGTACGTGCGGGCTTGTCACCATTTGCCTGTTGTTTTATTAAATTTTATCTACAATTGCTGCTCATCGGTCAGCTTGCTCAGAGAGTTGGTCTTTGGAGAATGGGGCTCTCGAGTAAGGCTTCTGTTAATACAGAGGCTGATTATTCTCTACCTAATCCCATCAGCCGGAGGAAGATCTTGACCAGGGCCAAAAGCCAACACGTTTTCTTCCCTGGCTGAGGGTTTTGACACAGAGCCCAGCCACAAAATGATTTAAAAAAAAAAAAAAAAAAAAAAAAAGGCTAGGGGTTTTTCTTGCTGCCTCCAAGGACCAGAAAATGGAAGGAGAGAAGGCGCTGGGCCCCTGCTGAAGAGCAGTCTGACAGGTCTCGGTATGCTCAGGAGCATTGACCTCGCCTCCTCCCCTGCCCTTACACCCCTGGCCTCAGGCTGGTGCAGGGTTCTGTGGATGCGCGCGTGGTAGGGCTGCAGCCCCACGTATGTGTGTGGGGAGAGTCACACATTCCGTCCCTGCTCTCTGTCACACGTCCACTGCCGTGAGCCTAACACACAAACTCTAGCCATTGAACTGACCCGTTTGTCCTGAGCTGCGAGTGGTGGTACAAGCCCCCGTTTCACATCCTTCTGTCTGCGGTTCTGAGAGCCCGCCCCCCTCTCCCTACTGAGACAGGATATTATCACCTGGAACACTGGGTCTCACAGAGTGGTGAGACTCAGAGCCTCAGTGCCAGGCCAGTTTTTGTCCCCACCTGCACCCCCCCCCCACCTGTACACACACAGCTGTACCCGCCCTTCCTCTCCTGCCCACCAGACTCAGGTCAGTGCTGTCAGTAGTCGATGAAATAACCTCAGGTTGAAAACTTCTGAATGAGGCTTAACCTGTTGTCCTTATCATGCTACCCATTGTCTTGAGAGCAAGTAAGGCAGGTATTAGGAGTAGGCTTTCATTCCTTCCTGGGCCTCCTAGCAGGCTTCCTTTCTCAGATGATCTGCAGATGATCTGTTTTTCTTTTCTTTTCTGATACATCTGTTTAATGGCTAACAAAAAACACTAGAACCAGCAAACAGTTTGCATCTCTCCAGCAATACCACAGGATGCTGCTTACCTCGATGTGAGCCGAAAGAGAGATTTAGCTAAATTAGTAGTGTTAATGCATGCTTTGTTTTTCTTCTAGCTTTGCTGAGATATAACGGACACATAACATTGTGTAGGTTGTGATGGGTTGTGTACAGTGTGTATGGTGTACAGTGTGTACAATGTGTATGGTGTACAATGTGCACAATGTGATGGGTTGACACACGTATATATTGTGAATGTTTACCACAATAACACATCCTTCACCTCACATAACCACCATTTTGTTTTTGTGGTCACAGGGTTTTTCTAAAGTAGCCTGAGGCTGGGTTCCCTTCCCCCTCTGTCCAAGTTGGGGACACTTACCAAGCAAAATGCCCCTCCACCCCAAGAGAGCTCTCTCATGGCCAGGGTCCTACGTTATTAATTTGCAAATAAAATAAGAAATGAGAGACAGCATGGGATTCAAGTCACAGTTGACTCAGATTGTAGCCATGTGACCCTTAGAAAGGGCTCTGTTGGAGTTTGGAGAAATCAGGCAGTGGAATGACTAGGAGATGGTCTTTTACTCATACAGCATTGAGTCTAACTGCAGAACATTGAAATGGTCAACACATTCACTTCCTTTTCTCTTTGTTCTCTGCAGGGAAGGAGATTGGTGGGAAGCCCGCTCCTTAACAACCGGAGAGACTGGTTACATTCCCAGCAATTATGTGGCTCCAGTTGACTCTATCCAGGCAGAAGAGTATGTTTTGTTTTGTTGCTTTCACTCAACTACTTGCCTTTAAAAGTTAGCTGTCACAATAAAATGCCATTAACTTTGTGCTGGAGGGAGAAGAAATTCACTAGAGTGATTTCAGGGTTGAGAGAATGTGGTGATGCCCTGTTTCCCCAGGCATCGTGCTGTGGTTTTTGCCATATCTATGTAACACTTGTACTATTATTAACTTAATATTTTTCTTTACACCTGCTTTTTAAAAACATACTTATTTCAAAAGGGAACTTGATATCAGAACCCTAGTGAAAACCCAGTATTACTTGCCATAGATAGAAACAAATCAGGAAAATGTGATGAAGTTCTGGCCAGAGCATGTATTATTACTGTGAACCCAAAGTTCTAAGCCTATAGTCTGCTGAAAAAAAAAAGGAGAGAGGGAGGGAGAAAGAATGGGAGTAGGGAGGGAAAGAGAATGGTGGGAGGGGGCCAGGGGGGCAAATAATTATTAAACATCAGCTTGACATTTTCTTTCTCAGTGTAATCAGAAATATTAAGGGGGTACTGAAGACATACCTTCCATGCCCCACATAGAAGTATCTCACATACAGCATGTTCCACAACTCGGGAAATCCTCTGATGATGCATTTCAGATGCTCCTTTCCTTTGAGTTGGGGTCTTCGTTGGTTTCTTTGTTGGACCAAGGATTTCACTTGGGACCAGTTTGGGAAGATGGTCAGTAGGCTGAGGGGATTCTAGAAGGGACAGCTATCATTGCTTCTCCTCACCTGGGGAGATTCATGGGCACTTCCAAAAGGGAGAACTATCAGAGTGGTTTGTGTGAGGGCCCTCATTTCTGAACTAAGGGAAAGAAAACTGGCCCATGACTCCCAAACTTGGGGACCTGTCCTCCTCCCTGACACCCTGGGGAATCTGCCTGTTCTGGTAGTCTTGCCTTACCAGTAAGGGAGTCAAGGAAAGTCAGACACGAGGCCCAACCTTTGGCTCTGATATTGCATTTTGCCCTGGATTTGTTTGAGCATGGTAAGGGGGATTAGACTGCACACCCCAGCCAAATCCCCAACTGGATCACCATCTTGCTTTAAATTCCTTTATATTTGCTCTAAGACGATCGTTTTTGTTCCCCACTCTCAAATACTCAGTGGTTCTGCACTCCTTTTTTTTCCTAGTGAGTGTGTTTTATCATCAGAGAATAAAGGAATTTGTATTAAATTTTTATTTTAGGGCAGATTTTCAAACATCTTTGTGTTCTTTCAGAATAAAAGATACCACTAAAATGTGGCATTATTTTTATTTAACTGGGAACCTACGAACTATATATTTAAGTTATATATATGTATAATGTAATGAATTTTTTAAATAATTTGTTTTCAAAGAATAAATTAGCGTTTTAAGAAGATAATGCATATGGTGTTACATAGGTAATTAATTACCATTATCTGAAAATGCTATTGTTTTAGTTCCATCCATTGTTCTAACAGCTCTTTTTTCACCACTGTTCACATTTATACTGCATTTTCATTGGGTGACCGATGCAAACCCAGAAAGTCATTTCTCATAAATAATTGTTGTGATTCTCTTTCTACCACCTAGTGCTAAATTAGGATCTTTACACAGTCCGGTGCCTTTAAAAGTCACTGAGGAGCTCGCTTGCAGCGTATCTTTTCTTATCTTCAGTGAGCCTCTTTCATTCACAAAAGAATTTGACAGTGAACACATAATAGCTATGTTCAAGTATAATGAATTAAAATTTCACTTTAGAAACTGAATCCTTTCACAGTTGAATATTCTAAAATTGTTTCTGGGCACAGATTCCGATGGGGTGCTCCTGAATTCTGCCTTGGATTCAGCACCTCGTGCAGAGACGTTAGCTAATTGCCGGGCCATGGTTAGGGCTGGAGAGTGGAAGGGAAGGGAAAAGATAAATAGCAGAGGTTGTGAGGTGACTGGATGTGATGCCTTCTCACATGGGACCAGAGTGTCGTCACAAGGAGGATAGGAAACATCTGCAATGCCAGTCATTTGTAAAGACGTGCTCGTTGACTGCGCCTAGTGACCTGTCCCTGCAGCTGTGCCGAGCGCACATGCGCAGATGCCCACCCATCTGCTACGCCAGCGCCTTTCATTTACCCACGTCCTCACACCTGCTGGCCAGGAAGAGCATGGAAGCAAGCATCCAAGGGCAGGAGTCATCTCAATTCGGGGTAGTCTTGACAATTTTTTTCAAAGTTGTCATAGGTACAAAGTTACTGAAAATATGTCTTTGTTCTTTATCCATACTGACTCTTTTTTTTTAATGCTTGATTAATGATCTTTATGTAGACTAAGGCTATGTTTCATTATTTCTGAGCATAATTATGCTCAGAAATGCCAGGGTCTTGTAGATGGGCGTGGGAAGGGTCTCCTGCAGTTGCCATTTCAAAGCAGGGTCTTAGATTTCTCTTTTTGTGAATGCAGGTGGCAGTTTTAACACAAACCGGTTCTTGTCACCTCTGGAAGGGAAGGGAAATCGCCCACAACTCAAATCTGATTTTTGTTTCTTCAAAGAGTGAAAGAGATGGAGTAGGGATGGAATCAGGGGCAGACTGAAAGGGAACTAGATGAGGCTAGGAAGACACATACAGGGAAAGGCTACGGATGCGATCAGGGGTGAGGAGGATGGCTATTACATTTTTGTAAGTGATCCTTACAAAATGCTTCCTTCCCTTGATCTCATTTAAAGGTGGTACTTTGGAAAACTTGGCCGAAAAGATGCTGAGCGACAGCTTTTGTCCTTTGGAAACCCGAGAGGTACCTTTCTTATCCGTGAAAGTGAAACCACCAAAGGTAAGATAAGGAGTTAAAGAACTTGGTTGTCATTCAGATCTGTGGATTAGTCAGAGGGGATGAAAGGCTTATCTGTAATGTACAAGGATTTTTAAATGGCACATATCCTCCCCACCTTGTGAGCAGAGTCCTATTTTCAGTTTTCCCTCCAGGCTCTGGAGTCCGAAAGGACTACAGAGGCTCAGAATCAAGCCTTCCTCTGGAAACGGGGGCCGGGCAGCTTCATTCCTGCAGGCATGCACGATCATAGAATTTGCAGCAGTTCTTTAGAATTAGGACTTTCTACAACTTTTAGTTGCTCAGGCACCACTCCTACAGGTTGTTTTTGCATTCCTTTTGTTTTATTGAAACTGAGGACCGCTTTTCCTCCAGCCACTGGCCTTTCATTATTTAACCACATCTGAGAGCCCATAAGAGAAGCTGGACTGAGGGAAGGGAGCAGCCGTGGCCTTCTAGCTCCATCTACCAGACATGGTGATCTGCTCCCGAGACAATGTTGCCAAGTAGAAACTGGAGGCTCCCTTCTAGAGAAACAGTCCTTACACTTGTTTCACACACACTGCCACTGCCCCTGCAACACTCCATGGCCAGGAAGCTGAGGAGAGCGACCCCAGCGCCTGTGTTTCTCTTCATCCACCCCCAGAGGAGTTGGGTCTATTACCGTATTGGGCAACACGGGGGTACTGAAGAGAGTATGGTAGGAAAAAACCCAGGAGGCTTTCATTCTCAAGGATAAAATCACTTAATTGCTAATATCTTCTGACATTTGCAAGAAAGAGGTGTTTTCTTCTGTTACTGAGTGGAAGTGTGTGTGTGCGCATGTGTGTGCACGCAGGTGCGTGCATGTGTGCCTGTGCGTCCTCTTCATAATTATTCATCAAGTAAACGGGACCCAAAAAACAAATGAGCTCTCCAAATGATTGGAGCTGCTAACGCTTTGCCTATTTACCAGGTGCCTATTCACTGTCAATCCGAGATTGGGATGATATGAAAGGAGACCACGTCAAACATTATAAAATTCGCAAACTTGACAATGGTGGATACTATATTACCACCCGGGCCCAGTTTGAAACACTTCAGCAGCTTGTACAACATTACTCAGGTAACCCTAATTCTAACTAACTACTAACCAGTGGTACCCTGGAGGGAATGGGTAGGCACTGGGAGCATGGGGGGGGTGGGAGGGCTGCAGGGGGGGAGGCTGCGGGGGGGGGGGTGGAGAATACAAGCATATATGAGGTCAGGAGTGACAGTTTTCTTTGCCAGCCACACAAGGTGGGGCTTGGCTGAATAGATTCTATTGATGTCTTTCTACCAGAGTTATTATTAGTTCCATACATTTGCCAGAAGATCTCGCTGTGTCTCTCTCTGTTAAATAAATAAATAAAATCTTTAAAAAAAAGACTCTATACAACATTCTAGTTCCCAAGTACAAAGCAGTAAGTTAAATTGTAAACGTTGTCATCTTTTCCTGTTCCCCTGGGGTCTGTAATCAGAAACCGTGACAGGAGAGGGAGCAGTGTCTGGGAGGGAGCTCACAGGGGGGCTCCTGCTGGGGGCCCCCAGTTCACACTCAGCACTCAACAGGAATGGCTGCACATACTTTTCATTCCCATGACCAGATGAATTTTGCAATCCATTTATCATGTTCTACTTCCCCACCCATCTAGTTTCCTAACTAGATGTAGACTATGTGACCCAGAGCTCCTAGCTCGGTTACGCTATTGTATTAAACTTAGAAACAGTCAGTAGATCAGTCTCTGTCCTAACCCCCAATGTCACTGTTAGTGTGTTGTTCCTAGAAATACATACTTATTAGGTGTTTAGGTGCACAGTCTGTACATTTTAGTTAAGGATGTGGTCTTATATACAGGTGTCAAAATGATCACTTTCTTTCCAAGATTAGCAAGAGTATCCCACTATATAACATATACACACAGGTGGATTTTTATATAGATACATATGTACAGATATAGATCTATGTCCCATTAAACCCAGTAGTTTTTTTGTGATCTGTATATGTGTGTGTACACATATATACACACATATACATATATATATGCATCCCCACATACACACATTTTATATTGTTCTTCAGGACAATAACAAAACCCCAAAATAGCACATGACTTGACCTCAACTATTGCTCTATGTACATTCATTTAAAAAAAATGTGTGTATAATTTTTTAGAACCAAAAAAAGCAATCTTTTGAAAATGGCAATCTTTTAAGAAATGCCTATCGATTGATCCTGGGCACTAATGAAAAAGTGAAAAAATTAACAACACTTGGAGTACTCGTTGATTAGGGCATTGGGTAGTTTTAGTTTATGTGGATTCTAATGAAATATTTAGTAGAAATGAAGCAGACTATCTCCCTGAGCTTAAGCAACATCCTCGAAATGCCTGCATGTGTAAGGATTTTTCAAATGCCGAAATATATTTCATTACAGCCAAACATCAGCAGGATCCCCAGGGTTTGGATCATTTGAAAATATTGTGTTGGAAAAGGGCACCTTAATAACATCGTAAAGCTGGAAGGAGAGGAGGGATATGAAGAGCAATAGACTTCTTTTAATCTTAAAAAAAAAAAAAATCCATCTCAAGTTAGATTTGTTTTTATATTGGCTTTTGCTCTTCCCTCTTTCTCTCTCCCACCCAACAAAGTGCCTTTGAAATATTGACACATAAATAATTTCCTGCCTAAACATCTCAGAACGGACTCTACCAAAAAGAAAGGAGTAAAAAGTAACTTAGAACTGGTTCCCAGAGAAAAGACAACAACACTACATGTGATTTCCCTGGATCTGAAGGGCCCCCAGTGGGGTGCGGTGGGGCGGGGCTCTGTCTACCTCACAAGCCAGGCTCTCTCCAGCCTTTGTCACTGCCCTGATTCCTCATGCTTTGTTACCTTTTCTTACCTGACGGATGTTTCACTTGGCATTCAGGCAATTTCTCCCCCTCACCACTGCTAGATTCTAAAAGGTATATTCTTAAAAAAAAAAGAGAGAGAGAAAGAGAGAAGAAAAAAATTCCAAATAACCCAATAGTGATAACTTTTTTCCTTTGTCTTTTTCATAGTAGATAGAGTGCTTTCACATCCTTGAGTTTCTGCAGATTTCAGTTTCCTTTCTTTCTGCTCTGAAACCAGATTTCTAAATTATACATTGGAGACTGTTATAAAGATTTTTTTTTATGGGAAATATCAAAGAAGCGAGAGTATCTGACCGGTAGAATAGAGTCAGTTAAAATGCCAAAGAAATCCTAGAGAAATGTGACCTCTTTTTCCCCTGCCAGGTATAATCTTCAGTCTTACTAGTTTATAACAGTCTAACATTCTATGGAAAAAAATCCTGTACTGAAATTACAATTTTAAATATATTTAAAGCAAAGAAAGTCCCTAAACCCTTGATATTAGAGAGGGAGGGGACAGTCGTGCTGACATTCTGTAGTCCAAAGGTACCTTTTGAAATCAGTGGAGGTATTTTAGGGTTCCAGAGACATGATCTTAGCATATTGGGTGGAAAATGTTTTTCTTCCTTAGTATAGAAACCAAAACAGCCATACCTGTACCCGTATATTTGTGTAGCCTATATTATACCTGGAGGCACAGAGCAGTTCACATCTGAAATGTCCTCTGTCCTACCTCCAGTGAACATGTTTCAATGTGTGGTGTCTAATCTTCCAAGATATGTGCAGTTCTCTGCCAATGTAGCACTGTTTTGAGCAACGCTGTGCGCTCGCTGGATTTGTGTGACTATAAGTGTTGTCTCATGTGTTCTGCTTTTCTCTCCCTCTCCTGCTGCTGTCCCCACTCCATCAGAGAGAGCCGCAGGTCTCTGCTGCCGCCTAGTAGTTCCCTGTCATAAAGGGATGCCAAGGCTTACCGATCTGTCTGTCAAAACCAAAGATGTCTGGGAAATCCCTCGAGAATCCCTGCAGTTGATCAAGAGACTGGGAAATGGGCAGTTTGGGGAAGTATGGATGGGTATGCTGAGACTCAATTATTCTATTACTAGCTCTCTCGTTTGGGAAGTCCCAAACATCAAAGATGGAAGGTGAAAAATAAAGACTTTATGACCCGGAAGAAGGTTTAAATTACTAATAGTGGGGAATTATACATTTGATTTGGATTTCAAAACTGGAATTTCCAAAAGAGAGATAGTGGTCAAGATTGGCAGATGGCTCAAATTATGCTATGATAGGAGTTTCAGTTCATAAGCCAGAAAATAGTACAAGGAATGTTGCAGCCTGCACAAATGCCTTGCCTTTCATTTTCAAGTGCAGATGTTTTCCCAGTGAAATCAGTGTCTCCTTAAAGGGGAAGTCACCTTCCATCTTTCCTAGTGCATGCATAATTATGGATTATAAGGACTGTGTTTTCTTTATTAATTCCCTTTCCTGTAGAGAAAGCTGATGGTTTATGTTTTAACTTAACTCTGATTGCATCGAGTTGTACCCCACAAACTTCTGGATTGGCTAAAGATGCTTGGGAAGTTGCACGTGATTCATTGTTTCTGGAGAAGAAGCTGGGTCAGGGGTGTTTCGCTGAAGTGTGGCTTGGTAAGGCAGAGGGCACATTTCATTTTGGCTGCATTTCAAAGCCAATTAAAAAGACAGTTTGGGGCAAAAATACCCACACAGTCATTGGGACCAAGACATTTAACCTGGGTAGCTAGCTAGGCACAGGACATCCAGATTTTGAGAATATGGTGACACTTTGCTGTACCTTTCCATCCTTCTTCATATGGTTAATGAAGGCAGGCTCACACAGAACAAGAAACCAATACAATAAGAATCCGTTGTTTCCTCTTCCTAAGGCCTAGGAAGGTAAGATACTATAGATGGGTTACTATAGGGAAAGACCATGGGATTTTTTGCTCAATGGGCCTGGGTTTGAATCTTTACTAGCTGATTAACATGGGCAAGGGGCTAATTTAACCTCTTTGAGCCTTAGTTCCCTCATCTGTAAAATTGGAATGATGCCTACTTTATAAGATTGAGGATTACATAGGACAATATACTTAGAGTCCCTGTGCATAGTAGATGCTCAGTAGACACTCCTATTTCTCTTAATTTGGTTGTCATGTCGTTGATAAGGCTAACTGCACTGGGCGCCTCCCACTGCTTTTATAACACCCTTTGGGTCAGTTGCAGCTTTGCTTAGAGAAAATCCATGATTTTGGCCCCACCCAAGCACATCTGTCAGTGAGACAGATGTTGGTGCTTATGGAATCCTCCTTCTTTCCTTCTTAGATTCAATTCAAAACAATAAAGAGAGGTACCTGTTGCTATGTATAGCTGTAGGTGTTTAGGGGTGGTCAGCATTAAAAGATTTAACACAGTTAAAGCACTTGGAACAGAGCCTGGCAAGGAATAAGTATTACAAAGACATAGATATAGCAATAAGGTTAGAGATGGACACTCAGACATACACATTTATATGTGCATGTGTAAGCTACTATATAGGAAGTGTATATAAATGTCTTTTATATAAATGGTCTTCCTCTCCCTCATCTGCCCAATTTATAATTGAAGTTGTGGATGCCAAAGATTTTAATTCAATCACTTATACAGTCAGGAAGAATCAGACATTATACAAAAATTTCTTTTCAAACTTTATAGTTATTAACTTTAAATCATTATGCCATATTATTAAGAATCTGTTTCCCACTGAACATAAAACATCATGTTATGGTAGTTCAGGATCAGGATGGAATGCCAGTGAGACTAACTAGGTTGTTATTAGAGAAGAAACTCTATTTAAAATTTGGGGATGCTAACAGCACTTAAATAGCAAAGACCACTTACAGATTGTCAGATTTTTCCATTTACATTTAGTGGTCAGATATTTTATAAAGTTTGAATTAACTCTTCTTTAAGCCACTGTTCTTTCATAACTTAGATTTTTATGGGTTGCATTTTGTAATTATATGAACCATGTCTTAAACAGGATGACAAAAGTTTACAGAATTTTTTAATTCTAAAATCAATTATATTAAATATAAAAATCTTAATTAATTTAAACCAGTTTATTTTCTAAATAAAAAAGGCATAATCTAACTTAGCAGATTTTCCTGTTTCCGTTAGAGTTTTAAGTCAAAGTCATAGGACTAATAATGGAATACACATTGAACCTAGATTTTATTTTTTTCTTAATTTTGGGGCTGTAAGAGATTCAAAAGATAATCCAGTTCCATTCCTATATTTTACAGATGAGGCAACCAGTGATCATAAACCAGGCCTGTCTCTGTACCTACTTGATTTTAACATGTTATGCCTAAATATTTCTGTTCCCTCTTAGCTGCTGTTTAATTTTTTCACTCTTAACTGATAGAAGCTATTGTTCTTGTGGCTGATCATCAGTAAACCTGAGGAATTTTCCTTACCTGGTTGAAGTATGGGGCAAGTAGACCGTGAGCTTCTTGCCAGTGCTCATCAGCATACTTGTAATCTTACTTATATATCAGCTGTTCAAGGACTCAGTCAAGTAGCCCATCCACTGCAGACTGTTAAAGTCTAGAGGTAATCTCCAGACATCCTCAGTGTGTTGCCATGTTTTTTTTAAATGATGGAACTTAATCGAGTTTCTTCCATGCTGACTCTGCTGCCTAAGGGATAGCTATGGGATGGCCTGGCCTGTTCTAACCTTTGGGCTTTCGTCCTTGTAAAGAAGTATCCAGAGCTTTTGGTACCAATTTGTAATCACATGGGTGAGCCCCAGAAAAGGAAAGTAGCACGTATCAAAATAAAAGTTACAAGAATTATAAACCATAATATAGTGATAAGGAAACACATTTTTCCTATTGAAAATATTTGACAGAGTCCTTACATTTGATTGTCCTTGTTCAACAAAAAAAGATACTAAGTTTTTCTAAGTTAAACTCTAACTTTATGCAAGTAGCTATTGATTTAAAAGCTTTTTTTTTCCCCATCAAAAGAGGATCTTGGATTTGACTTAATATTGTGCGATGTGTGCAGGTACCTGGAATGGAAACACAAAAGTAGCCATAAAGACTCTTAAACCAGGCACAATGTCCCCGGAGTCATTCCTTGAGGAGGCACAGATCATGAAGAAGTTGAAACATGACAAGTTGGTCCAGCTCTACGCGGTGGTGTCTGAGGAGCCTATCTACATTGTCACTGAGTACATGAATAAAGGTTGGGCCCCACCTCACAGTTGACCCACAGGGTTGTTTTCAGGAGGGAAATGGCAGTGCTTGCTTGCTTTTTTCCTGATTTCTGTATGAGTCAGGGATTCCCATCGGGAAGCACAAATTGTGTGCTCATTAATGAGAACATTTTTAAAACAGACCATGACCTTGAGCTTGCTGCCCAGATCCTTATAAAATGTAGCACCTTCTGCACGTTGCATGTGTCAGGAGTCCCAGCTCCTGGCCATAATGAAAGCATTCATTTTTAATATCAGGGGTGGTGTGGAGAGCTATGATCATTTGCTATCACTTCAAATGCCATGGGCTAAATTTCCTTTTTCAGGGCTGAACAGTTAATATCAGACACAGGTCTCTGGGCTCAATTTAGTCTCCATCTTCTCAGCACCTTTGTTTTTCCAGCTCTCTTCTTAAACATCAGACAAAGAAAGACATGCTTTTAAAGAGCACATTTTTTTTTAAGATTGATTTATTTATTTGAGAGAGTGAGAGAGTACAAGTTGGAGGGGCAGAGGGAGAAGGAGAGAGAGTCTCAAACAGACTCCACGCTGAGGGCAGAGCCTGATGCAGGGCTCCACCTCACGAGATCATGACCTGCGCCGAAACCAAGAGTTGGACGCTCTACTGACTGTGCTACCCAGGCTTCCCAAAGAGCACATTTTATTCTCATTCTCTCTCTTTCTAATCAAAGCATTATTGCCAGGAATAAGGCCAGAGATCACTTAGTTTTGGAAAAATAGACAAAGCAAACAAGAAACAACTTTAAAAGGCATCAGAGGACACCAGTGTAATTTTTCCTTTCCACGTACTTTCTTTTTAAATCTATTTGGAATTCTTTTTTTTCCTGGCAGGCTCTTTGTCCTTTGTATCCAGGGTTATATGGTAAATAACTTTGTGATTAAAGCATGAAAGCAATCTCTAATGACCATTGTGAGCCTCCAGCCTCTGCACGTGATTGTTTCAGCTCTGGTGTTGGTCCTGAGCTCCTGAGGCTGGGTTGTCCCAATGACTCTGAAGCCTCAGCTGTTCGTTTCAGGTATCCTTAAGGCCTGGCAGGCCCTGATCTAGCATGCAGAGCTACCTGCCCCACTCTATATTCCTCAGATATTCTTTCCTTGATTGAAAATCTATAAAGAAGCGAGGCCAGTGATTCTCAAACTTTGCCAGGTGTCAGAATCACTCGGGGTTTCTTACATTACAGGTTTCTGGGCCCAGCCTCCAGAGTGTCTGATTCTGATTCTTGGGTAGAACCCAGGAGTTTGCATTTCTAACACATTCCCCAAGGGATGCTATCCCTGCTAGTCCCGGGAACACACTTCCGGAGCCACGCGGCTGGGCAGCATCTTCCCCACGTCACTCCTCCGTTTGGGGCTGCTGGGGGAGGAGGCTGAAGTGGTGCAGCTCCCCACGTGTCCCCACGTGTCCCCACGTGTCCTTCTTTGTGACGTACAGGGAATCGCATCCCATGTTTTGTGATTTAATCAAACCTTTGTTGTCCTTAGAAATGGAGTCACCATTGTTTGTTTCTGAAAGATAAAACTGCTGCCTCTCAATGCACAGTTTTTTCTACCCTCTTTTTTTTTGTATAAATCTTTTCTTCATTGATGGCATTATTCATTCACTCACCTCATTACTTCTAATAAGAAAACCAAATACAGCCCTTTGTGAGGCATTTTTATCTTTCCGAGTAAATTGAAATGGTTTTATGTTTTGTTCACAGGAAGTCTACTTGATTTCTTAAAAGATGGGGAAGGAAGAGCTCTGAAATTACCAAACCTTGTGGATATGGCAGCACAGGTAGGCCACGTGGCCCTTTGACTCCCGCCTGAGGTTTAGCGACGCGTAAGTACACCGAGTCGTGGTGTGCCACGTGTCCTGTTCCTCGGCTCTCACAGGTTGCTGCAGGAATGGCTTACATCGAGCGCATGAATTACATCCACAGGGATCTGCGATCAGCAAACATTCTAGTGGGGAATGGACTTATCTGCAAGATTGCTGACTTTGGATTGGCCAGATTGATCGAGGACAACGAGTACACGGCAAGGCAAGGTGGGCATTTAAATAGGAAGGCTTGTGATCACGTCCTTGAGAGCAGTCGCTCACTGCACAATCCTTCCTCTCTCCTTCCCTTCCCTTCCTCCAGAAAATATTTGAAATGGCATTCTTCGGCTGAGGTTTTTCTTCTTGATCTGGCAGGAATCTGATAGCTCTGCGGGTGGGAGACTCTAGTGGGTTCAACAGATGGGCAAGATGTTGCTTTCTGGTGAGTGAGTGTCCACCATTGTGGTCTTCCTGGCTTATGCTGCCCTCCTCACGTCCAGGCCTGGGACGCTTTGCCTTTGGGGAAAGAGGGCTTTAAAAGGCCAAAAGAGAAGTCAAATAATAGCTCGCCATTCCCTCAAAGTCTCAGCAGAACACACAAACACGCTCATTGGAGAGTTTAATCAAGGAGTTATTTATAAAGGCATGGGCGGAGTGAGGAAAACCAGCACGGCATAGTGTGATATCCTAGAGCTAGTAACAGCCACCCACCGAGGCCAGAAGGGCAGTTGGGGAGGGGCTGCCACCAGAGCTAAGAACAAGAGGCCACATCTGGCAGAGAAAGGCCGGGCATGGATCGGGCGATTCGTACCTGAGCTCAGCCTTTGGGCCTCCTCCAGATGTCCTGCCCAGCCCAGCAGGAAGCCAGAGGTCAGAGGAGCCCACTAATGAGTCCAGCTGGTCAGGAGCCAGGAGGAGAGCAGAAAAGGGATCTAGAAAAAGGATAGAAAATAACAGTGTCACCCGAGCAGCCCACCCCTCTAAATCATCTCCCTCCATTCTCCCTCCCCCAGAGATTTGTAGAAATCAGGCTCTAGACTAAACACATCGCAAACCAGCAGCCACTCTGGTGGGGAGCTTTTTGGCTACTTTTAGAGCACCCGATGCCAGGGAGGGAATTCCCAGGGTTATCTTCTACCACCCTGGATCTGCACACAGTGGTAAGCAGGTAAGTGTGTGGAATGAAGTGTGCTGTTTGCGGTTGAATATAGGCTTCTCCTGTAGAACGTAATGCTCGCGTCAGAAGGAGGGGGTAGGCTTCATGGCTGTTGTTTTTAAGCAAGCCTAGGCACTCTGAGCAGGGTTGAGTGCTGACTAGGATGCACTGCAGGACAGTGCTTTCTGCTCGATTTCACAGTGGCCACCCTGGAATTCCGATCCTCTCTTTCTTTTTAAATTCTTTCATTTCACGCCAGTTCTTCCCTCATCGTTCTCAGCGGTCTCAAGTGATGAGGAGAATGGTTAAACGAAGACCCTGGCTAGTGCAGACACCGTCCAGATACTTGATCACATGTTGGTCAGACAGCTCGGCTCTTTGAATGTCCCCAACACATGGCAGTTCTTGTCCTGGAGCCAAATGCCCGCACCGTGAGCATGCCCACACGCACCCGCGCGCACACTACTGTGGGGCCAGATGGCAGACCGTGTCCCTAATCAAAGGCACACGGGCAGCTGCGATTGGCACTGGTTGTCCAGAGAGAAGTGTGGATGGGATTTTAAGTCAAGGTGAGCTGAGAGGGTCTGCAGTGTCACTGGGTCTGAGACCTGGCCCTAAAGGAGAGCTCACCCCACGGCAAACCCATCACATCCCAACTCACAGACCCAGGAGGAGGGGGAGCAGGTGAAGGTTTGGAGACATGAGTATTTGATTCGGAAAGAGGTGAGATTGGAGTCAGTCTCAGCAATCGGTTGTGAAAGCATCCTTGCATGCAGGAGTAGAGTCCTGGTGCCAGATGGGGCAGTCCAGGATTTGTCCCTCCCCTTCTCCCAGACTCTGGACTCTACAGAACTTGTGGTTACAAATTCTGGCCTTGAACCATCCAGAAGGTTGCAGGGCAGAAACCAAGGATGTTGACAGGGGTGCTGCTGACAGGGCTGGAGGTTTAATCCATGGAGTGGGGTCCTCTGGCTGTGGCCCTGGGTGCCTGGTGCCCGAGGGGAAGGCGTGTGAGAGCCCCTCACCGGTTTCCCTGACAGCACGCTTCTGCGATGGAGAAGCCCTAGCCATCACGTCCCACCTTTGTCCCCTGCCGGCCGTCCCCATCACCCTCTGGTGGCTTCCTAACCCCCACCATCAC
The DNA here is from genome assembly GCF_003265705.2 of Callorhinus ursinus. Classification (NCBI taxonomy): domain Eukaryota; kingdom Metazoa; phylum Chordata; class Mammalia; order Carnivora; family Otariidae; genus Callorhinus; species Callorhinus ursinus. The sequence continues at coordinate 30,975,795 of NW_027397068.1, read as the reverse complement.
TGTCCCACATGCTGTCCTGATGCCTTTTGAAGGATCAGCTTCATACCCTTTGTACCATGTTTGCTTAACTTCCAAATAGAGCCCCACCCATCCCTCTTAAAATGCTTCTTGCTTCTCTCTTCCCTCTCACAAATACCTTCACATCCATGCCAGACACTGGAAAGAGAGAAGTAAGGAGAAGTAAATGACGTGGAGAACTGAACTTGGGGAAAAACAAAGGCTGTGGGGCTCCAGGATTTGCAAGGAGAATAAAAGAAATGGTCTCCTGCAGCAGAGGGAAAGGAAGGAGCTGGGGCATTTGCAAGGTATCTGCCGAGAGCCAGGCCTGAGAGGGTAGATGTGAAGAGTGCGGAGGGAAATGATAGAAATAGACTCAGAGGGGTTAAGTAAGTTGTACAAAGTCCCACAGCTAGTAAAAGGGCAGAGGCAGGATTTGAGTCCGGGTATGGCCAGCACTGTTGCTCCTGCTCTCATAAGCTGTACTGACTGCCTCTCAGCAAGACAGTCATTTAAAAGACAAAAACCAAAAACTAAGATTAGGCATGAGTCCCATTTTCCCTTTATTTTATGGGAAAGTTTTTAAAGGGGGAGCTTCTAATGTGCATGTGTGAGGGAGTTTGAAAGAGCTTCATATTCCAGCTCTGGGACAACCCAGCTGTTTATAAAATTCCTCCCAAGGGTCTGGCCTGCCGTGGCCTCTTCATGAGGCAGAAAGGGCCTGGTGTGTATCTGTTAGTGTACTCTGCAGATGGCATGCGTGCTGCATGCTAAAGTTTCTGCTGGGGGAGTAATCAGCTCCTCCAGACAGCTGGTCCATGTGTCTGATCATATTTACAAGTCGGGTTTTAGGATACCCACAGGCCACGACCAGGATAAATCTTGATTATGGAAGTGTGGGCAGTGTTCAGAAGCAAGTGCCAAACACAGGTATTTGGGGACTGTAAGGGACAGTTGTTTTTCAACACAGTTGTGGGTTTCCCATCTAAGGGCACACTGAAATGTCTGTCACCATCCCCCCTGCCCCGGGTGGATGTGGTGACATTTCCCAGGGCACAAGTAGAATTGAAATTTGGACATGTGTTAAACAGCCCTTCCCGTGTTCCTTTCCTCCTACCACCCCCTACCCCGCTGGACGGTAAGCAGAAGCCCATGTCAGGGAGAAGGTCAAGACCAGGGTCAAAGCCTGCGAGGGTGGTCCTCTGCCAACAGCCTTCTGGAGGCAACTCGAAATGATTTGGTATTGGTCTCTAGTACCTGTACGCTCCCTCCATCACAGCTGATCTTCTGTAGTCAAAAATATATTGCTAAATTCTGTCCACTCAGGATCTCTGAGTAATGCCAGCATTAATTATGTGAATGCCTTGTCTGGGAAAGGGACTTTGCTAAGAGCTATTGATCTAGGGAAGCCTGAGACTGCACTGGGGAGGTCTGCAAGTGTGCAGAGAGACACACAGGAGCCGCGCCGAAGCCACATAAAACCATCGCCTGGGGCCTTGGCCAAGTTAGTTAATTTTTCCATACCTCAGTTTGCTGATCTGTAAAGTGAAGATATATTTTACCTGCTTTGTGCTTTAATTTTTGCCAGGATAACTAAAAACAGTACATGTAAAGTGTTTAGCACATGCCCAGAACATGGCAGGTGGTAAATAAATAGTCCTGTTATTATGTCCTGTACAAGACAGTCCTTGGGAAATAAACACATGCAAGAATGGACGGTAGACACAATGGAAAGGCTCAAACACTCTGCTGGAAAGGGAGAGAGGAAGCAAAGATAATTCCCAGGTAGTCAAATGCAAGTATCATGAGAATGGAATTGCCAGCAATAGAAATGAGGGAGTCCAGAAGGAAGAGCTCTTTTTCAGAGAAAGAGGGTGAGTTTGGTTTTGGGTTTGCTGAGCTTGAGGTGGTTGTGGTGGTATGTCCCAGTGCAGTGACCAAGCCCTCCCTGGGTACCACTGCCATGGGTCCTCACCTCCCAGCGCCTCCCTCCACTCCTCTCCTCTCCGCTCACACTGGCCTCTCACCCCCACCTGCACAGTCGCCTGAGGTCCACCCTCAGCCACCTCCCTACCCCAGCATCAGCAGAGCTAGGCTAGCCCCAGCCCCGCCTGTGCCTTGGCGCCTGAGGCTCTGCTGTCTGTCTGTCCTCACACGTCCACACCTTGCCTCCTCCCATAACCACCAGCACGGGCGCTGTCACCAGACCTTGCTTTCCAAGACTCCCAGCCCCTCCAACCATCAGTTCCTTCAGAGCTCACGCAGACAGGAAGCAGTGGGAAAATTCTTGATCAACTCCATTTTCTTCTTCATAAGCTTTCAGGAAGCTCAGCACTGACTAGTTTTGATTTAAACCTTAAGCCAAAGATTTAGCTTGTGGATAAGAACAACTTGCTTTTGTGGACACTTATTTTTTATTGAGCCATAACATACATACAATAAAATGAGTAGATCTGAAGTCTACAACTCAGTAAGTTTTTACGCATTCATCTGCCCCTGAAACTACCTGCAGATGAAGACACAGAACACCACCAGCACCCCAGAAGCCCACCTTGTGCCCCATCCAGCCACTAGCCGCCTGAGCAGGTAGCCACGGTGCCCACCTCTGTCAGCAGAGATTCCTTCCACTGGTGATGGAACTTCATATAAACCAGTCATAGAGTCTTCCTCCCCCATGTCTGGCTTCTTTCCCACCATTATGTCTGTGAGGTTCATCCATGTTGCTGCACGTACCAGTTCTTTCCCTTTTATGACTGAGCCATATTCCCCTCTACAGATACATCAGTTTCTCTCTTCTACTGGTATTTCTGATTTGGGGCCATTATGAATGAGGCTGCCGTGGTGGTAGACAGAGGTCCTCCTATCTCTTGGATATATGCCAGGAATAAAACTGTTAGGGACGCCTGGGTGGCACAGTCGATTAAGCATCCGACTCTTGGTTTCAGCTCAGGTCATGATCTCAGGGTTATGAGATTGAGCCCCTTGTGGGGCTCCATGCTCAGCACAGAATTTACTTGAGATTCTCTCTCCCTCTCCCTCTGCCCCTTCCACTCATTCTCGCTCTCTCTTTCAAATAAATAAATAAATCTAAAAAAAAAAAAAAGTTAGTCCTACAAGCCTAGTTAGCATTTGTAGATACTGCCCAGCGGACTTTGTGGGCTTATCTTTTAGGGTCTAATACAGGGTTACTGTGTTATGTGCTGGAGGTGTACTTCCCTCCAGGCTGCAGATGGGGCCTAGGATTCAAAGTTACAAGGCCTGGGTTTGAACTCACTCACAAATCACTTGACCTTTGTGAGCCTCAGTTTTAGCATCTGTGAAATGGAGAAATGAAAACAATTACCTCACATAATTAGTACAGGACTACATGATCTGTCTATAAAAGTTCTTCAAGGGTTGTGAAATATAAAAACCATTCTTACGACCTGAACTTTTTGTGTTTGATGTATATTGTCCTTGAAAAGTATCTTTCTTTCTTACTTAAAAAAAAAGGCTGCTAGTAATCAATAAAGAAGAATCAATCTTTTAAGAGGAAAAAAATTAGTTGATTATTTTCCAGTCTGCTCTGTTTGTCTGGGCAGTCATGGCTCTGTATTCCCTTCCTGCCCCGAGGGCCCCAGAGACGCCAGCAGACTTTCCTTTTTCTCATTATTTGCCTTCTCTGCTGAGAACTGCCCCTGCCCCCACACTGCCTCTGTTGTTTCTCACCTTATTGACTGAGTATCTGGTGGGCATTCTCAGCAGTGTTGCTGATGGTTGTGCGTGCACGTGCACACACATAAATGCACGGGCACTGTTATAGCAATTCTCCCAAGTGTCTGTGGACCCAGTCGTGCTGCTTTTCTAGAGAGGTAGTTTGGCCTGAAGATCAGCACAGAGCACATAGTAGGTATTTAATAGATGTCTGTGTATGGCAGTGAAAATAGCCAAAATCATTGTCACCTCTGCACACTCTTCCCAGGCATGCTCTCCTGCTCTCTGAGCACCGGGCACGGCTCTCTCTGGGAAATGGATACTGTGGTGACTGCAAGATCCTCCAGAGAGGATGGTTTGCTACACCAGCACCCCCTGCACACAGCAAGATTGTCTTTTGGGTAATGAGAAGCACAGGAGCTTTGGAGCTAGACGGTCTGGGTTCAAATCCTGGCTCTGCCATTTCCGGCTCACGGACTTTGCATAAGCTGTAGCCTCAGTGAGCCTCAGCTTTCTCATCCTTGAAATAGGGTTGGTATTGGTCACCTTTCAGGTGGTTGTGAGGATCAGAGAAGAAGCTGTTGGTATTATTCATTCCTTCCGCTGCTCCTGGCAGCACTTAGCTTCACATCTTTCTGGATAGCCAGACCCCGCCCCCGCTTTCCTTCACACACACACACACACACACACACACACACACACACACTCACACTCTCTCTCTCTCTCTCTCTCTCTCTCAAGCTCTCTCTCTCCCCCCCTCCTTCCCTCCCCCCCCCAAAGATAGGAGAGACTGGATTGGTTAAGAGCACGACACATGAAATCAAATGATCTTGGTGTGAATCTTAGCATCGCTGCTAATTAGCTGTAAACTTTGGACAAGTTCCTTAACCTCTCTGAGCCTTCATTCTCTCTTCTGACAACAGGGATAATAATAGTTATCTACATCACAGAATTGTTGGATGGCTTTCCTGGGAATATGTGTAAAGCACTTAGCACAAAGGAAATGCGGAGCTGATAGTTGTGTAGTTATAGTTGTAGTAATGGTAATATCACTACTAGTGATCTGGTGGGTTGATAGTAGCGGTTAGTGTGTGTCTCTCTCACTCCATCCGCCATTCCTCCCTCTCTCCCTCCTACCTGCCCCTACACACACACACACACACACACACACACACACACGCTTACACACACATGCATGCCTGCATGCAGAGCATACACCCCCTTGGTCTTTCCCTAACCACTCCCAGCCAGGTCACCTGCCTATTTACCCTCTCCTCTCCTGATTTGAATCATCACAAAGACAGGAACTTAGAGTTGCTCTGTGTGTTGGTTGTTTTTTTTTTAAGGCCTAAATTAACGACAGGATCCTTGCTGGGGAAGTAAATGTCAAGGCAATTTAATCTTTGGGTCTTTGGAATGTGTGTAGAAACCGGGGCTTTCCTGACTCTGTATAAGACCTGCTGTGAGTTTAGGTTTGTGTATTAAATAGAAGAAGAAAAATGTGTCTGTTCAAACGCTCCCAGTATTGCAGATTTAAGTTGTATAGATTATTATCTGGAGGAAAATTCACGTATAAATTAGACTGCAAAGAATTCATAATTGTTGCAGTTTTCATGTTAATTATTTCATGTTAAAAAATTGTTACTGCATAAATTAACACATTCTTTCATGGTGAACATATTTTAGAAAGATTTGTTACTTTAATAACTCTTTGTGTATTAGAAATCCCAGATGCCTGTACTAATTAAATATAATCAGATTTTGGATTCAAAAAGCACAGTAGCCATTTAACACAAACAAGGAGGCAGCTAGGTTGACAAACACAGTCAGGAAGAAGCGTATCCCTGTTTCTTTCAAATTTCGAATTTCAACAATTCAGAACTGTGAATTCAATTTCTGTCCTTCCTTTGTGTTACAATGACTGGGGATTATCAGACTCAGAACACCAGCTTTCCAGCTCAAGGGCTCCTGCAGAATTATTAATCAGCCTCATCCGCGCCCTCTGTAATCCGGTGGCACATCAAGGCTGATCTCGCCATGAGATGCCCTCCCTCTGCCCCTGTCGGCACATGCGTTTCTTGTTCTCTGTCAACAACAGCATTGCAGTTCCCACACAGTGTTCTGTGACCTGAACTGCAAATGTCAGGGAAGGGGAGGTGGGTGGAGAACCCTTTTAATCATTGGATTTAATCTAATTCTTCCCATACGAGAGAAGCAAACCATCCTTTGACGAAAAGCAAACCCTTTCCAAAGAAGCCATTGTTTTAAGTCCTGAGCAGGAAACTTGTTTGTTTGGACTGACCCTCTGGCCCCCAGAGTTTACTGTCTGCCCCGAGGGGCTGTCTGGTGAGAGCCTGGGGAACCTCCGGGCAGAACGTCCTGCCCTCAGCCAGGTCAAAGCCAGCCCTCCCGCTGAGCTCGTGGGGTGCATGCTGGAACCGAGCCTGGTTCTGCTCCAGCCTCCCCGATCCCTAGTTTGGTACACTTCCGTCACGAGGCAGAAAAGCGCCTTCATTTGTATTCTGCTGCTTCCAGCCCCGGGCTTCCGTGGCATTTCCGAAGGGATGCTTTGTTTCTCTGCTGAGCCACCCTGGAGCTGCGGGGGCCAGGTTGACCGCCAGGGAGGGTGTGTCATTCTGCCTGGGAAAGGGAGATGAATTGTGCACACCATCCATTTTCCACACAGAAAGGACATGCGGAAAGCCAAAGATCACAGTGAAAAGAAAGGAGCTTTACCTCACTCACCCTTGCCTACCCCAGACTCTCTTGTAAGATTAAAACTACAGGAAGGACGTGGACTCACTCCTTCCACACCCTGACAGCCCCGGGGGGAAACAGATGGGACCACTGTAAGCCCTGATCACTGACAGCCCGCTCCTCTGAATATCTTTCCTCTTTATCTGCACTGGGCAGTCACGTGTTCGATTCCGTGTGGGTGTCTTTCTCCTTTGTGCTGTCTTGGGCAGAGCAATTTGGCGGTTGTTTCTGAATGGTCAAGAGCATGTCCTTGATCTGTGCGTCCCATGTTTCTTAGTAATCAGCAAGAAGGAAGCAGATGGTCACCCTCTGTGATTTTAAAGTGTGTAAATAGGAACTGCAGACTGCCATCAAACATCAAAAATGTCACTTGGCTTCCTCGTCTTGCTTTGCTGGCAGAAGGAACTCCTTCATTTGCATCATCTGGATAATCAGGGGCAGGCAGTGCAGATGAAAACTGTCCCACATTTGGAAGCCTCCATTTCTTGCAGCTGAAGGAAGGCGTACAGCAGCATCTTGCTGGTCTCCCCAGTGGCACAGGCACTGTGTGGGGGCAGTTTGAAAAAGCAACCCCAAAGTAGTTATTGTCTTCTGCATATCCTCTCTTCCTTTGATTTCTTGCTAACTCCCGCCAAAGCCTCAATATGACCACCAGCTGTTCCCAAGCAGTTCCCCAAGCCCAGTGCATGTCCCTGCTGCCTCGAATACTTTGTGGCATGATGTCAGACTGAACCAGGCCCACTGCCCCTTCTGGGGGTGGCTGGATTCCTGGAATAATTTCTGCGGTGAGCTGCATCCCAGATACCCATTTATTACTCAGGTCTGAGTTCTCACCACCCTGATCAGCAGCATACACGTGGTTAGAGAACCCGACACACTGCTTTCTTATCTGTCACTCTGGATAAAAGTCCACAAAGGTAGTGTCCATCCAACCGGGATTATGAATCCGAATTTTTCTTCTGATTTTGCTTCTCTTTTGGCTCTTGGAAAGCCAGAAGGATCATTAGTTCTAGAATAGTTCTAGAATAGCTAGCAAGATTCCTCCTTTACCCACTTCCACCCAGGAGAACCACTTACACAAGCCTCCCCCAACGCAGTCTATACTTCAAGCAAAGTCCTCTTGGTGGTTCTTAGATTTCCTTCCTGAAAGTAAGGGAACCAAATACCCATGATTGCGGGAGATGCTAATGAATTTCGTTCTTCTGTGCTGCTGGTGAGAGTTCTCCTGGGTTGCCAGCGGTCCACCACTGGGAGGAGGAGGGTGGTAGGGAGACAAGCAGCCAGAGCAGCCTCCCCTCGCCTGCTGGCTCCCCCACGGATTGCAGAAGTGTCACAGCTTGCTTTCTGTTCTCCTCCACACGAGGCTGCGCTGCCCTTCCCAGTTCACCTTCTGCCTGCCCTTCCTCAGCTATAGGATGCCAGGCCTAGTGCCCTGGCTGCAGCCTCATCCCCTGTTCTCCCTGGCGACTGGGTTTGCTCCCCACTGTCCTCTGATTGTCCTGATTAGGTTTTCAGTACCCACTGATGGGCCTGGCACCCTTCTCTGTCTGGTCCTCCATTCTGGGCCTCCCTTGAGACTTTCCTCACCCCTCTCAGCCTGAGTACCCCTTCCGTGGAGTCAGCCACACCAGACTTCGGGTCCACGCCCAGCTAATCAGTCCTTGTCTGTGCAGTGTGTCCAGGCCCTGCCTCTGGCCCTTGGTTCTTGTCTTCCTTGGCTGAACTTATCCTTCCTCCACCCACATCCCTGATGGGACAGCACTCCTCCCTCTTCTCCTCATTACTTCCTTCCTTCCTTCTCAGATTCCCGGCTCACCATTATGCATTTCAGACGGAACATCACGCGAATTCATTGTGCCCTGTACCTCTCCTTTACTTTTACTTTTAAAACATGGTGCTAAAATCTTAGGAACTTGAAGTCGAAATTTCAACAGAATGTGTCACCAGGAATAACTGGAAAACACACAGCTGTATTACTCCAGACGTGTTTGGGAAATTTGAAAGTCATTCCTTTGGCCTAGTGTGAAAAATCTGAGTTTTGCTTTGCCTGGTTTTATTGGGTTTGAAATCATTGTTTTGTTTGAATAACCACAGAGTTCCAGGTCAGGTCGGCTTTGATTTTGCCTCTTCTGCAGGATATCTGGTCCCAGTCCCGCCTCGTCCCCACGCAGCCAGTGTAATCCGCTTCCTCTTGTTGGCGTGGGGTGTGAATTCTTCTCCTTTATTCCATAGGGTGACTTTAAAAGTCGAAGTACTGAACACTATTTAATTTTGGACGTAATAGTTTGCAGAGTTTTTGGCTTCCTAATTAAAGGGGACCCTAAATGAATCTTTAGTTCAGAAAAAGTGTCTGTTGTTGAAGCTAATGCCTTCCCCCCTTGAAAATGCTCTTAGGGCACCACTGTGGTCTCTGTAGGAAGGATTTGGCTGGTTTCATTCCACAATGGCTTTGCCTCCTGCACCTTAGCCCAGTTTTTTAGCCAGAGGGGATGTTTTCTGAGACAGGACTGTGGAATTGGCCTGGTCACCAGGGGGTGGAGAAGGGTTTCATAGCCCAGCTCTCCACCAAGAGCCAATAGTGTGGGCTTCCCCCACCTACCACCACCACCACCAGGCCTGTCCTGGCTCCCAAGCCCCTCACAAGGAGACCCACGGGTCACACTGCAGCATTTCAGTGTGACTGCCTCTATCCAGAGCCCCCAGCCCCTGTGCACGTCTTCTCTCCCTCTCTCCTGAGCCCTCTTTTTTCCTAAAGCCAGTGCCACAATCTATTTAGCTGTCTGTTGGGTTTGCCTGTGAGCTCTGTCTCCCCAGCTGCCTGGAAAGGCATACGGCAGGAGGTGACCCGTGCTTTGTTTTCTCAGGAGGCCCTCCCCCTGTGCCGGGGCCTAACTGTACGCTCAGTAAGTTCTCAGGAACTGATGGATGAGCTCACTGGGTTTTCTTCATCCTCTTTCCCTCTCTTAAAGGTTGGAGAGCCTTGGCTAACCTGATGCAACTCAGTGCCTTTGCATTACTGTCCAAATAAAATAATAATTGGCATTTATTCAGCTGTCACAAGGTGCCAGATGCTGTGCTGAACCCCTTACATTATTTATAATTCTCACCACAACCTCATGAGGTTATCATCATCCCAATTTATAGACATGGAGACTGAAACTGGGGGAGGTTTTAAGTGGTCACCCAGCAAATCGAATGTGCAGCGCAGATCTGCTGACTTCGAAGCTCCTTTCGTAAATGACCATCCTGGGCCTTCACAAATGACCCCTCAATCGCAGCACAGCCCACAGGGTGGGCCCCTTTGCACTCTCACAGGGAAAGCATTTTCTCCGATTCCTGCCCAACTTGCATACACTTAGTGCAGGAGGTAGACTTGGGAGTGGAAGTCTCTGCCATTTTCATTTGAATATCTCCAGTGCCACTGCCATCATCTTAATGCATGAAGATGCATAAAGTATAGTAAGTAACCAAATCGAGTAAGAACTGTTTCCATTTGAGACAAAGAAAACAGCTTGCCTGGCCACTAGAGATACAGGACCTTCATTAACTGGAACGGATCCTGGGGGTTGGGATGAGCCATCCTGACTTAATGAATTTAACTGGTCTTCTTGTTTTCACTTAAAAACCAAGAGCATTCGGTCAGACCATCCCAGAGTATGGTAAGGATGATTTTATTCCTATAATACTAAGAGTGAAACAATTATTAGTTCATTACACTGCTGTGTATCCACTCTTTTCTTTTTTCTTTTCTTTTTCTTTTTCTTTTTTTTTTTTGGTTTAATTAAATCTCTATAAAGGAAGAGAATTTATTTGGCCATCACAGTGTTGGCAAATTGCTAAGATAAATTGCCTTTAGCCAGTTAAAGATTTGTTGAGCAGTTGCTCTTTAATCAGCCTCAGGCAAGGTACCGTCACGGAATAGAAGTATAGAACATGGTCTCCAACTGCAAAGGATTTACATTTTACTTAAGAAGATAAAAAATAACACCTGCAGAACTAGCAGGAAGACATGTTGGGGACATGGGCACAGCAGCATGGGGTATAGCATTGAAGCACTTGGGGCTCTGGAGCCAGACTCCCTTGGTTCAAATCCTAGTTCCACCATTGCCACATGTTCTTTGGCCTATCATTTTACCTCTCTGTGTTCAGTGTTCTCATCTGAAGGACAATACTATTACTGGCATCTACCTCCTGCGTGTAAAGTACTTAGCATGATGCCTGACACTTAGCGAGCACTCAGTATATGTGTTGCTATTGTTGTGGCTACTACTGTCAAGCATTAAACTGTTATTTATAAGATTGGCTCCAAGTGCATTGGAGAGATCAGTGAAGGCTGGAGTGATCCCAGATGACTTCGTGAAGAAGGTGGGACTTGAGATGAGTAGGCTTCAGCTAAGCAGGTGGAAGGAAAGAAGACATTGAGAACAAGCTAAGAAGCAGGTATGATTACGCCAAGGGCAGAGTACAGGTTCTGAGAAAGCAAACCAGAGGAGATGTGTTTGGGATTGCAAGAGCTGAAGTGGAATAGATACGTGGGCATGGAAACCAGGCAGGGGATTTTGCCTTGATGCAGTGGGGGGGCCCACTATACGGTTGGTGAGGGGAGCATTATGAAGCTAAGGTGTAAGTGACTCGTTGGAAGGACAATGAGCCAAAGGCAGGGCACGATCCATGAACCATGACAGGAGGACTGATCAGAGGGACAAGGACCCAAGACAAGTTTCAGCAAAGAGCTTAAACAAGAAAGGGCAAATGTGAGAGACATGTCAAAGAGGGAAACAGGAAGCCTTGATGATATGGGGCGCCTGACCGGCTCAGTCAGTAGAGCATATGACTCGATCTCAGGATCATGAGCCTGAGCCCCACTTTGGACATAGAGATTACTAAAAAAGAGAGAGAGAGAGGAAAAAAACTTTGATGATGGATTAGCTTGGAGGTTTGAGGAGAGGGAGAAGTTCCAGCTGGCTATCAGGTTTCTCCCTCACTTGGAAGCCTGGCAGAATGATGATCTGACCCCCAGAAAAGGGATACTAAAAAAAAAAAAAAAAAAAAAAGTACTCCATTTGCATGCTAAAATATTAAAGTGAGAACACGCTTTTTAAGTCAGGTCAGTCATTTAGTAAAATTTTCTACCTAGTACAAGAATCTCCTTTATAATGTCTTATTCATAGTAAGATGATTTAGTAAAATAATGAATTTAGATTCATGGTTGCCACATCTGAGATAAAGGTGGGGACACCCTAGAGGCTTTGATCCCTTTGACATTTGCAAATCAAGAACTGGGACTTCTGAGGAGAAACAGAGTCTGTGTAGGGTTTCCAGCCTTATTCGCAGAGATGATGGGCAGGGGTAGTCATGGGACAGGGTGTGTCTCCCAAGGGAGTAAGTCAGAGGGAAGAGTCCCAGCACTGCCGCCTCTCAGACTCTACGCTCGCAATTGGCAAGTGGGGGATGGAGAAGAGCCTAAGGCAGAGACACGAGACAGGCTTGGAAAGGAAGGAAGGACATCAGGGAAGAATAAATTCAGAGAAGATAATTAATTCATTTCTCATAGAAATGTTTGAGCTTTGCAAAGTGTTGGAGTATGCTAAGTTTTACTCCTTTGTTGCTGAGATTATTAGTATTGTTCAAACGTGAAAAGTGTGCTAAAATAGCACAAGTGTGACTAGAGCCACTAGTTAAATAAACATGACGTCAGAAGTGACAATAGAAGCATAATCTACCCAAGGCAAATTGCTAAGAAACACCCATGGGCCTTGAAATGTCATGATGCTTCTCAAGAGTGTTGAAAAGTCAAAATGCTTTACACGTTCTTTCTCATCATAGATTGTTCTCAAGGTAATGGTACGTATCTTCCACATTTGAAAGACAAGGAGAAAGAATGCGGTAGGATGTCATCCTATTCTGCTCACAGGCCCCAGTGGCTTCCCATCGCACTTAGGATAGGATCCAAAGACTTTAGTGGGGCTTACAAAGCCCCATAAAATCTGTCCTTCTAGCCCATTCTATTCTTCTTCGTAGCATCTGTCACTGTCTGACATATATAATGGCCACTCATTTATTTTATCTCCTTCCCAGACTGAGCTGCAAGCTTCATGAGAGCCAGAGGTTGAGCTCACTGTTGCATCCCCAGCACTAGGTACGGTGCCAGGCAGGTGGGGAAAACTCAGAAATACTTACAGTAGGAAATGAGAGAAGAAAACCAGTCAGCGGTAGTGGGGGCTTGATGCTGTTTTGTGGTCAAACTTTGATAACTGAATGTATCCACAACCCTCTCTTTTCTCCTACCTATAGCCTGGATGACTGTTAACCTTATTTTACCTGAGAAAGACCAGGGCCGGGGGTATGAGTGATTGGCAACCAGTTATCTGCTTCATCTCATTCTATTCCAAAAAGGATTTTCCACTTTGTTTTGCTGTGAACATTCCCAAGGCCTCTGGTCACCTAGACTTTCTGCTGATGTAACCCCCCGAGCGGCAAATCCAGTGATCTAGGCCCCCCACTCCTCACAGAGCAAAGTCTGGGGCTCCTTCTGCCTCAGATTCACCCCACACTTCATTTGGCAGTAAGAACACAGGGTTTTCCAGGTGTTTCTAAGTGTCATGGGGGTGATGGTCTTCTACTGCAGTCTCAGCAGTTGAGAGGCCCTTAACAAGGGTATCCAGATGATGGCAGACAGTGACACTGGTCACTGAGGACGAGAAGAGGACCCGCCAGAGAGCAGGGAACTAATAATAACAAGCCTCCGGAGGAGCTGTGGTGGTTCAGCCTGGAAAGGAAATCTGGAAGGGCGAATCAGCTGCCCCATGCCTCCATCATTCAACACGTCTTTATCTAGTTTCTTCTGTGCACCAGGCACTGATCTCCTTACCGGAGATAAGGTAGCCATCCAGAAAGACATGGGACTTGAAACATCTTTTCCACTGTTTTCCCTCTGCCCTCCCTGCCCTCAAGGGACAGTCTCTATCTCTTGAGAGAGGCGTGCTTCAAACAACTAATGTATTCATCTGCCCTGGAATAGTAGTAGCCACAAAGAACGAGAGGCTCTGACAGCACAGTGCTAGGAACCGACCCCAGTCCTGTGTCCCAGCAAAGGTTCCCTGTGCAAATAACATTTAGGCTAAGAACAAAGGAGCAGGAGTTAGCCGTGGGGTTGGGACTTCAGCAAAGGGAACAGCCTGCCCGGTGGCCCTCCAGCAGGTGGGAACCATCGGAGAAGGGCAATGGAGAGGTGCCCAGGATAACAGGAAGCGGCTGGAGCAGTAGGTTGGAGGGACCAGACTGTGCATATGGGCCCAGCTGGAAGGCCCTTGCAGGAGTGCAGGCAGGGGACAGGGAGTGAGTAAGGACTGGAGTGAGGGTAGTGAAGATGCCCAGACACATTCACAGGAGTGAAGTGGACTCAGCCTGGGGAGTGGTGACGCAGCAGGGGCCGAAGAAGACACAGGGAAGATGGACTGAGCTCCTTCCCTGGGCAGGCCCTGTGCTGCCTTGTGAGGGCGCAGCGATGGGCAGTTAGACGCAGCATCCAGATAAGGAGGATTCTCGTCATTCCGGTCTCATCAGCTGGGCAGTTTACAGGGCAACAAACGGTGAAAAAGAAGCAGAATTCTGGGGAAGGTCAATTTTGGATGTTGTGTTTGAGAGGCCCTTTGATGCCTCCCAGCGGAGACGCTGAGGAGAGAATCCATTGTACAGATCAGGAATTCAGGAGGGAGAGCCCATCGGGTGATCCAAACACAGGTGACACGGGAGTCAGGAGAGTGGTTGAAGCCGAGAGAGGGAGTACAGTCCCCCGTCGTGACACAGAGCTCATGACCACTCAGTTCAATCTCAACAGAATCTAGAGAAACAGGATGGAAATGTCGGTGACAAATTATTACTTGTAACACTGGCATGTTTACTCGCCACAGAAAATGGCTTGGCCTCAGGCTCGCTGGTCCTCACTAGGATTACAGAAAGGTAAATGACGCAAGGCAAGTCCCCTGGTAGTTCCAGGACCTGGGCCTCGCTGACGGCACCGAGTCAGGCTCTCAGCAAGGGCTTTACCCTGGGAGATACAAAATCTGCAAACGCTGCTTGGAAAACAGTGGAAAAGATGTTTCAAGTCCCATGCATTAAATACATACATATCATGTATGGCCTTTGTCTATTGGCCTCAAAGAATCCTAAACTGTTAAAGTCATTCAGTCAGAAATAAACACTAGAGTGATGATAATTCCTTTATTTTTTGGTTCAGCTAAACATTGAACAAGTTCACTGAGTTACTGTGGCCTCCAAAGCCCATGATACCAGTGATACAGATTATCCTACCTGCAGTTGGCTACGTTTCCTCTGATAAAATGCAAAGGAGAGGAAATGGCATTGGCATCTGAATCCTGCTCCCAAACAGGAGAATTTCAAGAAGAGCAAATCAGCTGGTTACACAGTAAGGCCAAGTTCATTGTAATACAGGCCTCTGGATGCCGACTTCTTTTTTCTACAAATCCATACTGCTTAGGAGACAACTTTGATCCTGACTTACTGCCTGTCATGATATCTTTGAAAAAATATGAGGGGGCGGAACTTTATTTTCGAGGGAAAGAGATCCTTTCTTGCAGGTTTCTTGAGCTTTCTTGACTTCACCCGAGGCAAGAGCCCACTGCAGCCCCCCACAGGGCCACCTGTGGGGTTGTGTAGGTGGTATTCCAGACAGCCCTGGGGGTGCTGTTCTCATAGACTGGGGTTTGCAAGGTGCAACCTGCCTGGCCCTGGACAGAGACACCTCCCCCCACCCCCACTACACACCGTTTGGAGCTGCTTCTGTGCCCCCAGGAGGTGGGAAACCAAGGCGAGGGGAAGTAGAGGTAATGAGGTGCATAAAAGAGAGGACACCCATCAGTTCTTTTGTTGAAACTGTAGTTAATGATTAACAGATTATCACTGCTTTAATTTATTAACTTTTTTTCTGCCTTGAAAAGGAAAACATGAGTTATCTTTAGAGAAGCTTTTTTTTCAACAGTCCCTGCTATTTTAAGACTGAAAAGAAGTAGGAGAAATTGGACAAAGACATCCTTTATTTTTTTTCTTCCAAAATGCATTAGGTGTAAATATATTGCTTATCTTAGAAAGAAAACTAATGCGAAATATTTATTTACAAAAGCTCCTGCTAATAAGTCTCAAAGCACATATCCACAAATGGTTTCCTATCAGAGATCCATTACAGCCTTTGTTTGAATTTATCTGTTGAAGGTTTACATATTGTAATTATTGTTGTAGATGACATAAGGAAAAAACAATGAAGCCACCTAGCACAACGGGCTGATATATTGACATTTGTTTGGGTTTTTGTTAACCTCACATTATGAAATCTTCTCTCAGAAAATCCAAAATGACTTTATCCAAATTTTGAACAGTTTACTTTCAGCAACACACACCTTCACAAATGCTGAATGATTCCAAGAAGGGAAGAAAGGCTCCTTTTGCTTGTCATTTTGTTTACAGGATCTGTGTCTACACAGGGGAGAAAAGAAAGTTCTTTTTGCTTTCGAGATGGACATAGATTTCCAAGCCATTTGGCTCAAGAGATAGTTTAAATAAGAATGAATTTAATATACCTTTAATTCTCTGAAATAAGAGAACTCCAGCTGAGGTCTGGTCCAGGGCAAAGTCTGTTCTCGACACTGAAGAAAATCTATCACGTTAATCCCAGCGGCTCAGAGTCCAAAGCTGCGTGAACAGAATGCTCGAGGGTAGGTTCTCACACAGCAGAACGCTTTGAAAGAAACTTTAAAAACAAAACGACTGTTCGGAGAATACCAGGCCTTGTGTGGAATCATGCAGCACTTAAGAAAAGATAGAAATAATTATGCTTGAGAAACACAGCTAATTAAAAATAACTCAGTGCATAAAAGGAAAAGAAAACTATAGAATAACTTTTCTGCTCCAGTGTAAATGTAAGATGCCTCATAATGAAATAGGATTTTTTAAATTTCATTTCACACTGGCATAAAAGAGATGGAGAGGAAAATTATATTGCCAGAAAATGCCAGGGTAGATTTGCTAAAGACGTTATCATGTACTGTGTTTAAAACAAAAATCTAATTGCTGTAATTTATCATACCTCTCATTATTAAAACTGTGCTAATTTAAAGATTTTAATTATTTGCCACTCTCGCATATTGTGACTTTTCGTAGAAGATACTATGAAAATTTCTGATTCTGTCAGCCTTTGTATGATTTTTTTTTTTGGGAGATCCTGAGTAAAATTAACGTACTTTAAACATATAATTGTGTTTACATCAGTAATAACAATTCCTGTGTTTTTCTTTTAGTTTGTTCAGTGAAATTTCTGGAACTGCTTTATAATTGCTGAGCTTAATATATGAGAGCACAGGCTGCTGAATCAATTTTAATTCCCTGTACACATATCTGGCCTTATGAAGAGCAGGATGGATGCCACCCTTCCTTTTGGATTGGAGAGAGGATTCTTTTAATGATCTGAGAAATTTCAAAGAAAAGATTCTACTGACCTGGGCATGAATTTGTTGCTTGGTCTTGAGAAATCAGACTCATAAGATAGTCATTGAGGTAGACTACTCTTTAAAAAACAAAGAGTAGGGGCGCCTGGGTGGCTCAGTCATTAGGCATCTGCCTTCAGCTCAGGTCATGATCCCGGGGTCCTGGGATCGAGCCCCGCATCGGGCTCCCTGCTCCATGGGAGGCCTGCTTCTCCCTCACCCACTCCCCCTGCTTGTGTTCCCTCTCTCGCTGTGCCTCTGTCAAACAAATAAAATCTTTAAAAAAAAATTTTTTTTAATTAAAAAAATAAAAAACAGTAAATAGTACGCTCTCTGGTGGGTGGGAGAAAGGTAGGGAGGTAAACAAGGAATCATAGAGTACAGAAGAAAAAGCTGTCCCAGGAGTAAAGATGGCCGCTGTCAGTGATGGGGGGAAAGGTGGAGGGAAGTAGCCAGAGGCAAAATCATTTCTCTGCTGTGGGTTTTGGAGGCCTTGGGAAATAGAGCCCATTTCTACAAAATACATGGGCTGCAGCAAATTTTCTTCACCTTGGGAGAAGCATGGTGGTTGGATATGGTTTCGGTCTACCTCGCAAGAGCACACTATATATAGTCTTCTATACCAAAGAATTCATGAGAGTAGCACTATGATTTAATACTGTATGTATGAATTAGAATATGACATCATTTCAAAGCAAAGGAAAAAATATACAAAATTAGTTTCCTAAATCACAAGTCAGCCCCACATCCAGACCAACCCTGTGACATTCAGTGTGGTCACAGATTCAAGTTCTAGACGCCAGGGCTTTAAGGGGCTTTGAACACCAACCTTTTGATGGGAAAAATAAATTAGACTAGCTTGCTTAAGGTCACAGAGCCAGGACCAGATCCCACAGCTGCTCAGTTGTAGTCCATTCTTGCTCACCGCCTTCCATCCTCCTCTGCGACCTTGCTGCTGTGAAAGTGGCTTCCTAGCACTCCCCCCCCCCAGCCCCACACCCGGCACCATGCTCCCTGCCTGCCGAGTCACCGCGTGTTCTTTCTGCAGGTGCAAAGTTCCCCATTAAGTGGACGGCTCCCGAAGCAGCCCTGTATGGGAGGTTCACAATCAAGTCTGATGTGTGGTCTTTTGGAATCTTACTCACAGAGCTGGTCACCAAAGGAAGAGTGCCATACCCAGGTAAGAGCGGTACCTAGCAGAGACAGGCCTCTGATTGGATGCTCTCTTCACACTTTGCCTTCTGAGCCCCACCCTCAACTTTCTGCCAAGCGTGAGTTTGAGGAGCATATACAGGTATTTAGCCAGGGAAGAGCAGGACTGGGAGCCACCGTGGACATCACATAGACAAGCAGCTGCCGTGCGTGGTGTGCGGGATTCATGTAAACAGCAGCTAGGATGAGCGCTTCGGTGCCCCCCAGGTCCTGCAGTCTGTGCCCTCTTGGTCAGAGCGCGTGGCTCCAGGAGGAGCGGTGGTGCTGGCACAGCCTCATCCTAATAGTTTGCGGGCACTTCCAGGACAGAGAAGGAGAAAAGCTCCCACCGCTTTTTGATTACACTGTAGCATTGACCCATGGAGTGAACCTGGCAGGAAAATGCCAGGACCTGCTCTCTCTGCAGGCCCCAGCTCCAGATGGCCAGAGAGAGCAGAGGCACATTCGAAACACAGTTTTGAGGCCACACTGCCCATCCAAACAGTCAAAATACGCCCTACGAAAGCAAGCGTAAAGTAAAGAAATGGGAGAGTCTTGGGCCCTGCAAATTTTCTGGACTATCGGACTCATGCTTTTCAAAGAAGCCACAGATTTAGGTTGTCCACCCTTTAATTCATTAATTTCAGCAGATGCTGACATAAAGGACACTCGTGCCGTTTCACCTCCACGCTTTAGTGGTTATATTCTAGCACATGGACGATCTGCTTTCTGAAATGTTAAGGACATATTTTTCAGTTACTGTTGAGTGAAGAAAGAACGTAGCTCCTCCTCATTCCCTGCCTAAGAAAGGAGCTTAAAAAAAAAAAAGCCATGATAGAAACGGTAGTGGAGATTGATGAGGAATTGAGGTCTCTTGCAAATCCTGGGTTTGTAATTCTATCTTGGCAGTCAGAGGAGACGGCAAGGGCAGATTAATTTGTAATCCCTTTGTTCGTTTTTTATGATTATTTCTGGTCATTTTCAGAGAATGCAGAGAAGTAGAGAGGATCTCTTTTCAGGTTGCCGTGGCCTTGAGACTCCTAGCAGAGGCAGGTTGGCACAGAGACAAAATGAACAAAATGTCCTGTCTCTGAAGCGCCAGCATGGGGCGTCTCCAACGCAGGTGGCAGTCAGTTTTACGGAGGCAGAGGTGGTGGCTGCCCCCCACATGCAGAGGGGGCAGACGCTCTGCAAGGAGCCAACCAGCGTGGCAGAAAGGGCTGCCCAAGAGGGGCCTAGAGTGCAGCGTGGGCATTTTTGAGTTGCTTCTTGAGGGGGGAAAATGTGCAGGTCTTGGGATTTTGAAGATAGGAAGGCACCTTTTTTTTTTTTTGCCTGAATTTCGAACGAATTTCTCCCTGAATGCCCCAGGTTTACAGTCAGCCAGTGTGTTGAATGCCCCGGAGGGGAAAAGGTTAATGTTGTTTTGCGTTTCTGTAAAGGCTTTCCTCTCAGTGACACAAAGCCACTTTTTGTTCCTCAGGGTTGCACACAGAAACCCAGACAAAGGGGCAGGGGTTGGGGCCCCAGAGAAGGCAGGCAGGTGTGTGCTTCTGAGGGAGAGGCTTTTCCCGATTTGGGATTTAGCATAAAGAAAATGGCCTCATTTTATAACTCAGACTAGGATTCATTCAGCATCGCGTCCGTGAGTGTGAACTCTGCCGGGCATTTTGCTCTTCCTGGGAAGTGAGTACAAATAAGACATTCACACTCTGAGGAAACAGATTAAAACCTTCCTGGAGCAAGGTGCTGTTTTGGTTGCTGGGGATGTAGAACAATGAGCAAATAAATAAATTTAGTCCCTGCACTCATGGAATTTACAGTCAGATAGATAAAATATGCATCAAGTCCAGGAAGAAATCAGTCTTTTCTGATACTTATTTATTATTAGAGGGAATCATCCTCATGGGATGAATTACTTGAATTTACCCCCTGTGGGCCTCGACTCTTAATTCTGATAATGGGATCAGGAACACGTGATTCAGCTATCTACAGAGGGCCTTTCCCGCAGAATCCAGTGAGGGTGGCAGAGGAGTTCTCAGTGAGAACGAGGTCCACTCGCCTACATGTAGTTACATACCGTGAGCAGCTGCTGACGTGTCAGGGGGCTGGGAGGGCTGCTCTGCTTCTCCGAGGGTAACAGGACGGGTTGTTTCTGGGAAGCTGCATGGAAGAGGCAGGCAGGACTTCTTCCTCAAGTCAAGGAAGAGGGAAGAATATCCTGGATATGGACGGGCATATGGGAAGGCACCAGGGCCGAGGAGGACAGAGCCTCTTCAAGGAGCTGCAGGAGAAGGAATCAGAGGGCCGTGACGTGAAGCCTGGGCATGAGCTGGGAAGGCTGGCCAGAGCCCATTGTCGTTGTCGTGGGGGCCTGGTGCGCTGCCACAGGGAGGCCCTGGGGCCTGGCAGGTCCGCCGCAGCGGCCAGGGCGCTGTGTCAGGGGGCGAGCGACAGGAGCAGCTCCTCAGCCACAGATAGCCACAGAAAATGGTTCCCAGGCCTGTTCCTAGCCATGGGTCCTTCCTGTTTTTGTCTTTTAACATAGTTATAATCCTATTTAATTGGACTTCTGGATCTCACAGTAAACGCTTCTTGAGGGAGGGCTTTTACAGAAGAGTTCCAATTACAGGATTAATACCGTAATGAAGGATACCAGTTCCTAAGGCACAGTGTCATTAAGCATCATCCAGACGTCACTGTGAAAGGCCCTTCGTCTCCACCCTCTCCCTTTCGGTGGGGCCAAGTCAGTCAGTGTGTGCCCAGGCATTGCTTCTCTGCTGCGCTGAATCCTTGTGCCTGTTGGGGGTACGCCGGGACAGACTCCCAGGCCCCGTCCCTCATGCCTTCCATTCTGACATCTCCATGCAGAAATTTCTCAGTTGGCTAGAGTACATTTTTAAGTAATTCTTTTTTCAAGAACAGTAGGTGGCGGTATTTTTCTGAATTCATTCATACCTAAGCATGACCTTCTGTCACCTTCACACAGAGGAAAGGGACTTTGGCTGGTAGGTGAGGATGGAGGTCAAGGGAAGGGAGATGACTTATCCACGGGTTCATAAAGCTTTCCAAGCATTTCTGCCCAGCATGAAAGGAATTCCAGAAGTAAGAATCAGAGAAGGAGCTTAGAGTGGAGTATGTGAGGTGTGACCACATGAAGAGCAGAAGGGTTGAGAAGACAATGAAACATGGGTCAGCTGGTTAGTTAGCGAGTTCTGTAAGAGGAGTGGATTAAAAGGAAGGGAAGAAGGACAATCTCAAATTGAATGACAGCCTTAGAGCCAAAGAAAAAGTACTGAAATGCAGAAAGGAGCCTGCAGAAAGGAGGGTGTGGTGCATGGGGAAAGGAGTCGCACGCACCACGCCCTCCCAGACAAAGGTCGCTTCCAAGAGGTGTCACAGAGATGCATGCCGTTCCAGAGAACAGCTCCACTTTACAGATGCCCTGGGAGCAGCCTGACTTGAACACATTCTAGGCCTAGCACTCTAGCTTGCTTTTCTGTGAGCCGAGGTGCAGAACCATTCTTTGCATCAAGATTAGAACGGATTTTGTACTGATGGACTGTTGTATGTGAGAAATGACAACACTCACATGACAGGAGTTCTCTGGGGTTGATGCATGCAGTCAGAGTCAGGCACCTTCAGACCCCCCTCACATCCTTCTTCTCTTTGCCTCCACGGCCCTGGGTCAGGCTGCCGTCCGCTCGCAGTGCCCTCTTCATGGGACTTCCTGCTTCGGCTTCTGCTCCCCCCTCACCCATTCTATCACTGTCACCACCAGGGTTGTTATCCCAGAAAACAGAGACCCAGCTATCTTACTCTCCTAGTTAAAAACGTCGGTGGCTTCCCTTCACCTTCCAGATAAACTCCAGAAGCCTTAGTTTGCGTAGTCCTTAATAACTCTTTCCAGGAGGGGGGCGCGGGGGGGGGGGGCTCCTTGAGTCATTTCACAAATATTTATTGAGCACCTGCTGTATGCTAGATACTGTGCAAGCACCAGGAATACAGCACTGAACCAGCAGACAAAAACTTATGCCCTCGTGAGCATTTATTCTCCTCAGAAGAGACAGACAATAAACAAAGATAATAAGCAAACTCTACTCGGTATTGGCTGGTGGCAATGGGTAGGGAGGAAAGTAAAAGCGGAACAGAATGGAGAGTGGCAAGGGAGGACCTCACAAGGAGACCTCACTGGGAGGGCGACAAATGACCTGAAGGAAACAAGACCCTGAAAACAGCAGGGAGGCCAGTGTGGCTAGAGGCGAGGAGAGGGAGATCTGAGAGGCCCCCGGGGAGATCAGATGGGGCCTTCCTAGGCCATTGTGAGGACTTCAGCTTTCACTGTTAGTGAGACGGGGAGTCACTGAGGGGCGTGTGCGGGAGAGTGACACGATCGGACGCGGTTCCTCTCTTGCCAGCCCCGCCCTCACACTGAGGCGGCCCTCTGATGTGAGTCACTCTTCTGGGCTTCACTGTCCGCCTCAGAACCCTTCAAAGCCCAGCCCAGACCTCACCTCCTCTGCACAGCTTTCTTCATGTCCATACCAAATGACTTGCCCTCTCTGCTTGCTTCCGTGACACCCGGTACATCTCCGTTAAAGCCCCTGTCCGTGTGTCTGTAATTCACAGTAGCTCTGAGGGGACAGGAGCTCCTTTAGGTACTCCCCAGTGCCCAGCAGTGCCTGCCCCATAGTAGACTCTCAATAAGTGTCAGCACGTGGATGGATGGATAGATAGTTGGATGGTTGGGGTAGCAAAAAGAAAAAAAAAAAAAAGATGATGCCTATGAGGCTTTTGAAACAAGATTTTTTTAGTGTGGCTGATAGCCTGCAAAGCCTTTTAACTCTATTTCATCATCTCCACACATAAATATAGCATGTCCTGTCCCAGCCACGAGATAGCCTCTGTCCTCAAAGTTGTTCTGGGAAATTGACACTGTGGTCCGGTTGAAACACCACGTTCCAGCACCATTCTAGGCAGACTGTCCTGGCCATTCTGTGCCCTGGCTCTCAACTGAACACCTGCTTTGTGAATTTGGCAGGATCTAGCAAAGCAGGAGCATTCTCTTAAGCACATCACATTTATCCGTGCATTTGAAGCATTTTCAGATCTTTTAGTAAGTGACAGCTGCCTGGCTTTCATGAATATATCCCATCACCTGACCATGACTTGAAGAGGCAAGGGAAATTAGTGAAGCTAGAAGCCACCTTCCTTAGAGAATTAGAAGGCCCAGCCCTCTCCTCCCTCTGCCCCACTTAGATACCCTGCAGCCCTGAATCGTAGACATATTCCTCTGTGTTCGACAACCCATTTTCATCACCTGCACTCTTACTATTCCTGCTATGCTCAGCATGCCGACAGAGCAGATTTTTCTTGGGGTAGGAAAAGTTTAGCCTCTCCAGCCAGGAAAATGGAAGCAGAATAGAACCTCTACCCTCAGCCAAGGGCACCTTGTCCTCTGCCCGCCCTGCCCTCCCTGCCCCCGTCCACAGCCCCCAGGGCTTCTCCTTTCCGCTCCTGAGTTCCCCCAGAGAGGGAAGCCTTCCTGGATGCCCAGGAGTCATGCTGCCCCCTTTGCCTACAAGGCTCCTCTTGGCCAGTGTGGCTTAATGAGAGGTGAGAGGACAGGAGGGTCGGCAAGTGGAGCGGGCAGCCAGAGAGGAACTTTCCACTCTTGAACCCTGCGTTCCGCTGCCCTTCGTTCTCAGCTCAGTGTTTCCACGGCCTTCCCAGTGGACACCCTCATGCTCTTCCTCACTTCTCCTTTTCTGGAACAAGGGAGTTCTTCACGATACTGCATGACCAACTTCAAATAACCTTTCTGTATTATGGCCCCTGAGCAGCTGTCATTTCTGTATTTATTCATATGGTGGGCTTAATAAAAACATCTGCCCCAAGGTTATCTGGTCAAATGGGGCAAGAAAAAGAGAACTAGACATTGTGCCTTCTCAGAGTCACTCCTTTATTTTCGTCTATACTCTTTGATCACTGTCTATCTGCCCTAAACTTGTGCTTTGATCCTTCACCAGACCTAACAGGACACCTCCTGGTTGTCGCCTAGTAAGACACCTGGAGCACGTGATGGTCTGTAGCACAAGTGCGTGCCAAGCAAGCACCATTAACTCAGCCCTCCTTCCCCTGACATTAGCACGGCCCTGCTCAACAGACACAGACAAGCAAACAGAAGCAGCTTTTTACAGGGTTTATGCAGAGAAGCAAGGGGCGGGCGGGGGGAGGGGGGGGGCCTCTGACAAAAGCCTTATGCACAATAGAGCATAATTTCCTTTGAATGGAAAGCTCAGTTTGCAAAAGTAATCTCAGTGTCTGATAACCTCACATCGTTCCCATTGTGACAGTGCTCAATCTTCCGGTGGCACAAAAATCCAGGTTCTTGCAACCCATGGTCAAATCCAGATGCAGCTTGATCCTCTAATAGTGAAAATCCCTGATCGTGCAGAGCTGGCCCCTCCGAGATCCATATTAGGAAGCTGCACAAATGGGAGGCCATGAAGCCAAACCCTCCTCTTTCATAGGAGACTGTTTGGGGTTTGTTTTGTTTTGTTTTGTTTTAAACAGCTGAAAGCACAGTGACTGTGGAGGTATTTTGTTGACAAATGAAGAAACTGAGGCCGGGGTAGGTCAAGTCATCAGTGAAAGGTGCAGAGTGGGGAGTCGTGGAGTGGCTCCGCCGGGGGAAAGGAGCTGTCTTTCCCTTCTGCAAAGAATCCAACAGAAGAGAGGGAGGGAGACTCTGTGGAGTTAGTAGGTAGCTCGAAGGAGAGGAGTGGGGAAATCTAAAAGAAGGGGAGAGGAAAGAAAACAGGCACACAGGAAAGTCTACATCGTTGGCAGCCTTGTGCAATGAGCGTCGGACGCTTACCCCTAATGCAGAAACCACGAGGAAGCCAGCAAAATGATTTGGAAAGGATAATATGGTCCTCATGACAGGAAGGGAATGCAGTCCCCCTGGCTGAAGAGTCTCAGCAGCAGGGTTTTGGGCAGACCGATTGGAAATGATGCTGTCTCCGCGACTGTGTTGGAAAGCCGGAAAGCCGTGGTGGCAGGGGGCCCCGTGGAGGACCTAGGGGAGAGGAATTGGAAAGCAAACCCTGGCACGGCAGGCCCCGCGGGTTTTCTGTGGACTGAGGACCACTGAGTTGTGCCCTGCGGGAGTGACCCATGGAAATGGCCCATTGTCCCCATCTAGGGAGAGGACAGAGAGTCAGGGGCTGCATGGTGGGGGCCGGAAGAGGACAGGGTTGGGGCGGCGCTGGCCCTCCTCCGATGTGGAGGCTGGGCACCAGGGCACACACCCGGCTGCACTTCGTGACTGTGACACCCCCCGCAGTCGGGCACTCCTGGTGGCAGAGAGACCCCCCTCCTGCTGACAAATGGTCTCTGGTGCAGTTCCCGCTAAGAAACCTGGAGGCCCGAACTGTTGATGACAGTGTTTCCCTAAAACGTGCCCATATGCCGTGTTTTCAAGCTTCTGTCTTTTCTGTTTCTCTGCTAGCATCTCCCGCATGAAAAGGGAGAAAAAGGAAAAACATTCCCAAGCGCCCTCCTCCCTCGCTGTCTGCTACCTCAGTAGGAAGTCTGGTAACCAGATTCCCGTCTTCCGGCAGCCCCATGTCCCTCCAGACTCTCCTCTGACCGCCCTGGTCCTCAAGCCCATGTGTAGCCCCTTCCCAGTCCCTGTCCTTCACCCCTCCCACGTACTAGGTAAAGCCAAAGTCTTGGGAAAAGTGACGAAAAGAGGGGAACTAGCAAGTTCTTTTGGTAACAAAAATATGAAACATCTAAAAAGAAAAATGAAGGAGGCTCATCTCTGTAGGAATGTATAGAGTAAAACCCATTTTTGCTAAAAAAAGAAATTCTTGAAATGATTTATCAAAATTCTTATAGCTGAGAATACTACTCCTGTAAATATGAACGCAGTCCACTTAACCTGGCTATTGTCTGTAGAGTCAAAACCAGCCTAAGCCTTGCTCAGCGGGCATCTCCAGACCGTGCAGGGTGCGGAAGGTGCCTTCCGCAGCTCCGCCAGGCGGGCTCTGGCTTACTGGCAGCGGGAAGAGAGCTGATCCCACTCATACTGTCACTGTCAGCCGAATGTGCCTTGTCTTTTTTCCCACTTTTC
The DNA here is from genome assembly GCF_003265705.2 of Callorhinus ursinus. Taxonomy (NCBI): domain Eukaryota; kingdom Metazoa; phylum Chordata; class Mammalia; order Carnivora; family Otariidae; genus Callorhinus; species Callorhinus ursinus. The sequence goes on along the minus strand of NW_027397068.1, from coordinate 30,949,518 downwards.
TGGCAAAGCTGTCATTGATATGTTTTGGTTTGGCCCAGGGTGTGGAATTGGTTACATATGGTCCCCATGCTTTGAGGAAGCCTGGGGAGAGAAGGAAGGGGAGGAGGGGAGGAAGGAGTCAGGCAGGAAAGGAGGCAGAGCGAGAATAGGAGCAGCCATGTGACTGATGGTGTGGGCCTGCTGGTGGCCTGCGTGGGTCCCCCGGCTACGTCCACTCCGGAAGCGGGCTGTCTCGGGGGATGCTACATGTGTAGGGTCAAGTCGCTCTGTCTGCTGTGTCTGGGACTTGGGCAGAGCACTGGAAAAATAGTCCTGACCCAAGTGGCCAATTAAACTTTCCATTGTCAGAGATTGAACTAAGAGTTTAAAAAAAAATACATGAAATCTTTCCATTTGAGTAGTTTGTTCTTTAATGAAATGAAACATTTACTGACATAAGCTCCACAGAGCAATAGGAGAATGATTAATTAAACTCTGTAGTGCCATTTTGGACAGTCTCAATGCCAGAATAAAGCATTAGAAGGCGTTTGGGGCCAGGGGTGGGGGGGAGGTGAAACCCCTTCCAGAAGAGCCCATCAGGCCTTCCGAGGTTCAGACCTTCTGTCTGTCTTTCTTCCCAGTTCCTACAGGCTCCTGGCAGGGGCAGGACGAGGGGGATTTCTGCAGGTTCAGGTCGTATGGCTTCTGAGATATGAAACCAAGGACTGTAGTAAAACACAAAGCAAAGGCTTCAGAGAATGCCAGTCCTCATACGTGATTACGCTGGCTTCCTAACCTTTCTGGGCTAGCTGGAATGTGATCGCTGCCATCACTCAGGCCAGAGCGTCCTGGCCAAAACTCTTGGGCCCTGATGTGCCCAAGAATCAGACTTTTTTTTTTAAAGAACATCCATGCTGTACATAGACCATCCATCAGATAACACCCTCGAGAGGCTGAGGCCACATCCATATTCAAATAAGACATTCTTACTTCGATAGCAGTATGTATGAATACAGAAAAACAGTAAACAGCCTTGGGTTTTATGGCCAAATGGGGTCAGTTCCGATCAGTTTTGCTGCCAGGTGAGTTACCAGAACTTGGGGTTTCCAGAGCTTTGGGTTTTGGGATGGTGGATAAGGAAATGAGTTTTCAGCAGTCGGAAGAGGATTTAAGCCAATTAGCCACAGAGCTGACCCAACACCCAACTGAAGAGGGCACCTGGTTCATTAAACCCCTCTCACTAAACCAAGGGTCACTCCCAAAATGGGAGCAAGGTTATGTTAGAATAATTAAATTGAAGGCCTACTTCAACACAACAGGAATAATATATGGATTTTATCACAAGAAGTTACAGTGGCAGAGAATAAGAAAGCATCCCAAAAAGGCTCGTATAAGCGTGTGACTGACAGGGCCGTGGCTCGCAGCCACGGGAGCCAGGAGAAACCCAGTTCCAAAAGGAACAACAAAACAAAGAGAATGGCAACAGACCCCGGAAGTCAGGACGGGGTTGTGCTCTGGGCCCAGGTCCTCCAGAGTTAAAGGGAGCTGCTACATGCAGATGCTGTGGTCTTCTGCTGATATCCCTGAGACCTAGGGGAAGACATCTAGGTGTCTGTATGGCTTGAAATCAGGTTCTTGATTTTGTAAGTAAACCAGGTCAGAAATTGGGGAGGGTTCCAGATTACAAGCTTGGGGCCGAGGAGCAGCCAAAACATACAAGTGCTTGGCGGGCAGTGGCAGAAGGCGAGACGGCAGGAAAAGGAAGGAGAGGTAGAGAAGAGTGTCTGGCAGTGATTGGAAGAGGGGTCAGGGCATGCACCTCACCCCACCTATGGTATTTCCTGCTCTGTCAGGAAGGCGGGAGTGCAGAGAGGCTGCCTGCCACCCCCTCCAAACGTCTCCTGTTTGTGTGGTGCAGCCTGAGGTTTCAACATTAGGCAGCTCCCCCAGAGGGTCACAAAGGTCTCAAATGATAGATGGCCTGTCCAAGGTCATGAGTAAACACGGGCCCTGGAGGCGCCCTGTCTCCCCATCAAAGTCACCAAACCCCGGGGCACCTCAGGGTCACTGGGCCAGACGGTGCCCAGCCATGGGGACAAGATGGCACATCTCAGCTGGTGGGGCACCAAAAGCTGGCCCGGGCAGAAGGAAAACGAATTTATGAAGTTCAGAGATGGAGTTCATAGATGTTATAAACATGGGAGAGTGTATTTTTCAGTCTATGCCTTTTTTTTTTTTTTGGTCGGCCTCATTCATAGTTTTTCATCAGTTTAATTGAACTGTAATTTACATACAACAGAATTCAACCATTTTAAGAACACAGTGAGTTTTGACAAGCATAAACAGTCCCACCGCCACATGCAGGATATAGAACAGGAGCTGACAGATTACCGTCTGTGGGCCAAATCCAACGCCCACCTGTTTTTGTTTTGTATATTTTTAAAGGGTTATTAAAAATAGGAATATGCAACGGAGATCATATGCAGCCCACAAAGCCTCAAATATTTGCTCTCTGGCCTTTACAGCTGTAGATTGCTGACCCCTGACACAGAACATTAACATCACCCCCCCCCCCCCCCCCCCCCCCGCAACCCCTTGGCAGGCACTCCCCCACCCCCAACGACTCATCTGCTTTCTGTCACTGTAGCTTTGCTTTTTCTAGAACTTCACATAAATGAAATCCTACAGCACGTTGCCTTTTGTGTCTGGCTCCTTTCACTTACGAAGCTTTCGAGATTCGTCACCCAGCTTTCCGCATACAGCACTGGCACACTCTGGGCTCATTTCTGAGCGGGCGGCGTCCCCTGAAGGGGCCGGGCCCCCTCCCGCCCCCTCCCGCCCCCTCCCGCCCCCTCCCGCCGCTCCGGGCTCGTCGCGTTCTCCCCACGCGCAGCCTCAGAGGAGAGGGGAGTGGCGGGCCGCGCACTCACTGCCTTGTCTTGCAGGCATGAACAACCGGGAGGTGCTGGAGCAGGTGGAGCGCGGCTACAGGATGCCCTGCCCGCAGGACTGCCCCATCTCTCTCCACGAGCTCATGATCCACTGCTGGAAGAAGGACCCGGAAGAACGGCCCACTTTCGAGTACTTGCAGGGCTTCCTGGAAGACTACTTCACCGCCACAGAGCCCCAGTACCAGCCCGGTGAAAACCTGTGAGACCGGGGTCTGCAGAGAGAGGCCTTCCGGCGAGGCTTCCCCGCCCCCTCCCCATTAGCTTTCAGTTCCGTAGCCAGCTGCGCGGGCAGTGCGAGCCGTCCCGGATCAGATTGCATGTGACTCTGAAGCTGACGAACTTCCATGGCCCTCATTAATGACACTTGTCCCCAAATCCGAACCTCCTCTGTGAAGCATACGAGACAGAACCTTGTTATTTCTCAGACTTTGGAAAATGCATTGTATCGATGTGATGTAAAAGGCCAAAACCTCTGTTCAGTGTAAATAGTTACTCCAGTGCCAACGACCCTAGTGCTTTCCTTTTTTTAAAATGCAAATCCTATGTGATTTTAACTGTCTTCACCTGATTCAACTAAAAAAAAAGTATTATTTTCCAAAAGTGGCCTCTTTGTCTAAAACAATAAAATTTTTTTTCATGTTTTAACAAAAACCAATCGGGACAGGTGTTTGGTTTTTTCTTTTTTATAATATGAATATATATAATATATATGTCCCTGTACATACGCCATGTGGGTGCTAATGTGGAGACCATGGCCCACTTGGGCCGTAACGCCTCGGGACCCAGAGTGAGGATTTTACTGCCAAATCAGCATAAAAGCACTGCTGTCATCCTGCAAACCAGTGGCCTCCTTTTTGGCTTTTGCAAAGCATGATCCTTTTTCTTTTTTCTTTTTTTTTTTTTAATTTGGATTGCACTTTTTTGGTTCATGATTGTACCTGTAGATGGCTGTTCCTTTGACTCTTTTCAAGCAGCCCCAGAGCTGAATTCCCAAGTTCTGTTTCCAGTATTTGCTTTGACTTAACTGCGATTTGTTCTCGAAGCCTAAAAGCATATTGAAGCAAGCAAATGGCCAATAACTACCAGGGGAACTGGAAGATGGATACCACACATACTTCTTGTATAAAAATTTGAATGCTGAAATGTTTCAAACTTTTTTTATTTAATAAACCTTGTAACCGCATTTAAATGGTCTAAAACCCATAGCATTAGAGTCATGTCATGGCGACCTGCTAAACTTTCTCATGCAACTAAAACTTCTGAGGGTGGGGGTTGGACATTTCCCATTGTAAAATAAGTGTTTTAAACGTCCTGTACTGCTAATGAAATGACTTTCTCTATGTCCAAGAAGTCTCCAGTGGAATAACTATGCACTACTTAACATTTCATGGGGATGCACCAAAAAAAGAAAAAAAAAAGTATTACATTTTTAGTTGCTGTTTGTACCAACCTTGAATTACATGTTTAACAACAACAAATCAAAAAGCCTATTTCTATTAAGTTTTTAATACTGGGTAGCAACTCTGAAATCTTAATTCCTTTTTTGTTACGATTTATTTGTGAGTTTACATTTTTAATTGTTTAACTTTCTTAATTTAGTAATTAAAAAGAGAGCATTTTACATTTGAATTTTTTTTGTTCATTTGTTTAAATCATGGAAGGTGCTCTAGTAATGACATATCTGTCCCACACCAGGTGATAAGGAGTTCTCTGGTCCATTTAACCATTGTGCAGTGACTTCCAAATGACAGAAACATTCAGAACACTGGGAGTGGGTTCTTCCCCCTAGAAAGGCTGGACCGTTGTCAAGCTATTTCAGAGGATTATTAAAGCAAGATTAAGCATGCTTTCACATTTCAGTCTATCAGACATGGTCTCTAACTGGAATGTTCTGTATCCCACTTGTAGGAGAAAGACAATTACAAGAAGAATCTTTATTGCCCTAGAGTCAGTATATGTATTTCCCGTGGTCTTCTCCCTCTGTAAGCATGTCGCAAGGCAGGAAAACAACCCTTAGTGGTAGGAGGGGCAGTGGGTAGACTGCACTATCTGTCCAGGTGCCTGGCTGTGCACTCATTCAGCTGCGGGACCTTCAGCAGCCATCTGCCACCTCTGTTTTGGGTCCTGTCTGTAGAGATGGCTTTGGATGAGACTTGCCGTAGGTTCCTACAGATCTAAGATCCTGTAATTCAGAGATCATTGCTGTCATGTGGAGTTATACAAGCGGGAGAGTTCTCTTGCTGAAATAACCTTTATACTTAGAACGGGTTTCCAACATTTAAAAAAAAATGGATGAAACAAAGGGATTTTCTGGTTAACCAAGTCGTTCTGGCATTGTTTTAGTATTAATGCAATTGCTAAATTTATAAAAATTTCAAACATCTTCGACAATAACTATCACATTACTGGGCAATTTATTAACATGTTCTAGATACTTTTAAAGATAACTTTGTTTCTCATCTTCACATCCCACTAGGTTGGATACTTTGCAAATATTCTCCGAAGGATTGTTATTTATGTTTCTGACTCAGTCATTCAAAAAAAAAAAAAAACTGAAAAAATTATAACCTGCTTTAAACAGATTCTTTAAGAGAAAACTTAGTTTCTTCAAATCAAAGTGTAGCCTTTAATTCATCCGTTGAGTTTGTTGTGGATTCTCTCCTATGAATCAGAACTAAGGACTTGGGTTAACTTGAGGTCACTCTGACAAAATGTTCTGAAACAGTGTGGGGCTGCAGGATGAAAGAGTAGCTGCAGATACAGAGAAATCAGAGATGTTTTCAGGGTTTTTCTTCCGAAAGTTGAGTGCTGCCCAGAGATATTCCTCAGGTAGACCAGTCCAGGCAAATGAAACCACCTCCAGGGGTTCCCAACACCTCCCAAGAAGCCTCTCTCCCTCCCAGGTTGTAGAAGTGCGGAATGAGGAAACTGAATTCACTGACCAGAGTCATCTCTGGCTAAGAAAGAAGAACAACAGGCACACCTCAGAGATAGTGCAGGTTCCAACCCAGACCACCTCAATACAGCAAGTCAAATGAATGCTTCGGTTTCCCAGTGCATATGAAAGTGATGTTTACACGATACCGTAGTTTAGTAAGTGTGCAAGAGCATGTCTAAAAAAAGTACATGAACTTAATTTTAAAATATTACTAAAAAATGCTGATTATCATCTGAGCTTTCGGTGAGCTGTAATAACTGATCATAGCTCATCATAACAAATATAGTAATGAGAAAGGGTGAAATACAGCGAGAACTAGCAATATGACAGAGACACGCAAAGTGAGCCACTGCTGTTGGAAACACGGCGCCGATCGACTTGCTCGACGCAGGGATGCCACAAACCTTCCATGTGTAAGAAACAGAGTATCAGCAAAGCACCATATAATGAGGTATGCCTGGGTCTTGAATGGTACCTTAGCAGCAAGTGTTGGTGAAATGGTTTTTGTCTTTAGGACCCTGGTAGTGAATAAGTATTTGCTCTGCTGCCTTAGGAGAGCGGGCGTCTGGCATTGCTGTGCTGCAGAGGGGGACTTCTTAATACATTATTTCTTTTTACTTTCTTAAAATCAAATAATAGAGCAACTGGACAAGACCACTTGACGAAGCTCAGATGTTGAAAATGTGACAACACGATTCCCATTCACCCAACGCTCACGGCAGCTCACACTCTTCGAGGTGCTTCGTTCACAGTGCATTGATGGGCTGGGAGGACCCGCGAGCCAGGAGTGGACGCAGGGCCTCCCGCAGGCTGGGGCATCGGGGTGTAGACCCAAGCTAATGATGCATTTGGCTCTGACTCGGTTGTGGCAAAGAAAGGTGTATGGGGAACCAGGCAGCTCCCCCAGAAAAGTTAAGGGTATTCATAAACCCTCAAATACAGCCACAGTACTGAAGATTTTCTGACAAGTGCCGGAGGGTGTTTACCTGCCCGGAGAAAGACAGGAATCCTCCTGTGGCTAAATCTTGGCACCAGAGGATTTTTCTAGTAGCGTTGGAGCTGCAAAATTTTTATCTGAAATTTCCTCTGGGACCTGAAGAAGGTATACTGCACTAATTGGAATGGTTCTTTCATGAGTCTTAAAAGAAGGTGAGGTTTTCGGCAGTATGCAGAGGGGAGCCTACCGCAGGAGGGATGTCATCTGTCCTTGTGTCAGTGCTCAGGACAAGGGAGCCTCGCTTGACAGAAGAGGCATTTCCTAACAAGTTATATTTGGATAAAATGGTGTTTGGTGAATTTGTTCCTGAAATGTAGTCTAATAGGTTTAGATGGCTTTTGCCGGCTTTCTTACCACTAGATACTATACTGTGGGGATTCAGTTAGGCTGTCCAAAATATTTGCCGGAAGGAAGAAAAGGAGGGAGAGGGGGGGAAATAGGGGGAAAAAAAGGAAGGATAGAAAAAAATAATCTGGGGGTAGAGGGAAGGAAGCTCAAAACTTTTATTCTAAAAATGATATTGTGGGGGTACAGATTTAACAAGTGAGTACCAATAATATATGTTTATTTAATTCTCAAAAATAGATGACATCTACCGTGAAGAAAATAATGAAAAATTAGTATCTTTAATATCTTTGAAATCTCAGATAGACCTTCGTAATGTATATATACCTATCTTCCCAGAAACTTTTCATAATAAATTCCTAAATCATGCCTCATTCTTTGCAAACATGCAAAATATCCAGAATCCCATGGGGGCAGGGGGAGACATGACTTTATTTTCAAAATTCTAAGGACTGAAAATAAAAATAAGAGTTTTCCCAGCTTGGCAGGGACTATTCTAAGGAGAATGTGATCAGCGACAAACGACCGCTCCACCAGCAGCCAGAACACTGTGCCCCTTTCCGGAATACTTAAGATTCTTGTAATACTGTGTTTAATAATATGACTCTTCTTTTAATGCACCTTCCCTGCCGGACTGTGAGCTCCTTGGGATCGGTAACTGCCTAACGGGTTCACCAGTGTTCTCCCTGCCCTGAGAGCAACGATGAGCTGCTGGGAGACATTGAATGGGTGGATGGTGGCTAAGTGGGTGAGGCCGCCTAGTGGGGCATATGACTGACCTGCAAATGATGCACTGGCCTAGGCCCGTGCCGAGCACACTGGGATTTGCTGTGAGCTGCCAGCCACACTAGCCCTGCCCCCTGCAAATGTGTTGTCACCAGTCTTCAGTATGTGATTGAAGTGAACCCCATTAGTGCTTCCCAGGTCTTTGCCCAGAACTCATCCCAACACTAATGCGAATAAACTTGTCCACCCTGGGACCTGAGGCCTTCAAGGTCTCATGCTAAATTTGTACTTTTATGAAAATTTGATATTCTCCCTAGGATATCCATTTTTTATCTTCACATAAAATTATTTTCCCAGACCTTCAGGTTGTGCATTGTTAAGCAGACTACAGCTTGTAGGATTCCTGGCACACTCCTGCACAGCCCAGGGAGTACCTGCACCCTGCTTGAGAATCACAGCATGAAGATGTTGTCCATAAAATATTATTATTAACATAAAAATAATGTATTTGGGAGAGGTAACATTAATCCCCATTAATATGGATTCTCTTATCTGATTCGCTTTTTTCACCCAGCAAAGAACAGCCCCTCTGACTGAGAATGGGACTGAAGCCAGGAGGGTTTGATAATGGGAAGAAGAAAACCATCCAGAGCCACCCAGAAGTGAAAGTCTGGTCAGGTCAACCTGTTGGTCCAAGATGGCAGCAAATGGGAGTAAACAGGATGGAGACACTGGACAAGGAGGAAAAAACCAGAGCTGGGATGAGAGGAGTCCTTTGCCAAGGCTGTTCAAGGTAGTGGGATAACAGTAGATATGACTATGGATATATATAAGGACTTAACATTCATTCCTTCTCCATACATTTGCTGCGTGCTTATTATGGGCTAGCCCATGTGCTAGCACTAGAAAGTCAGAGAGACAATATTCCTAGTCCAGTGAGGATGGAGACCCATAAAAGATTGTTGCAATAAGCTCTCTGCAGGGCGCCTCTGTGGCTCAGTAGGTAGAGCATGTGACTCTTTTTATTTCTAAAGATTTTATTATTTTTAAGTAATTTCTTACCCAATGTGGGGCTCAAACTTACAACCTTGAAGTCCAGAGTCGCATACTCTACCAGCTGAGCCAACCAGGTGCCCCTAGAGCATGTGATTCTTGGTCTCAGGATTGTGAGTTCAAGCCCCAGGTTGGGGGTAGAGTTTACTTTAAAATATATATTTATATATATAGGTGGTAGCAAAGGAGTGCTATCCAGCCCAGGATGGGGAGTGTAGAGAAGGTCTCCTGGAGGAGGTGATGCCTGAACTCGATCTTAAAAGACAAGTGGAAATAGATTATGTACTATGTAATTGTAGTCCCAGTGTTTTTTGCCTTTGGATGTGTTTCCTTCTGATTCCCAACCCCCATTAGGGGCTGGCACATGTTTTAAATATAGAAGGTGCTCAGCAAATGCATCTAAATGAAGAAAAAACAAGCAAAAATATCTAAGTCAATCTCTCTCTCTCTCTCTCTCTCTCTCTCTCACACACACACACACACACACACACACACACACACACAAAACCATATAGGTGCATAAGTTATTCTGATTACGGAGCTGCTAATGAAGAGGATGGTAGATAATACCATAACAGGACAGAGAGAAAAGTTTTAGGCAGGTTGTTGGCTCTAGTGTCCCAGCAGGAATGGTACAGTAGTTTGAAACATATTTACAGAGTATAAGAATTAAAAAGTGGCAGGAGAAGAGGCTTATAGTAGCTGTTCCCCACTCTCTTTTTTTTTTTTTTAAAGATTTTATTTATTTATTTGAGAGAGAGAGAATGAGAGATAGAGAGCACGAGAGGGAAGAGGGTCAGAGGGAGAAGCAGACTCCCTGCTGAGCAGGGAGCCCGATGTGGGACTCGATCCCGGGACTCCAGGATCATGACCTGAGCTGAAGGCAGTCGCTTAACCAACTGAGCCACCCAGGCGCCCCTGTTCCCCACTCTCTTAATAGCAATGAGCAGAGTGGGGGCCTTTTCTCCCATTTATGAACTTATTGGCATTCTTTCCTGTCCTTCTATTTACTAGGCTGTTTTGCTTGAATCCCCATGCAACATGTAAACTCATGAAAGAAGATATATAGGGACAGTTGCAGGATGTTCTCTGGTTGTTTTGTTTTGGAATTTTTTCCCTTTGGTTAATTATCAAGTGCTTGCAATGTAGTAATCAATGAGTAGCTAATTAGAAGCAGGAGAGAATGAAATGGTTATTAGACAGTGTTTTTAATGAAAACCGTACATGTAATACTGTGGGGAAATATTACCAAATCACAAGAGGTTTCATCTTCTTTTTCTTTTTTTTTTTTTTTTTGGTGTATCTTTACAAAAGGATTCATTTAAAGCCACTCGCATGCTAAACCCAGGTATGTGAAACCTTTTGCTCTTAGACTCCTCCCGAGGGGCGAGCACTGGAAGACACCAGGAAGCAGAGCCTCTGGAGATGGCTCGGGAACCTAAGCCACCCTAACTAACGGAGCCAGGAAGGTCTGTCAGTTCCCAGAGAACAGCGAGGAAATGGTGAGGAAATGGCAGTAGTTGCCTCGAGAATTAGGGAATGAATAACAATGCTTTCTGGTAAATTAACCATATTACATTGTGCACAGTAAAGTGATGGAAAAACCCTGTTAAAAAATTGAATAATAATTTGCCCACATCATTTATGGAAAATGCATAATTTTCCTACTTCAGTGGACTTTAGTTTGATTTAAAATATGAACAGCTCCCGCACTGCTCGGCAGAGCGTAATTTGTGAGGGCATTGGGAAGGGGAGAGGAATCAGACTGTCATCAGCACAATCCTGTGTGAGCCACTTCACCTCCCTCCTTTCATCTGCAAATTCCAGAAAATATTTGTGTATATGTTCCTGAAGGTCTGGAAGTGAGAGCCCGGGGCATTAATCATTGTCACAGCTAACACTAAGCCACAGCCTCACCACGTTTCAGAGGGGAAGCAGTGCTTCTCTCTGGTCAGTGTTTTTCTGCTCTAATTCGAATAAGCACTTGGTTTTTAACAGTAGACAAAATGGAGATGCAGCACAGCTATACTTAAAACAGCAAAGCCAAGAACAAAAGCACCACGCGCGCACAGCCAGAGGAGACCTTGGAAGATAAACAGATAAAACAAAAAGCTGTGCTTGGCTGGGATTCTGCCTCGGAGTCAAATGCAAAATGGAGAACATTGTTCCAGCTCTAAAGATTTTGCAGTCTACAGTGTTTGAAATAAAAAGTCCTCATGTACTGCACCCAGCCACTCGGAAGCCGTGCTGTGGCTACGAATGAGGATATCTGGGCACAACTGATGCAGGTGTTCCGAACCGGAGTGGTAAGAGGGGGGCTGGATGCCCTGAACTCAGCCGTGCGCTCCCGTAGCAAACCCTGTGCCTTTCCCCTCCTCCTCTCCCGCTCCCATCCGCCCACCCTGCTCCCTGTCCCCACTAGAACCACCGAATTTTTATTTAGACACTCCCACATTCCCTTCATCCCCATCTCTCCACTAAGGTCCATTATTTGTTTACGAGACACTGCCCTTAGATTTCCACCTGTCAGGGCAAATCTGTGGCTGCTCCGGCTTCGCCTTGTTGGCCCATCTTGCCTCCTCGATAACCCTGATGGCCCCACAGGGTTGACCCTTGAGCCCCACAAAGACCAACATTTCTTAGCTCTTTGGTGCCCATTTTGGTTAGCCAAAGGGGCCTTCCCCAGTACTCCTCCCCACTCCTTCCTTCGCTCCCACCAACCCCAGCCAGTGGCCCAAGATTTATTGGACAATAGTTTGATTCCTATGCCTCCTGCTACTAGCTATTAAGTTAGCTTTTGGCAAATTAGAAAAAGCTACCCTACCTCCAGACATTGCTGCCATCTGCCAGAAAACTACTGTGGTAAATACGCCAAGAGATCATGTGAATGGTGCCCCCCAAAATTGTGTAGCCCACAGCTGGCTCAGCCGTATGTGATGACCCTAGAGTTGGAATCACCTGAGCTATCCTGGAAGCCTGTCTAAAAATCAGAGCCCCAGTAGGTCAGTCTTGCCTTTCTACGACAGGTTGCCATTTCCAAAATCTAAGTCTTGCAGTCATGATCACAGATTGCTGAGGGGCAGTTTCTAGAAGAGACAAAGAGCCCCCAAGCAGCAGTACTGATGGGTAGACAAAGCACAAACCACACTGGGTAGATTTTTAGGAAGCCTCAGAGATAGAAAGCTGCTAAATCTGAATGTTTGGGATGCAGGGGAGAGGTAGACTTGGCTCATACTTAGGTCAGCCATTACCCCTCCATGACGTTAGTGGCTCCATTTCTTGTTGACTGCTCCATCTGCTTCCTCCACCAGAATGGCTTGGTGATACCAGAGGCAGACACCTGACCGGGTGGAACCAACCCACTGAGTAGTCACTAGCTAATGGAATGGTTGCCTTGGAGTTGGAACCAAGAGTCGAGGGGCTGTGGTGATGGGCACTTGGTCTACAGGTTAAGTTGGCCTCGTTGGGGAGCAGAGACCACAGTCTGTGGAGGGAAGTGGTGGTTGGAGCTCCTGGGCCACCAGAGAGAGAGTGACAGGGAGTAGCTGCTTTCTACACTCCTGTATCTGGAGGCCCATCTGCACTTCCTGAGCACCGTCTCTGTGAGATTCCCCGAACCTGTGCAGTGCACCATCTTGTCACTTGAGCTAACTCAAAGGAGTTTGGGTTGGGCCCCTGCAGTCCAGCTCTGCTGTTCTGCCAACCTCCTCTCTCCCTTTCCCTCTCCATCACCCCCACCCCAGCTCCTGGCTACACCAAACTGCCTACCATTCCCCAAGCATGCCCTGCCCTGCCCCAGTCTTTTCCCCTGGCCTGGAATGTTCTTTTGCCTTCTCTCCTCGTCTTAAAAGCCTCTCCGTCCTTTGAGGCCAGACTCACCCCACCCCCACCCCATGAAGCCTTCTCTGATGCCCCAGTCACACATGATCGCTCTGTCCTAAGAACTCACTGCACTTGGCCTCCCGAGTCTCAGTGGCATCCCCAGCTCGCTTCCCCCGCGTTTCCCTCCTTGCCTCTGCTCACTGAGGGTAGGAACTTGGCACACATCAGGCATGGATGTTGCATTGAATTTAATCCAAGGGTTGGAATCCTAAAACACAATCTGAGTTTCTTCAATCAAGAGTACTATGCCAATATAAGACATTGTTCCTTAAAATGGAAATGCATTTAGGGAATGCTTCAGATTAAGGGGATGAAGATCAAAGGGCACATTCTTGGCCAGGAGTTCTGAGTCTTAGAGACCCAAATAAATTGTAGACATTTTATTTCCTGAATTGATTGGAACCATAACACTGGATTTGGTGCTGTAACATAAAACTTTCTGAAACTTTTGGCCTGGTGGAAAGTCTGTCGCCTCTTGACTGTAAGTGTTAGGATTGGTCTTGACTAAAATTCGAGTGCTCATGCCAATAGCTGAAACCTGGTAAACCTGGGAGTCTGACTAGAAGCCGCCTTGCGTGTAGACGGGGGACCTGCGGGCCGGGCCCTAGGCTAGAGGTACAGGCACACGCAGCTCCACGTGCACTGCCAGGGGACACACGTGCAATCGGGGTCGAGGTCCCACAGACCCATGTTGAGAGCAGAAAGCAGCTGCTCCTGCAGACGGTGTTGGACACGAGAGCTGCCTTTTGCAAGTGTGAGAATTTCCCGATGGCGATCTTTCCAGCCGCGGTGGGCCCTCAGCCCGGCAGGCCGGGCCTTGCTCTCCTGCTACCCTCCCATCCGGAAGCTTCTCCCCACCTGACCTGCCCGCCCCAGGCTCCCCCTGTACACACGAGGGGGCGGTGGGTTTGGGTTCTAGGTCATGGGATGAGCCAAGCCCTTGCCACTCAGCCAGCTGCCGGGAGGCTCCCGACACCTGAAGGGAAGTCCACTTTCAGACGCTGACCTCTGACCCTCTCTTCAAGCTTTCCGCACAGACCCTACCGGGGTCACCTAAAGCCACGCTTCCCAAATCTGCCTGTGAAGGTCCTAAGAAAGTCCATTAAAATGCAGGTTTCTGGACCCCTCCCCAGACTTGCTGAATCAGGCTTTCTGACGCAGGAGGCCCAGGAAAGTGGCCTTTTCTCCTCTCACCTGCACCCCCACACACACACGCGCCCCCCCCGCACCCCCCCACCCCCCACCCCCCACATCCCCGTGCTGGCCAGTCACGGCAGCAGATGATTCATGACACACTTCTCCTTTTAAGGCTCCTTTTTTTTTTTTTTTAAGATTTTATTTATTTATTTGACTGGGAGAGAGAGACAGCGAGAGAGGGAACACAAGCAGGGGGAGTGGGAGAGGGAGAAGCAGGCTTCCCACGGAGCAAGGAGCCCGATGCGGGGCTCGATCCCAGGACGCTGGGATCATGACCTGAGCCGAAGGCAGACGCTTAACGACTGAGCCACCCAGGCGCCCTTAAAGCTCCTTTTAAGTCCCATTTGCCTCAGCTCTGGCCTGGGCGGCCCTGGCAACTGCGTCACGGTCTGCCCCTGCTGGCAAGGAAGGACGCAAAAGGCTGGTGACCAGAGCGCCCCAGGGCGCGGCTGTGGGTGCTTGCCTCCCGGCAGGGGAGCAGGGCAGCGCCAGCCACGGGGCCGTCTGCTTTCAGAGCAGCCCCCCAGGTCAGGCCAGCGGGGCTCGGCTGACTCGACCCCTCAGAAAGCAAGTGTTTGCTGCGACAAGGCCGCGTGACCTGTGGCCAGTCCCTGAGCGCAGTCGTGATGTGGGACTGAGGTCTGGGGAGCACGACTCACAGCTCTCCCCCCACAGGCTCCGGGGCTGTGGGGCGGAGCCTCGGCCGGGCCCTCTAGGCCGGCACTTCCAGGCGGGGCCGCCCTATCGGATGTGCCCAGAACATCACAAACTTACAGGGCCCAGAGGCCTATTTTTCAGGGAATGGCCCTGGATTTATAGATGAAACTGGTAAAAAAAAAAAAAAAAAAAAACCCACATTGAAATCTCCTGTCGGCTTTATTCTTGTCCCCTCCCCCATCCTTTGCACAACGAGAATGTCTCCAGGCGGAAAGGCCTGGGCTGGCCTGTTTAAGGGATGTCCTACCTCACTCCTTATGCCCACTTTTGATCGATGTAACTATCTCAAGAGCCTCCCCTTACCCTTCGGAGATTCAGATATGCCCCCCAGCCCCACCCCCAGAGGATG
Source organism: Callorhinus ursinus (assembly GCF_003265705.2). Taxonomy (NCBI): domain Eukaryota; kingdom Metazoa; phylum Chordata; class Mammalia; order Carnivora; family Otariidae; genus Callorhinus; species Callorhinus ursinus. The sequence continues at coordinate 30,934,384 of NW_027397068.1, read as the reverse complement.
GAACCAGGGTGGGATGGAGAAGCACCGTCCAGGAGAGGGGACTGGGGCAGTTAACAGGAACTTTCTCTAGCAGCTGAATTATGCTAAGCCTTCCGCACCCTATTTGGCTTTCTTAAAACTGAAACACCCTCAGGCAAAGTTGTCCTCTACCTCCCACTCACTGGGGAAATCCTGTCGTTTGTCCTTGGCCCTGGCTACTCAAGCTCTTACCCCAGCTGGCTACCTCCTCGCAAGCTCACTGCCTACTAAGGGGAACAAACAGGGTCTGAAATTTTAGTTAAATGCAGATTGCTGTCCTCTACCGATCCTGGGGCAAGACGGCAAGACCCAGAAATCTACATTTTTAAATACATACAATTTCTCTTTTTAATGGCATAAATTCAGATGTTGAAGCCCTAACCCCCATTACCTCAGAATGTGACTGTCATGGGTCAAACATAATATGTATTAGAACGTGTCTAAACCCGTAACAATAGATTATGGGCAAAATAACTTTTTAAAAAATTTTAAACAGCCTTACTGAGACATAATTCATAGGCCATACAATTCACTCTTTTAAAGTGTCCAGTTTAATGACTTTTTGTGTATTCACCCAGTTTTATAACCATGACCACAACCAATTTTAGAACATTTTCATGACCCCAAAAGAAACCACACCCCTTAGCCAGCACTCCCACCATCCCTTCCCATTCGCGTAGTCCTAGGCAACCACTCATCTATTTTCCATTTCTATAGATCAGCCTGTTCTGGACATTGTATTTAAATGGAATCATACAATATGTGGTCTTTTGTGACAGGCTTCTTCCACTTGGCATAATGTTTTCTAGGTTTATCCATGTTATAGCATTTATTGGTACTTTTTTTTAATTCATTATTTTATTTTGTTTTATTTTATTTTATTTTGCTATGTTAGTCACCATTCATTACATCATTAGTTTTTGATGTAATGTTCCATGATTCATTGTTCACGTATAACACCCAGTGCTCCATGCAGTACGTGCCCTCCTTAATACCCATCACCAGGCTAACCCATCCTCCCAACCCCCTCCCCTCTAGAACCCTCAGTTTGTTTCTCAGAGTCCATCGTCTCTCATGGCTCGTCTCCCCCTCCGATTTCCCCCCCTTCATTCTTCCTCTCCTGTTATCTTCTTCTTTTTTTTTTCTTAACATATATTGCATTATTTGTTTCAGAAGTACAGATCTGTGATTCATCAGTCTTGCACAATTCACAGCGCTCACCATAGCACATACCCTCCCCAATGTCTATCACCCAGCCACCCCATCCCTCCCACCCCCGACCACTCCAGCAACCCTCTGTTTCCTGAGATTAAGAAATCCTCATATCAGTGAGGTCATATGATACCTGTCTTTCCCTGGTTGACTTATTTCACTCAACATAATACCCTCTAGTTCCATCTACGTCATTGCAAATGGCAAGATTTCGTTTTTTGATGGCTGCGTAATAATATACACCACATCTTCTTTATCCATTCATCTGCTGATGGACATCTAGGCTCTTTCCATAGTTTGGCTATTGTGGACATTGCTGCTATAAACATTGGGGTGCACGTACCCCTTCGGATCACTACATTTATATCTTTGGGGTAAATACCCAGTAGTGCAATTGCTGGGTTGTAGGGTAGCTCTATTTTCAACTTTTTGAGGAAACTCCATACTGTTTCCTGGAGTGGCTGCACGAGCTTGCATTCCCACCAACAGTGTAGGAGGGTTCCCCTTTCTCCGCGTCCTCACCAACATCTGTTGTTTCCTGACTTGTTAATTTTAGCCGTTCTGACTGGTGTGAGGTGGTATCTCATTGAGGTTTTGATTTGGATTTCCCTGATGCCGAGCGATGTTGAGTACTTTTTCATGTGTCTGTTGGCCATTTGGATGTCTTCTTTGCAGAAATGTCTGTTCCTGTCTTCTGCCCATTTCTTGATTGGATTAGTTATTCTTTGGGTGTTCAGTTTGATAAGTTCCTTATACATTTTGGATACTAGCCCTTTATCCGATATGTCATTTGCAAATATCTTCTCCCATTCTGTCGGTTCTTTCGGTTTTGTGGACTGTTTCTTTTGCTGTGCAAAAGCTTTTTATCTTGATGAAGTCCCAATAGTTCATTTTTGCCCTTGCTTCCCTTGCCTTTGGCGATGTTTCTAGGAAGAAGTTGCTGCGGCTGAGGTCGAAGAGGTTACTGCCTGTGTTCTCCTCTAGGGTTTTGATGGATTCCTGTCTCACATTTAGGTCTTTAATCCATTTTGAGTTTATTTTTATGTGTGGTGTAAGGAAATGGTCCAGTTTCATTCTTCTGCATGTGGCTGTCCAATTTTCCCAACACCATTTGTTGAAGAGACTGTCTTTTTTCCATCGGACATTCTTTCCTGCTTTGTCAAAGATTAGTTGACCATAGAGTTGAGGATTCATTTCTGGGCTCTCGATTCTGTTCCATTGATCTATGTGTCTGTTTTTGTGCCAGTACCATATCAGCTTTGTAATAGAACTTGAAGTCCGGAATTGTGATGCCACCAGCTTTGCTTTTCTTTTTTAACATTCCTCTGGCTATTCGGGGTCTTTTCTAGTTCCATACAAATTTTAGGATTATTTGTTCCACGGGGCGCCTGGGTGGCTCAGTCAGTTAAGCGTCTGCCTTCGGCTCAGGTCATGATCCCAGGGTCCTGGGATGGAGCCCAGCATCGGGCTCCCTGCTCAGCGGGAAACCTGCCTCAACCTCTCCCACTTCCCCTGCTTGTGTTCCCTCTCTCGCTGTGTCTCTCTCTGTCAAATAAATAAATAAAATCTTTTAAAAAAAAATGGTTTGCTTTAAAAAGAAGGATTATTTGTTCCATTTCTTGAAAAAAGATGATGGTATTTTGATAGGGATTGCATTAAATGTGTAGATTGCTCTAGGTAGACTTGACATTTTCACAATATTTGTTCTTCCAATCCATAAGCATGGAATGTTTTTCCATTTCTTTGTGTCTTCCTCAATTTCTTTCATGAGTATTCTATAGTTTTCTGAGTGCAGATTCTTTGCCTCTTTGGTTAGATTTATTCCTAGGTATCTTATGGATTTGGGTGCAATTGTAAATGGGATCGACTCCTTAATTTCTTTCTTCTGTCTTGTTGTTGGTATATAGAAATGCAACTGATTTCTGTGGATTGATTTTATATCCAGCCACTTTACTGAATTCCTGTATGAGTTCTAGCAGTTTTGGGGTGGAGTCTTTTGGGTTTTCCACATAAAGTATCATATCATCTGCAAACAGTGAGAGTTTGACTTCTTCTTTGCCGATTCAGATGCCTTTGATTTCTTTTTGTTGTCTGATTGCTGTGGCTAGGACTTCTAATACTATGTTGAATAGCAGTGGTGGTAGTGGACATCCCGGCCATGTTCCTGACCTTGGGGGAAAAGCTCTCAGTTTTTTCCCCATTGAGAATGATATTCGCTGTGGGTTTTTCATAGATGGCTTTTATGATATTGAGGTATGTTACTGGTACTTTTTTAAAAATTTATTTATTTAAGTAATCTCTACACCCAACATGGGGCTCAAACCCACAACCCTGAGATCAAGAGTTGCATACTCTTCTGACTGAGCCAGCCAGGTACCCGTATTCGTACTTTTTTTATTGCCAAATAATATCCCATTGTATGAATATGCCACATTTTATTTATCCATTCATCAGTTGCTAGATATTTGAATTGTTTCTATTTTTTGCCTATTGTGAATAATACTGCTATGAACATTCATGTACAAGTTTCTGTGTACACATATGTTTTCTTTTTTTTAAGATTTTATTTATTTATTTGAGAGAGAGAGAGAGAGAGCATGAGCGAGGGGAGGGGCAAAGGGAGAGGGACAAGCAGACTCCCCGCTGAGTGTGGAGGGGACCTGGGGCTCTACCCAGGGCTCGAGGCAGGGCTCGACCCCAGGACCTCTAGATCACAACCTGAGCCAAAGTCAGACACTTAACCAAATGAGCCATCCAGGTGCCCCTACACATATGTTTTCAATTCTCTGGAGTATATATCTAGGAGTGGAATACCTAGATCATATGGTAATTTTATCCTTAACCATTTGAAAATACCTAAGTTTCACTCAAATTTTTCTTACTCAAACTAAATAATTGAGAAGCGATATTCCATTTTCATGGATTAAAACATTTACTACTATTAAGATGTCAGTTTTCTCTATATTGATCTATCAAGTCAAGGCTATCCCAGTCAAAATCCCAACAAAACAATTTTATGGAAATTGACAAAATCCTAAAATGTATAAGAAATGCAAAACACATTCTGATAAGAATAACAAAGTAGGAGGACTTATACTACCAGATATGAAGACTTACTATAAAACCAAGATAGAGTATTGGTATTGGTATTGGGGCAAGGAAAAACAAATAGACCAGTGGAACAGAATAGAGCCTCCAGAAATAGAACCATACATATATATATATATACATATATATATATATATATATATAGTCATTTAATTTGCAACAAAGGCACAATTATAATCTAATAGGAAAAAGATGGTCTTTTCAATATAATGGTGCCAAATCATTTGCATATCCATGTGGGAAAAAATGAACTTTCACACTTATACCATACATAAAAATTAATTTGAGGGTTGATCATATTCCTAAATATGAAAGGTAAAATAATAGTTCTTTAGAGGAAGACATAGTAGAATATCTTCATGATCTTGGAGTAGGCAGAGATTTCTTTAAAAGATTTCAACTATTAAAAGAAAGAATTATAAAAATAAATAAATGAATGAAAGATTTCAACTATTTAAAGTAAAACATGATAAATGTGGATCTTATTAAACATAAGAACTTACATTCATTAGAAACAACATTAAGTGAATATGCAAGTTCCCAGGCTTGGAGCAGATATTTACAATATCTATTTTTTTAAAGATTTATTTATTTTATTTTAGAGAGAGAGAGCAAGCACCCATGGGCAAGGCACAAGCAAGGGAGGTGTGGAGGGAAAGACTCTCAAGGAGACCCCCCACTGAGTGAGGACTCAACTCGACTCCGGGCTCAATCTCACAAGCCCGAGATCATGACCTGAGCAGAAATCAAGAGTCGGACATTTAACTGACTGAGCCACCCAGGCCCCCCACCCCCCGCAACATCTATTTTTTACAAAGTACTCATACCCAGAATATATCAAGAACTATAAATCTATAAGAAAAAGACAATTCATTTTAAAAATGGGCACAAGACTTGAACAGGCCCTTCATAAATGAGGATATCTAGGTGGCCAATAAGCATAGGAAAAGGTATTCAACAACATTACTCATCAAGGAAACGCAGATTAAAATCACAGTGGGATAGCACTGAACAGCCAACAACAGAAGGAGTGACAATACCAAAGTTGGGTGAGGAAAACTAAAAGGTCATTCATTGCCGCTAAGAATATAAATTCATTGCATCACTTTGGGAAACTGGCAGTAAAGTTAAGCATATGCCCACTACCCTATGTCCAAGCCATCTCACCCTTAGCTATATATCCAAGAGAAATTAGTACATACATGTACAAAAAGACTTGTACATGAATATTCACAGCAACTTTATTCATCGTAACCCCAAACTGGAAACAATCCACATGTTCATCAACATAGGAAGGGATCAGTGAGTTGTGGATAAATTCATACTGTGGGACATATTACACAGCAATAAAAAAGAAACTATTGATTCAAGCCAGAATATGGATAAGATCTCAAAATTATAATATTGAGTGAAAGAAACAGACACAAAGAATACATTCCATACGATTCTAGTTATACAAGGTTCAAAAACAGAACTAATCAATGGTAATAGAAGTTGGCCTTGTGATTTTCTAGGGGTTGAGGGATATTAACTGGGAGAGGGCACAGAGGAACCTTCTGGAGTGAAGGAAATGTTCTGAATTTTGATCAGATTGGTGGTTACATTAGTCTGTACATAAGTCAAAATCCACTGAGCTATTCACTTCATACTAGTGCACATTACTGAATGTAAATTGTTCCTCAATAAAAAAAATAAAATAATTGAGAAAGACTGCTCATCTTAAAAGAGATGTTATAAGGACTTAATTTTAAGTCTACTCTCTCTTTGGGGGACAGGTGGAATGTTTACCTTTTCTGAGCCTCAGTGTGTCCTCTGTAATAGAGCTAACACTTACTCCATATGTATTAATCTGATGAGGTAATGTACATAAAACATGTCATTTAACCACTCTTCCTTAGTTTTCCCCTCTGTAAAATAGGTATAAAAGTAGTAACTACCTCCTATCAAAGGTAATTCTGAGCTAGCTCACATAAAGCACTAAGAACAGTGATACAGGGGCGCCTGGGTGGCTCAGTCGTTAAGCGTCTGCCTTCGGCTCAGATCATGATCCCAGGGTCCTGGGATTGAGCCCCACATTGAGTTCCCTGCTCTGCAGGAAGCCTGCTTCTCCCTCTCCCACTCCCCCTGCTTGTGTTCCCTCTCTCGCTGTGTCTCTCTGTCAAATAAATAAATTAAAATCTTAAAAAAAAAAAAAAAAGAACAGTGATACAGGGGGCACCTGGCTGGCTCAGTCAGAGCATGTGACTTTTGATCTCGGGGTTGTGACTTCGAGCCCCACGTTGGGTGTACAGATTATTTAAAATTAAAATCTTAAAAAAAAAGAAAAGAACAGTGACACAGGAAGTTTTCAATATTGAGAGTAGCAGTTGCTACCGCTATTGTCGATATTATGAATATGGACCAGATTAACTTCAAGGCCCCAGTCAGCTGCTGGAGGCATCCATCTATCGATAAATGAAAGCCAGGAAGATGGAGTATGTGGTCCATGACTCCTGCGACAGGGCCGAGAAGGAAAAGCAGGTCCCCTGATTCCCTACCAGGGTCTTTCCACCACCTGCCTGGGGAAAAAAAAAGAGAGAGAACAACCAGGAAAGTATTCATTCTGCATTGATTTTTATGTGCCTGGCCCTCTGTGTCTGCCCAAAAAGTTTCTGTGTTCATGAAGGACAATGTGGCCTCCAGCATGGAGGTGGGGAGAGTCCCGCACCCTATACATGCTTAGACTGATTCCTACTACTCCAAATTAGCCCCTGAGATGCTATGTTCTCTTCTGATTGCATGTAGTAAGGCTATTAGCCCAATTTCATCATTGAGATAACTAGCAAACAGGATGACTAAGTGACTTGGCCAAGGTCACACAGCTACTAAGTGGGGGAAGCCAGGAACCGAGCTCACACTGCCGGGTGCTGGGCTCCACAGTCCTAACCTCTGCGCCGCCGCCTCCTCCAGGGGTTCGAGGCTGCTGCCTTCGGGGTCACAGATCTCCCACACCAAGCACAGCTCACGGCATAAAAGGCTGTTGTGAGTTTGGATTGGGACGGAGGCTGAGAGCCAGAGTTTGACGGGCTGGCCTGCCTGCAGACCCCGCAGACCCCAGGTTTGTGTTCCGTTCGGCTCCAAAGGCCTCCAGCTGATACAATTTGCAATCCAATAAAAGGGGTGAGTGGTGGTAAAGCGCCTCAGCCTCGCTGCCTGTCACCACAGGAAACTGTGCTCTTTCCAGACCCAGATTTATGTCCATCCTACATAAACTTTATGCAGTGCCTTGCGGCTGCTAAAAGTGATTTACTCACGAGATGTTGGATCACAGGAGGCAGCCCTTTGGGAGATCTGTGCTAACCCCGCCGATGTCACGTAAAGACACCACCGACATGTCAGAGTGATTCTCTGCAGGACCTGGAATCACAGGGTTCTGGGCTGAAGCTTCTCCCAGAGAAGGGGTGGCGGGGGTAGGGGGGAGTCTCCCGTTTGCCTTGAAAGCCTGAAAGCTATAAAATAGAAGAGGCCTCAGAAGTAGATCTCACTTGTTTTTTGTGGATGGCAGAAAACCCATGTGCCGTATGTTTCCTTTCTTCCCAATATGTACCCAAAGAGAGTCTGAGCATGTTGAAAGGGGGAAAATGTATATTCACATATTATCTGCAGAATTATATATGTATTTTTAAATATGGAAGACAATACCTTTTCTAAATATCTATAGAGGGCACCGAATCTGCCCCTGCTCTTCGGTGAATAACGGGGAGAATAGAGCCCAGACCTTGGGCCTCTTCCTGGGGCACATGGTGTGGGCGTGGAGTGGGGTCCCCTGATGCAGCGGAGGCTGAGCTTTGGCAGAGAAGTGCTCCCTTCTTGCCTCAGCCCAAGTTCTCTGTGCACTGAGGCCAATGTGGGTCTCCATGCCAAACCGATTTGTATCAACAACTAACTATACAGAATCTAGCTTCTTCATTTTGACAAGCTCAAAAAAAAAAAAAAAGGAATAATGGATACTATCTCTCCACTACTTCAGTTTCAGACAAGCTGTCCGGAGGGGGGTGGGGGAGGGGTCTTAATTTACCTGGTGTATCAGTCGGGGAAATTAATACTACCTACAATAACAAAAATCCCCAAAGTCTCAGAGACTTAACACAATATAGTCATATTCTAGTTTAATGTGAGTTGGAGCAGCTCTCCTGCGTTCTCTCTCCTGGGAGCTATATGTCTCAGGCTCTCGCCATCTCACAATACCGCCATACCCTCAGGCTTCTCTGGAGCCTACTGCTCAGTCTTCCGCCTTCATCTGGTCATCAGTGAAGGGATAATGAACAGATATTCTGATGGGACATATTAGGGGCCAAATCTGGAAGTAACATTTATTACTGCTTCTCACATCCTATTTATCAGAACTTGTTGCAGGCTTCATCTAGAAGCCAGGAGTCTGAGGAATGTTGTCTCCTCTTGTACTTGCAAGAGGAAGTGAAATTAGCGGGCGTGTAGCCAGTTTCATCTACATCTAGGAATGGAGGTGAATGAAGAGTTCAAGGTCTGCCAGCCTGCCTGCCCACCTAGAAGCAATCTTTAATAATCCCATCTAATGTGGATATAGAGTTCTGTCAACTACCTCGTGTAATTTCTGGACTGTCAGAAGGCTCTCCGATTCCAACATACCTTCTCTAGCTTGCCTATTCTGGAAACGTAACACTAGAGAATCCCACGGGATTCAACATTACCCTGATCTTTTCTTTCTCTTCTAAAATGCGCGCCAGTGATCAATTTATTGCTTCTTAACTCCAAATTCATCCTTCATTGCCTGCTATTCAAAAAGACATGCACCCTTTAAATAGTTTTCCTTTGCAGCGGGCACAAGGTTAAGCTTTGTCAATAAGGATACTGGGGGAGGGGCACCTGGGTGGCTCAGTCGTTAAGCGTCTGCCTTCGGCTCAGATCATGATCCCAGGGTCCTGGGATCGAGCCCCGCATTGGGCTCCCTGCTCAGCTGAGAGCCTGCTTCTCCCTCTCCCACTCCCCCTACTTGTGTTCCCTCTCTCGCTGTGCCTCTCTCTGTCAAATGAATAAAGTCTTTAAAAAAAAAAAAAAAGAAAAGAAAAGTAAAGGATACTTTGGGAGACAGTGAAGGAGGAGGGGGTTTTGCGTCCGAGTTCCCCTCAGCTTGTTCGGCACACTCCTGCAGTTTACCAGCCCCAGTAGCGCCGGCAGCTTCTCCCAGTCCGGCTCCTCCACCGCCCAGTGGCCCTCAGCCCCCAGTAGCCAGCAGCTGCGCTCTCGCTTCCCCCGCCTCAGGTGGTCTGGCAGCAGAGCCCCCCCAGTGAGATATCTCCCTATGATCATCTTCTCCTAACACCCTAGACAGCAGATTTCCAGCAAGTTCTAGCAGTACAGCCTCCCAGAGTCTTCTCTGCCACCCTGGGAGGCCCAGCTGTGACCTCTTCAGCAAGCTCGCAGTCCCGACCCGGGAGGCCTCGAGGCCTCTATCTCGCTCTCTCCCAGCCTCGAGCGTACTTGTTGCTCCTCATCTGCCATTCTTATATTTTTTAGAGTTCTCTTTACTTCTTACTAGCTCTTTGTTACTTTAATCCCCTGTTATAGTTAATAATTCTTTGTATTATACTTTCCCTGTCCAAATGACTGTGTAGATTCTCTCTCTCTTTTATTGGATCCAGAGTGATGTAAAATGCAAATGTCCTTAGGGTAAAATTCACAAAAAGTCAATGACCCTTCAGTGTAAAATAGTTTGTTTTGTTTTCCTCGCACCTAGAGAGCAGTAGGTGCCTTGGAGCTAAGAGAGGGGACAGAAGAAAGACCCAGCAAGGGCTGACAGAAAAATCCTAATGACAAACTTTGCCTATTTGACAGTTTTGCCATGGGCTGACTAGAGCTGTTAAGTGTTTATCTTCATTTCAGTGCAAAATATCTTTGGTTCCCCAAGGTTAGCCTAACAGCACCAGAAATAGAATCAAAACTAGTTTTTCTGGTGTAGTGGCAACTATTGTACTTTGATAAGCTTAGTACATTCTTCCCTTTGTTATCTTGTTTCTTAATCACATACGAAAATGTGTTGCTGTAGAAAACATAAAGAGAACTGCTCTGGATATTTTACTTCATTGAACAAAGCTGGGGCTACTCCCTGAGTGTGCACTGGCTCCTTCAGACAGGACATTATCACCTTCAGGCTGCAAGGAAAATATGAATCAAAACCATGAAGACTGTCAGACAATGAAGTGGCTTTGTTAAGGAGAGGCTAGTGTTGCTTTGTCTAGGGATTATTTAAAATAGGGTGGCACCAGGCGCCCGGGTGGCTTAGCTGGTTAAGCGACTGCCTTCGGCTCAGGTCATGATCCTGGAGGCCCTGGATTGAGTCCCCCATCGGGCTCCCTGCTTGGCAGGGAGTCTGCTTCTCCCTCTGACCCTCCCCCTTCTCATGCTCTCTCTCTCTCTCTCTCTCATTCTGTCTCTCAAATAAACGATATTAAAAATAAAATAAATCAGTACCTATCATCAATAATTACTTTAAATGTAAATGGATTAAATGCTCCATTCAAAAGATACAGAGTGGCTGAAAGGATTAAAAAAAAAAGACCCACCTGTATGCTGCCTATAAGACACTCACTTCAGATCTGAAGACACACATAAACTGAAAGTGAAAGGATGGAAAAAGATATTCCATGCAAGTGGAAATGAAAAGAAAGCAATACTCACATTGGACAAAATAGACTTTAAAACAAAGACTATAACAAAAGACAAAGAAGGATATTAAATAATGATAAGCACGTCAATCTAAGAAGATATAACATTCGTAAATATTTATGCACCCAACATAGGAGTACCTAAATATATAAAGTAAATATTAACAGACGTAAAGAGAAAAATTGACAGTAATACAATTATAGTAGGGGATTTTAATACCCCACTTACATCAATAGATAGATCAACCAGGCAGAAAATCAATAAGGAAATGTTGGTCTTAAATGACACATTAGACCAAATGACTTAATAGATATATGGAGAATATTTCATCAGAAAACTGCAGAGTGCACATTCTTTTTAAGTGCCCATGGAACATTCTCCAGTATAGATCACCTGTTAGGCCACAAAATACGTCTCAGTAAATGCAAGATGATTGAAATCACATCAAGCATCTTTTCTGACCATAACGGTATGAAACTAGAAATCAATTCTAGGAAGAAAACTGGAAAAATACAAACACGTGGAGACTCAACAACATGCCACTAAAGAACCAATGGGTGAATGAAGAAGTCAAAGAGGAAATCAAAAATCTCAACACAAGTAAAGGTGAAAACACAACTTTCCGAAATCTATGGGACACAGCAAAAGCAGCATAAGAGGGAAGTTCATAGCAATACAACCTACCTCAAGAAACAAGAAGACTCCCAAATAAACAACTTTATGACTAAAGGAACTAGACAAAGAAGAACAAACAAAGCCCAAAGTTAGTAGAAGTAAGGAAACAATAAAGATCAGAGCAGAAATAAATAAAATAGAGCTTAAAAAAAAAAGACAAAAGATGACTAAAACTAAACAGTGGTTCTTTGAAAAGATAAACAAAATTGAATTGATAAACCTCTAGCTAGACCCATCAATAACAAAAGAGGGTCCAAATAAATAAAATCAGAAATGAAAGAGAAGAAGTTACAACTGACACCACAGAAATACTAAGGATCTTAGAGACTACTGCAAATAACTTCAAACCAATAAATTAGAAAACCTAGAAGAAATGGATGAATTCCTAGAAAGACACAATTTTCCAAGACTGAATCAAAAAGCAACAGAAAATCAGGATAGACCAATTAAAAGTGATGAAATTAAATCAGTAATTTAAAAATTCCCCAAAAAACCAAAATTCCAAAACCAAACATCTTCATAGATGAATTCTACCAAACATTTAAAGAAAAGTTAGAACCTATCCATCTCAAATTATTCCAAAAAATTGAGGAGGAAAGAACACTTCCAAACTCATTTTACAAGACCAACATTACCCTGTTATCAAAATCAGAAAAAGACACGACACCAAAAAGAAAATTACAGGCCAATATCCCTGATGAACATAGATGCAAAATTTCTCAATAAAATATTAGCAAATCAAATTCAACAATACATTAAATGGATCATACACCATAATCAAGTGGAATTTATTCCAAGGACTCAAGGATGATTCAATATCAACAAATCAATCCAACCACATAAAATGAAGGATAAAATCATATAATTATCTCAATAGATGACAGAAAAGCATTTGACAAAATTCAACAGCTAATTAAGAAAAAAGTTCTCAACAAAGTGGGTATAGAAGGAAAGTACCTCAACAAAATAAAGGCCATACATGACAAATCTACAGCTAACACCATCCTCAATACTGAAAAGCTGAGAGCTTTCTCTCTAAGATCAAGAACAAGACAAGGATGCCCATGCCGACTATTTTTATTCAACATGATATTGCAAGTCCTAGCCACAGCAATAATTAGGCAAGAAAAAGAAACAAAAGGCATCCAAACTGGAAAGGAAGAAGAAAATTCTATTTGCAGATGACATGATACTATATATAGAAAACCCTCAAGATTCCACCAAAAAACTACTAGAACTAATAAATGAATTTAGTAGTCATAGAATAAAACATTGACATACAGAAATTGCATTTCTATATACTAGTAACAAGCTATCAGAAATTTTTTTTGAATCCCATTTACAACTGCATCAAAAAGAATAAAATACCTAGGAATCTATTTAACCAAGGAGACGAAGACCTATACACTGAAAACCATAAGACATTAATAAAAGAAATTGAAGACAACATGAATAAATGGGAAAATACACCATGCTCATGGGTTGGAAGAATTAACATTTTAAAATGCCCATACTACCCGAAGCAATCTACAGATTCAATGCAATCCCCATCAAAATACTAATGGCGAGGCTCCTGGCTGGCTCAGTCCGTGGAGCATGCAACTCTTGATCTCAGGGTCATGAGTTTAGGCCTCACATTGAGCATAGAGCATACTTGAAATTAATTAATTAATTAATTAAAATAAAATGCATGATTTTAAAAAATACTAATGGCATTTTCCACAGAACTAGAACAAAAAAATCCTAAAATTTATATGGAACCACAAAAGACCCCAAAGAACCAAAGCAATCTTGAGAAAGAATAACAAAGCTGAAGGTATTACACTCCCTGATTTCAAACTATACTACAAATCCATAGTAATCAAAACATATCGTACTGGCAGGAAAACAGACACCTAGATCAGTAGAACAGAATAGAAAGTCGACATAAGGGGCGCCTGGGTGGCTCAGTTGGTTAAGCGACTGCTTTCTGCTCAGGTCATGATCCTGGAGTCCCGGGATCGAGTCCCACATCGGGCTCCCTGCTCGGCGAGGAGCCTGCTTCTCCCTCTAACCCTCCCCGCTCTCATGTACTCTTTCTCTCTCTCTCATTCTCACTCTCTCAAAATAAATAAATAAATCTTTAAAAAAAAAAAAAGAAAGTCGACATAAATCCATCCATATACCATCAATTAATCTATGACAGAGGAGGCAAGAATATACAATGTTAAGACAGTCTCTTCAATAACTAGCATTGGGAAAGCTAGACAAGTACATGCAATAGAATAAAACTGGACCACCATCTTGTACCACACACAAAAATAAATTCAAAATGGATTAAAGACTTGAATGTAAGACCTGAAACCATAAAACTCCTAGAAGAAACCCAGGCAGTAAACTCTAACACCATTTTTAGCAATATTTTTTTGGACCGATCTCCTCAGGCAAGCGCAACAAAAGCTAAAATAAACAAATGGGATTACATCAAACTGAAAATCATCTGCACCGCAAAAGAAACCATCAACAAAATGAAAAGGCAACCTACTAAATGGGAGAAGATATTTGCAAACCATACATACAATAAGGGGTTACTAACCAAAATATGTAAAGATCTTACACAATTTAATATCAATACAACAAGCAAGCCAATTTAAAAACAGAGGATTTGGGGGCGCCTGGGTGGCTCAGTCGTTAAGTGTCTGCCTTCAGCTCAGGTCATAATTTCAGGGTCCTGGGATCGAGCCCCACTCGATCCTGCTCAGCGGGAAGCCTGCTTCTCCCTCTCCCACTCCCCCTGCTTGTGTTCCCTCTCTCGCTGTCTCTCTCTGTCAAATAAATTAATAAAAAAATCTTAAAAAAATAAAAATAGAGGATTTAAACAGACATTTTTCCAAAAAAGACATACAGGTGGCCAAGAGGAACATGAAAAGGTGCTCAGCACCACTAATCATCAGGGAAATGCAAATCAAAACCACAATAAGGTATCACCTCATAGCTGTCAGATTGGCTATTATCAAAAAGACAAAAAGTAACAAGTGTTGATGAGGATGTGGAGAAATTGGAAACTCTGCACACTGTTGTGGGAACACAAATTGGTGCAGACACTATGAAAAACAGTGTGGAGTTTTCTCAAAAAATTAAGAATACAACTACCATGCGATCCAGCAATTGCACTTCTGGATATTTACCTGAAGAAGATGAAAACACAACTTGAAAAGATACATGCACCCCCATGTTCATTGCAGCATTATTTACAGTAGTCAAGATATGAAAGCAACGTAAGTGTCCACTGATAGACGAATGGATAAAGAAGATGTGGTACATATGTATGTATACATGTGTGTACACACACACACACACACACACACACAAAATGGAATATTACTCAGACACAAAAAAGAATGAAATTTTGCCATTTGCAACAACATAAATGGAGCTAAAAGGTATTATGGTCAGTGAAATAAGTCAGAAAGAGAAAGACAAATACCATATGATTTCACTTATATGTAAAATCTAAAAAAACAAACAAACAAAATAGAAACAGACTCATAGATGTAAGAACTATTGGTTACCAGAGGGGGAGGGGTTGGGGCGGGCAAAATAGTTGAAGAGGATTAAGAGGTACAAACTTCCAGTTATAAAATAAATAAGTCATGGGGATGTAATATACAGCATGGGGAATCTAGTCAATAATATTGTAATAACTTTCTATGGTGACAGATGGTAACGAGACTTAGCATGGGCATCATTTCATGATGTATAAAATATCAAATCACTAAGATCTACACCTGAAACTAACAAGATATTGTATATCAATTATACTTCATTTAAAAAAAAAACTGGAGGGGCGCCTGGGTGGCTCAGTCGTTAAGCGTCTGCCTTCGGCTCAGGTCATGATCCCAGTGTCCTGGGATCGAGCCCCGCATCGGGCTCCCTGCTCGGCGAGAAGCCTGCTTCTCCCTCTCCCACTCCCCCTGCTTGTGTTCCTGCTCCCACTATCTCTCTCTCTGTCGAATAAATAAATAAAATCTTTTTTAAAAAAATAAAAAATAAACGGAATAGGAACAGACAACAAAGATCCCTTCCAACTTAAAAAAATATGTATTTTTACCAGAGTAATATATCTACACAATTTAAAAAACAAATGGTAGAGAGGACTTCTTTAGCAAACCAACTGTCCTCTCTCTTACCTACCTTCTCCCACTGTCCACAGATTCCTGCTTCTCTATTTTCTTCATGTTGTGGGGTTATACCTTTTTCATATTCCTTCATTATCATTTTAATGGGTCCTTGGAAGGGAGCATATAGAAACCCATGTGCCCATCTTGAAAAATAAGCCTTCCTCTCAACATCGACTAATTTTTTTCCTTAGGCAAGAATATAAAAAGCAGAATCCATTGTCTTGAAAATTCTCTGCTTACTGAGTCAAAATGCATACACATGTGTGTCACTTAAGCCTGTGATGGAAACATACTTCTTCCATCTAGTCTAGTCCTTTTGACCTTCTAGATATTTCTCTATCCTGTCGCCCACATGGGTTCAGGATCCAGGCTTTTTGCCCTCATCCACTTGGTGCTCTTTGACAAACATTACCTTGAACATATACATTTTAATTAAAACTTTTGATATAGGTCAACCGTTACAATAGCAGATTGTAATATGATTATTAGAATAAAAACAGGAATGTCGCAAATAATGTATTAGCTTCGGTCCCAAAGTGCTGTGCCCTAGGACAAGAGACATGGTGAGTGGCAAAGCAGCTAGAACCCAAGTGGCTGAAGTGTGGGAGCCTCACACCATGGCCTTCCACTCTCCCAGGGATGGTTATCCATCCCATGGCTCGCTCCTCAGCTGGCTTCTCCCACTATCCTTACCATTTCTGCCCTTCCTGGCAGTAAAATGGAGAGCCGGGCAGAACGTAGAAGAGAAAAATTAGACTAAATTCATCTCTCTCCTACGCCACTGCCAGTTAATCCACCTATACTTTACTTCATCCCAATTTCACTTCTCCCCAGCTGCTACATGCTGCAGAGGGCCCTGACCGAAAGCACCAGCTAAACCAAAGCCACGTTTTAATGAGGCAGCAGAACCACACTAAGCTCCTACTATCGCATGGCCATTGGTCTATCATCTTTGTTTATTAACAACTGCTTTGCAGAGGGCTAAGTAGACAACACTCACAGAATGCACCTTTATCTAGGTTAGTGTTTGTGAACAGGGAAAAAAAGAGAAGACATCTACTTTGCAAAAAAAAGAAGAAAATGCCATCAAAGCTCCTTAGCACATAATACATCTTAGCAATCAGAGCCAGAACCCAAAAGCATAATAAAGAAAAGCAAGTGAAAATGTCTATAATCGTCATTTTTTAAATGCCTTATTTCCTGCCAATCTTATATTCGCTTCCAGAGAAGCAAAAGTTGCCCGCTCTGCCAGCGCCTTTGTCAGCTGCCAGATGTTACTTTCCTTCTGGAAAAAGGGTCAGAAGGCTGCTGGTAGCTAATAGCCAGCCAGACGCCGCGAGGAAGAACCATGCCTCGTGGGTTTTAGCTGCTGGCTGATTGTCAGTCGAGAGCTACAAGTTCTGGTTTGATAAAAGCCAGCTATAGATTTCAAACCTTCTTTTTTTCTTTTTCCATTTGTGCTTTGAAATTGTCGTGCACTCCAAATGGAACTCTGCGAGCACGCGGGCCTTTGTTCTGCCTTGTTAGGCACCAGCAGTTAGAGTCCTCTCCAGACAGTCACTTTGCAGGGAGGGCCCATGGGCTGAGGAGAAGCAAGGGAGGCAGGAGGGGAGGGGTTTGGGGCTGGATGAGCTGCGTGATGCAGCCCTGAGTGAGGATGGACCCAGCGGAGAGGGTTTCATGCTCTGAGAGACAAGCTCAGACTCTAGTTGTTTCTGTGATGGCCGGGGGGTGGGGTGGGAATGTGCTTATAAGTTCAAGTCAGAATTTATTGAAGTCCCCTGAAATGAAACGAGTCACCAGCTCAATGCACCAGGCATGAAATCCGAATCTTAAACTGCTTCAAGGCTCCCAACTGTTCCCCAAGGCCAGTGATGAGAATTACCTTCTCTGAGACACCGTGTGGAAATCAGCGCTCTGTAGATTTCAGGGGGTCGGGCAAGAAGAAGGGGGCAGCAGGAATTCTGTACAATGGTGTGCTTTAAATTTAGATGCTTAGGGGCTGTCATGTGCCATGCATCAACGGTGAAAAATAAACACCCAGCAGAAGCTGGCTTTGAGTTAAGGCGAGTGCACAATAAATTTCAACTGGTTAAATTAATCGTTCGCTGCTTGTTGTGAATATTAATCCCAGGGAGGGAGCTGGCTTCAACCCAATCAAAAGACAGGTGAAAACTGAAAACAGCAAAACATTTGGGATCTTTAGAGGGAAGGCTTATCTGCGAGCCAAGCGTTGATGCTGAGTCCCAATGAGAAGCAGAATCTGACAAACAGACCCTCCTGCTCTATGGGCACAGCTGTGCTGTGGGAGTCAGCTTGCCCTGCCCTCAGCCCTCACCTGTCCCCTCTGGGGCTCTCCAGGGATGTGTACGGAGAAGAGTCTTGCCTGAGGGTGTGGAAGATGAAGGAGCCAAGACTCCTAATTTGGCTTTTTTTTTTTTTATTGTGGTAAAATATACATAACAAAATTTACCATTTTAACCATTTCCAAACGTGCAATTCAGCAGCATTGAGTGCATTCACTATGTTGTGCAACCATCACCACTCCCAACTTGCAGAATTTTTTCATCATCCCAAACAGAAATTCTGCACCCCTTAAACAAACACCACCCACACGCCTCTTTCCATTCATCTGTTGATGGACATTTCAGTTGTTTCCACTCTTTGACTTCTATGAATAGCGCTGCTATGAACACGTGTGCACAGATATCTGTTCAAGTTCCTGCTTTCGATTCTTTTGGGTATGTTTCTTTCTGAGGAATCACCAAACCGTTTCCTAATTTGTTTGTAATCTTTCTAGAATTTCTGATATAACAAAGAAAAAAATCGTTGCAAAAAGATAAAATAATGGTTGCTTTTGGCACTTAGTATTGATCTCAGTGGGAGATGGCTGTTTATGGAATGACCCCGATGGGACATGTTTGGCCGTAAAAAGTGAGATCCTTTACAGTGGTCCGGAAGGAGAAAGTCGCCCCCAAGAAAAAGAAGTAGGTGGTACAGCCTTGATAACGATGCAAAACTATTGTCTTCCCTGGGTGGTGCCGAGACAAGGGCCCTGGAAGGAGGGAGAGGAAGAGGTCTCTGGAGAGAGGGAGCCACACCAAGGTCAGGGATCCTAAGGTGAAAGATGGCCAATGATGCTGGAAGGCCTCAGAGTTCATTTTAAGATTGCTGACTTGGTCTGCCCTGGGCTGTCATTCCCCTCCGTTGTCCCTAAACCGTCAGCTAAAATCTGTTCGGTGTCACAAAGTGGTGATCGTGGCCCCGTGAGCTGATCAGGAGCATGGGAGGGACAGGGAAGGGGGCGAGGGGCTCTCACTGTGGGGGAGGTTGAACTGTACCCCTATTTGGTGCCAACAGGAAATCAGAGTTGGCTGTGAGGCATGTCCGAAGCCCAAGAGGAGATGAGGTAGGGATTCACTATCACTTGGAGTAGATATTGAAGGAAAAGGCAGTTGCAGACGAGGGAAGACTTGGGACTTTCCAGGTTATCCTGAGAATACTGTGCCTCTGAGCAGGAAAACCAGAGCCACCCTAGGTAAAGCCCCAGTGTCAGATGCGGGCAAGCAAGTCCTGCTTAGTGAATGTTCCATCCCTGCCGGAAACCGAGACTCACCCTCTCTGTGGCGAGTTTTGTCAAAATGCACAGCCTGTTAAACAGAACTCCGTGGAGACACGGGAGCAGCTCAGATGAGATCTCACTTCCCATCTCTATGAGGAACATCCCCAAACAAGTCATTCTAGGGCCCGGCCTTGAAATAAATATGAACTTGCTGAGACAGAACCCAGCCCGCCCTGAGACAGGACCTTGTAAACTACCATCAGCCTCCATAAGGCCACCATGGGTATCAGAACCTTGACCCATGTAATGAAATGGCAGGAATTTGGGGTTCTTTCCCAGGCGCGAAGGGAGACCGTGGCCCCATTATTACCCAGAATATGTTGAAAGGGGTCAGAATAGGTTCCCCAAAATGGCTACGGTCAAGGCTTACGGAGAAAGGTAACTCCGGGGAGAAATTCTCCATGGCAGGCAAAGCGAAGGGTCCTCAGACTAGCAGTCCCTGGGCCCTGTGCTTGCTCAGACTGTGGTCCACAGAATAGCAGAATAGCTCGTTAGAAATCCAAATCCCAGGCCTCACCACAGACCTACTGAACCAGAATCTGTCACTTAAAACACGCCCGGGCAATTTACATGCACTGCATTCTGATAAGACACGTTTCAGCGTATTGCTCTGCAACCTTGGCTGTACGTTGGAACTACCTGGGAAACTTTATTAAAGTTTTGCCAGCCCACTATCAGAGCTCTCTGGTGATTCTAATACGCAGCAAAATCTGTGAACCACTGCTTTAGAGGGTTCTGCTCTGGCCTTTTCCTGGCTGCGCCCCTGTGCTTGGGTGAGGTGTCCAAAGGCCAGTGGTGTACTGATGAACAGGCTTTCCAGGGGAAAGAAAAAAACACCAAAAAACTGACTTGTAAAGTTTGAAAGTTGGAAGTTTGCCAGTTCTCCTTGTGTATATATTCCTACCCCACCGCAATTGATTTCGGGCTACCAGTGTGGTAGCAGGAGGGCAGAGGTAGGGAGAGATGACTCAGCTCTCAGGCACCTGTACCAGCCAGCACCCGGGCTTGGGGCCAATGGGGTGTGTCCACACCGAGCCTCTGCCCTCCTCTGAGACCATAGAATTCCCTGATTCCGTGCAGGCCTCTTCTCCAAGGGGGTAGTACAGAATTTAAACATGGGCCAGGGTGTCCATGCATGAGGCCCCTCAGAGGTGCTGGCATTAGGAAGAGCATGGGAGGGGGGTGAGAGCCGGGCTCTGCCCCATCCCTGTAAGTGCAGGAAGGAGCCTGCAGACAGCCATGCCCCATTTTGAATTTGCAGCTCTTTGCAGAGCTCTGCTATGGTATGGCAACCCTCTGTTATGACCAGACATTCCCCAGTCCTTAGGAACGGGTTTAACTTGCCAGTTTGGGGCTTAGGTGTGTTTCAGGGAAGAAGGGAGACAGACAGCACTCTTGTGCTGGGCAAGGGACAGGAAGAGAGGCCAGCAGATGCTGGAAGGACTTGAAGGGACCGGGAATTTAAGTGGGAATAAGCAGGCGAATATAACTCAACCCCAACTGCCCAGGAAGCCTTGGAAATGGTGGGGACTTGCTGGACTTCCCACAGGATGTGGGAGATAGATTAACGTCACCGTATTTGTTTGTTAAAGGAAAGATGATCGCGGAAGTCTGGAGGACTTACGGCAGAGAGCTCAAAGCCTGGAGTTAGACTGCATGAATTCAAGTCCCAGCCCCACCCCTCACTAGCCTTGTGGCCTAAGCGTCCTTCCATTCCCTACTCCACATCTGCCTTATGAACCTGGGGTGCACTGGAAGGCAGGGGGTTGACCAGATTTGGGGCAGGAAAGGGTTAAGGAGAGCAAAGGGCCTGGTGGCAATAACACTGGGAGGCTGGAGGAGGTGGGACAGAACAGGCAGCAACCCTCTCTGTGAAAGGAGTTTCTTGGGAAGATGGCACTCTGAAAGGACGTGGAACCAATGAAGGAAACTGATCAATGAAAAGAGGTTGAGGGCAAACATCACCTCCTTCCCAGCTGTTATTAGCACCAGCCTTCTGCCTCTCACCCAAACGTCAGGCAATACTTTTTTATTTATTTTTTTAAAAGATTTTATTTTTAAGTAATTTCTATACCCAATGTGGGGCTGGAACTTACAACCCTGAGATCAAGAGTTGCGTGCCCTACTGACTGAGCCAGCCAAGTGCCCCGGTAAGACTTCTTTTAAAAGATTCAAAGTATGAGGGCTTGAGCTACATCAATTGCTAGAAATTAAGCTTCTTCAAAGGGCCTATGAGCTCCCCAGAATTCTGACATTTCTACCATGTGTGTGTACACATGTGCGTGTGCATGTGTGTGTGTGTATGTGTGTGTGTATGTGACACAGAGAGAGAGAAAGATGTTGTCTCATGGGTTGTCAGGGTGTTATGGCTCCAGCTACCTTGTCAGCTTCAGGTGCCAGTCAGCAGCACGATCCCCTTTGCTTGTCTGTTTCCAACTTAGAACTACTCCTATTCAGAGAGCCCCAGTCTGACTTCCTCCCATAGACTAGCGTACCTCCCCACAGAGACATGCCCTCTATTCAGGGTCCTGGCCCTATTCAAGGGGCCCCAAGAGAGGAAGAGCTGATTCTCCCATTCTGGTCCAAGGCCAATCTTAGTCCTCAAATCCTTTTCATGATTGAACCCTTCTTGAGATTATTAATAACGGAAATGCCCACAATTCTCAAGGAAAATCTTTCTCCTACCTGAGACTGTCGGAGGGGATGAGGGTTGAGAAAATTGGGAAAATTCCAATAAGGTAAATCAAAGTCAAATATGAGTCATATATTATTTCATACCTACAATATAAGTTCTGGTGTCATCAAGGACCCAGACTACTTCCATCTTGCTGCTCTACCATTCTTGGGGCATTACTGTCAACCACATGGTCCCCAAAAGCTTACATCCACAACTAAATCCACAGTCTAGCCAATGATAAGGGGAAAAAAGAGGAAATCATGCCTCTTCCCTTGAAGGGCATGACACTTTCCTATCTTCTTCTTTTTTTTTTTTAAGATTTTATTTATTTATTTATTTATTTGACAGAGAGAGACACAGTGAGAGAGGGAACACAAGCAGGGGGAGTGGGAGAGGGAGAAGCAGGCTTCCCGCCAAGCAAGGAGCCCAATGTGGAGCTCGATCCTAGGACCCTGGGATCATGACCTGAGCCGAAGGCAGATGCTTAACGACTGAGCCACCCAAGTGCCCACTTTCCTATCTTCTTAACCAGAACTTAGTCCACATGGCCATATTATCCACAGGGAAGGCTGAGTAGTATAGTCTTTGTTCTGGGCAGCCATTTGCCCAACTAAAGATTCTATTACTGTGGCAGAAGAAGAGACTGGCTTTTAGGGTTCACTTTCAGCCACTGCTGCAAACATCAACAACCCAAATTAGGTTGAGCTGAAGTTGGGTCCATTTCCTTAAGAGAGTCTCCTAGAGGGGGAAGAACAAGTCGGCCTACCCCTCTAGGAAAGCCAAGGTGAGCATTAAAAGGGGACCTGCTTGTCATGCATTGTCATCATCTTCGGATAAAAGCAAGGTGCTCAGTGAGACAAAGACTATTTCCACAGAGAACAGGAAAGCCCAACATGGGCCTGAGGCCTTGTGCCACTACCATGAAGACACACAGGCCTTCCTCTACCACTAGACCCTATCTTGAAGAGAAAGAGGGAGAAATACCAAAAGATTGAATAATTGTCAAGGAGAGAGTGAATTGAGACTGAATTGCTCTGACTGGAAGCATAAGGTGTTTCCCTGACTCTTTAGTGGGATGGGAGCTCATGAGGACAGACTAAATCCTAGGAAAAAAGTGTTACAGGGTTTTGGTTTTGTGTTTTGGCTTAATCTACTAATGAAATCTCTCTCTCTCTCTCTCTCTCTCTCTCTCTCTCTCTGTCACACACACACACGAGTAAAATTTCCTGACCTTATTGTTTTTAAGATACAATTCTAAGAACATCTTTCTTATAGATAGCATCACCACCTCTGTTTCTCTTACTTCTATATGCGTTCTGCCAAGTAGGCAAAGCTGACATGAAAAGAATCCACATTTTTTTCTCTGCCCAGGAAGGTGTCATCACCAAGGCAGCAAGCTTAGAGAGAGAAGACAACTATGCTTTCAGGTGGCCTAGAGGTGAAGTAGTTCGTCTGTCCCCAGACCAGAGTGCAGAACAGGGCGGGCAAAAGCCCTCACCAGGTATGTGGTTCGACCTTTGGTTTTCCTCAACTGGGTCCTCACATGTGGTTGGATGCTCTGATCTGTAGTAAATTCTCTGACGTGTAATACTCCTTTAGTCAGTTGGTAGCATAAAAGTACATCTTCCTGCTACATATGAATATTTGTATTACCTACTATTTTGTTGTTTTTCCCCCTTACAGTATTGACTGATAACTGATTCTAATTGAGTTATGCATTTGTTTGATAGTTAATATTTATTATTATAATAGCAGCTAGTGTGTATTGAGCACAATGCCAGACACTGCACACAGATCATTTAATCTGCTCTTCATACTCATCCCACAGAGCTGCAGAATACAGTTGTGTCATTTGTCTGGCTGAGGAGGCAAATGGGGCTAAAGTCTACTCTGGTCCTCACTCACCAAGGGCTGTGCTCAGGGAGAGGCTTCATTCCCCTTTCTTCACACAAAGGCAGCCGGGAGAACTGCTACATTTGGAGCCTTACTCACCTGTGAGTGAGATGCCTTACTATTCCCATTCCAGAGATTAAGAAACTAAGGTACAAAGAAGTTACGAAAGTTCCCTAAGGTCACACAACTGGCAGGCGGAGGAGTAGGGACCCAAACCAGATGCCTGACTCAGAGCCCAGGCTCTTAACCTGGACGCTATTGGTATAATGTCTGTTCCACTGCCTGGGAAATTCCCAGTCTTAGGTTGTAAGCGCCCAGAAGACAGGCTTTTTGCATCCACATGATTTGTCTTCGATTCTATACAACATACTATGTTAATGTGTGCATCAAGTGCGTTCTCGACACTAAAGGAGTGAATGCTCAGATTCTTGGGCCAGAGATCTCCAACTACTGCACCTAGCAGCTTGAGACGAGAATTTCATGCTATAACAAGAGGCACTGAGAACTGTCAGGCCAATGATGCCCTGAGGAAATCAACCCTCTAGATTCTCTTGAGGATGTGCACAGTTCTGAGGCCAAGCAAGACTAGGGTCTGGCAGTCAGGCAACCAAGTCTGCTCGAAGGGGAGGGTTTAACATGAAGTGTCCACCTAACTCCCTCGCATCCACACCTCACATCTTGGTGGAGCCCTGAAAGATCAGTCTGCCCACAGAGTAGATCTCCCTTCTAACTGTGTGCCTAAAGTTTCCACCGTTGAATGCCCTTCTTTGGGTTCGGGTTGCGCTGCCTGCCAACACCACCCTCCAGATTCTCCCCGCCTGCTCCCTGATGCCTGAAATTCCTTTAATATGGAACAAAGGTTTTCATTTCATAGAGGGTGATGAGGCTTAAAATGCAAGCACCCCTCAGAGAGGTGGCATACTGATTTAAATTCACACCACGTACCTTAGGTATAAACGAGTGCTCAGGTTTTTTCTTCCCGAGAGCACCTTTTGATGAGGGGAAGGCAGAGGAGAGGAAAAGAACACTACGAAAGGCAATGTTAGAGGAAGGGTCGCCTAGAGAAAGAAAAGGGCACAGAGAGGAGATGAATCCGTGTGGCTTCTGCATACGTGGGGCATCCTTGGCCCCCCGGCAGGTACCAGACAGCTCGGTGGAGGGGGGCAGCATGGCCTTCTTTGAGAGTCCGTTCTGCTTTCAAACCCAGCTGTGTAGCCCTCGGAACCTACTTAACTTCTCTTCCTTTCCTCACCTGGAGAATGAGGTGAAAAAAAAAAAAAACCCATTGTGCACGACTGCTTTGGGGATTTTTATTTTATTTATTTTATTTTATATTTTATTGTCGTGAAATGCATATAAGATAACATTTATCAATCTTAGCCATTTTTATTTATTTTTATTTTTTTTTAAAGATTTTATTTATTTATTTGAGACAGAGAGAATGAGAGAGAGACAGCGAGCACATGAGAGGGGGGAGGGTCAGAGGGAGAAGCAGACTCCCTGCCGAGCAGGGAGCCCGATGCGGGACTCGATCCAGGGACTCCAGGATCATGACCTGAGCCGAAGGCAGTCGCCCAACCAACTGAGCCACCCAGGCGCCCCAATCTTAGCCATTTTTAAACGTACGGTTCAGTGGCATTTGGTACGTTCACATTTGGTGCAGCCATTCCCGCCATCCATCTCTAGAACTCTTTTCATCTTGCAAAACTGAAAGTCTGTATGCCTGAAACAATGACTCCGCATTCCTCCCTCTGATCTGCCCCTAGCAGCCACCATTCTAATTTCTGTCCGTATGGATCTGACTATTCCAGGTAGCTTATGTAAGTGGGATTGCATAGTATTTGTCCTTTTCTGACTGGCTTATGTCACTTACCATAATGTCTTCCAGGTACAGCCATGTTTGTAGCACACGTCAGAATTTCCTTCCCTTTTAAGGCTGAATAGTATTCCACTGTGTGGATAGATCACACTTTGCTTGTCCACTCAGCCACTGATGGACCATTGTGTTGTTTCCACCTTTTGGCTATTGTGGATAATGCTGTTATGAATATAGATGTACAAATACCTCTTTGAGACCCTGTTTTTAATTCTTTGGGGTATTAAAAAAAATTCTTTTGAGAATATACTCAGAAATGGAATTGCTAGATCATACGGCAATTGTATTTTTCTTTTGTTTGAGGAACCGCCATATTGCTTTCCACACCGGCTGCACCACTTAACATTCGCACCAACGGTGCACAAGGGTTCCCTTTGCTCCACATCCTCAGCGACCTTCACTTCTCTCCTCCTTATCCTTCTCTTACTTATAACCATCCTAATTACGATATGTAACTTACATAGTTTTTGCTTCTGAAAGACACACAACAACACGTTGAGGATCTTTCAGTGTGCACGCTTAGCCCCTAATGTGTGTCTGGAGTAGGGCAAGCACTCACTAAAGGTTTGGGGACTGGAGTACCCAGAAGAGCTGGACTAGACCCTGAGAGCCTGGGTGTTTCTTCTCATCCTGCCATTGCCTCAACAGCCATGCCACGGAGTTGTCGGACAGCAGTGTGTGAGCCGGGGGACCCTCTGAACCAGGGCCATTCTCAGGGAAATTCCTTCTGGAGTGCCATAGTTTCACTCTGCCCTTTCAGCATTTGAAATAATACCATTTAAAAATGGAAAATCAAGGCTCGTCCAAGGAATGAGTCTTTCCCTTTTTCCTTTCTTTTCATGGATTAATACTGCAGAAGGGAGAATTTCTGAACATCAGGTCCAAATGGCTTTGTTTGGTTTGGTTTACAGAGGAGGGAAGAGCTGACTTTAATCTAATGATGTCTTTTGCAAGAAGACTGAGCAGCTCTAGAAGCGGGCAAACACAAATCCTCCCCTCCTAGACTTCCAACTGGGGGCGGGGAACAGAGCTGACCCCCATCTTGGCTACTCTACCTATTATGTCTACAGCAGCCAGCACCATGTACACACCCACGGCACCCTATGACTGGCAGTCTCAGTGCCACCCTTTTATTGTCTACAGCTTTTTTCCTTCTTGAGTGCTGTCAAGAGTTATGCAAAGGAAGCAAGTTATCTGTGTGCACCCGAGCGTGTAGGAAGGACAGAGCACAACATGACAAGAAAGGACAAGAAGTAACATCCCCCCGGAGGTGAGACAGTTCTGGAATCCTTTTCCATAGACTAGCTGTGTAAACATGGAGACGTTACTCAATGTCTCTGAGCCTTGGATTCCCAAAAGCCAAGTGGGAATGACAGTAAATGGCTTTCTCGGGACTGCTGGAGGGTTAAATGAGCTGACAGGTAGCGTATGGTAGGTACTCCATGATGGCAGCTAAAAGGGTGTACGCGTTAGTCTGAAAACACCAGTGGGGACTCCTGGGGAACAGAGGTGCTCATTTCCCAGACTCCCTGACATTTCCCCTGCGTCCACATTTCCCTGTAGCTGCCTGTGGCACATTCAGACAAGACTCTCTCCTGTTCAGAATACCCTCTCTAAACAGTTTATGTCCTCAGGCTGCTTTCAATAAGGGCCCCAGCAAAGGCCCTAGGTAGGAACCATTAACCTGTTCCTCCAGGTGCCTGCCCTTCTGTTCAGATTAAAGGGAGACAGGAGGAAGGCCCAGCTAACAGCTATTAAAAGCAGCACTTTAGCACCTGGTTATCTTCCTACAGGGCCCTCAGGCCTCCCATCCGGGGAAACAGTTGGGAGGAGAAATGGAAAAGAAGATTCTCCCAGTTCTTCCTGATGGGTTGTATTCCAAAGGTAGTACTTGACAGAAGCATCTTCCAGGCTTTTCCCAAGCCATATAAGGGATCGAAGAGAAATGAAAGCGATTTTCACCCCGCCCCTTTTCTTGGCTCTCCTTCTTGTTTCTCCCCTTGACATTCTTTTCTTCTCTGTTCTCCAAGTATCCTGGGACTAGCTGCTGTACAGAGAATACTATTTTCCCCTAAACTAAAAAAGATTATTATTATAATAATAATTTTGAGGCAGAAAGTTCAAGGCCAAGGTACTAAATACTATTTTTTTAAAAAATATGCTTGTGGAGAAAAGACTCAAACAGCCCACATGTGTAAATAGTGTAAAAGTCCTCCATTCTCGCTTGTTCCCCTCAATCTCATCCCCTGGAGATGACAACCACTTAACAGTTTGCATGCATTTTTCCAGACGTTTATGATTTCTTCATTTGACAGATAGAGAATGATTGCCTACTATGTTCTGGG
The DNA here is from genome assembly GCF_003265705.2 of Callorhinus ursinus. Classification (NCBI taxonomy): domain Eukaryota; kingdom Metazoa; phylum Chordata; class Mammalia; order Carnivora; family Otariidae; genus Callorhinus; species Callorhinus ursinus. The sequence goes on along the minus strand of NW_027397068.1, from coordinate 30,906,114 downwards.
CAGTGTGTCAGGTGCCAACCAGCAGTGAACAAACATGAATCTATATGTGTATGTATATGTGTTTATCTGGCATATATATTCACAAAAATGAGATCATATATCTCAATTAATAATATCCCACAGCCACTTACTTTTCCATGTTAGAATGTAGAAATACATACACACATATTTATGAGTTTTCACAGCTGCATAGTATTCCATTGTAAGGATATACCAAAACATATACAACCTGTGTATGTTATTTTAAAAACAATCCGTGTTTCCTCTGCTTGCAGAATGCAGAGCAACCCACTTCATGGGAACTACTTGAGCAGAACCTGGCAGCCTGGAGGGGGATGCTCCAGGGTCCGTCCCCTGCACAAAGGTGGAGAGATGGCTAGCTGCACGGACTGACCCTTGGGCCTCTCAACGGGTAGGCAAGGCCAGCCCCTGAAGCACAATGTGCCTGCCCAGGCATCTAGCTGTGGTGCCCAGCTGGCCAGTGCCATCACTGAGTTCACCCCCACATCCCTCTGACTCCAGAGCTCTGGCGGCCACAGCTCCCATCCCACTCTGCTGCCCTGGTCATCCTGTCGCCAGTGTCTCCTTCAACCATAACTTCTGTAGGCTACTGATTAAACAAGCAGAAGGAAGGAGAAGAAATAAACTTAAGGTCATGAAAAATGCAGCCAGAGGAGAACAGTACGTATGTGCATGTGCATGGGAGTGTGCGTGTGTGCGTGTGTGTGTTTTCTTAAAAGGAGTCACTTTGTTCATGCCTGTTGATGGGCAGGGTGTGTGTGTGTGTGTGTGTGTGTGTGTGTGTGTGTGTGTGCGCGCGCACGCTCACATGGGATGGGCAGCGAGTCCTCCCTCACCGCGAAGGACAACAAATGCTGATGTTTTAAGCAGCTACATATAGTTCTTGCCTCATATTCCACCCCGCTATCTGCCCCCAATCTCCTCCTTTGGAGCTGCTAATGAATAACCAATCTTAACACCCAAGTTCAATCCCCTCCCCAGGCACCTTCTCCAGCTAGGGTTAGGGCACTGCAGTAGCCCCGAGATCTGGGGCAGTGTGGACATTCCTCCACAGTTACTTAGCTGGGTGGTGGAAACAAAAAATGCACCCTAATTGGCCAGTCAGTGGCCTTTTCTACGGAACGAAGGAGGTTTCTGTTTTAAGAAATAAAGTGACTTCTCGGCTGTTGATTCACTGCCCACAGGGAGATTTTTCAGCGGAGGCTTCGTAGCCTCCGTAGAAATTTGCATACAACTTCCACTTCCTGCTTCAGAGCCTGTTCTACGGCTTACCTGGGCCTGGAGAGGGAGGAGGGAGGCGGGAGCCACCCAAGGTGCAGTGTGAGAAGGAGAGAGCACGACCACCCTGTCGGCCGGTCTGTCTGTCCTTGGTGGTGCTAAGGTAAGTTGTTCAGAGCTGTCGCCTGCCTAGCCTTACTTTTTAGCCGCTGACCCGTTTTCCCAAACACTGTTTTCTCCTTTACTGAAACATTCTGCCTTCCTTTCCTCCCACCTTCCACCCCCCACCTTTAATTTGTGCGTGCACCCGCTTGGGCTGAGAAAATGACACTTAAAGTTTCTGGCGGCCAGAAAGTGCCGGTGGTTTAGCATTTCAGACAGGCGAGCTGAGTGAGATTAACTCTTCGAGGAATGGACAGTGCGCACACGGGTGTTGTTTTCGGAGCTGCCTGGGAACCATTTGTTTGAGTACATAGTGTCCCCACAAGTTTTGGTGAAGAATCCAGCCCCACTTCTCCAAGGAGGGAACCCGGGATGGCAAAAATTAAGTAATTGGCTTCCAGCCCCGGGACACGTCAATTTCCCAAAGATGGAAGGAAAACTCCCAGTTTTCTTGATCCTTGTCTCATGCAGGGAAAAGATCAACCCCACATTCTTGGGCCAGGAAGTTCAGCTCCGCTCCGTGCCTGGCGGCTCCCCTACAACCCCTCTGCCCCTCCCAAGCAGACCGGACATTTACTGGCAATGAAAACTGGGGGAGAAACGCTATTACTTGATCTCAGCAGCTAATCAAGCTGCATGTGACTTTTAAGTTCAAGATGATCTCTTAGAATAGGGGAATTTTTTTTTTTTAATGGATGGGGGGGGAAAAGACCAAATAAATAATAAAAAAGAGGACAAGAAACTTGGTTTCAAGTCCTCACTCCACTCCTTGCTGGCTCTGTGACTTAGGCAATTCACTTTGGTTTCCCTAGGCCTGGATTTCTTCATCAATAAAATGTGTGTGGGAGATGAACTAACATGATTTTGTCTAAATTCCCTTCTAACAAAATAATGGGAGTCCCAGAGGGTAAGCCGTACTGGGTGGTCTTGGAAGATTTGTTTTGTTTACTGCCTTTTCAAATATATTAATTTTACCTCCTGCTACTAGACAGTTCCTTGAGGAAAAAGATTTTGCTTCTTAATCCTTTTCTACCCCCTAGCACCCCGTATAGTATCAAACGCTTCATAGGTGCTCAAGCTCTTTACATATAAGCTGCTTTGATTTCTGTTTCACTCATCTGCTCTCAAGGCACAAGGTAAAAAGCAGCTTTCAAGGCCAAAGAGTGGGGGTGGCTGGGAGGCCACGTGGCTCTGTGTGAGGGCTGCCCGGAATTTAGGCGTTCTTATTGGCTCTTGCTACATAAAACAGGGGGTTTCTTGAATTAGTTCATGTCCCATTTGGGTTCCCCAGGAAGAACTGTCCTGTGAACTTGCCCACAAAGTCAAAGCAGGCCAGACAAGAGAACTGGCAGACCAGCCTGGCTCTGGAAGGTTGCCTTACTGACTTGGCTGGAGCTGAAAACCACTCCTGGGCTAGACCAATCACTGTGTGAGGGGAGGAGGGGGCGCTTCAATGGGAAGTGAAAGGAAGCCGGGCAGCACATCCTGATACCATGTAAGGGTGATGGCTGTGATTGGACACTTTAGATGGCAGACACAGAATCCTTAACCTTTTCCAAACCACTACTTTATTATTATTATTATTGTTATTATTATTTCTTTGGGGCAATTATTTTTTGCCAGTACAGCTCCAACAGGCCCTGGCTGACTGGGATGGGCTGACTCAGGGCTTTAAGTATTGCTAAACTGTTTCTGTGGAAAGGCCCTGGTATAGTCATTGTCACATTCTTAGATGGCTTTCTCTCCCCTCCTTCCCCCCCCCCCCGCCCCCACCCCCGGATGTGAGGACAGAAATTTCAAGATGTTTCAACTGTGATGAGTTACCCATTCTATTTTCAAATAACGAAGCACCATTATCTGAAACAAGGCTCCGGGCTGCCAGCCTAGCTTTTACCCAGAAAGACCACCCACAGTCATTCTTCATCTGGTGTTGCAGCTCCAGGTCATTTCATGATGGAGGTCACGAAATGGAGCCGTGACTGCTCTGCTCGCTCTGTGGGGTGGGCTGACTAGGAGTGAAGTCAGGGCAATGAACCAGCAGGTCGGGGATAAGACTCCTAACTCGGGGATACTCACTTTTGGACGGTGCAAAGACAGAAAACGTTTAAGCCTGCTTCTCCCAGGACTAAAGAGTTAGTGACTTTCAAATGGCTCTGAAAACAGGAGGAGAAGGCAGTCATCTTTGCAGGCATTCTTTAACAGGCTTTCAGAAAGACAGATTATGTGGGCAATTTGTCTAAATGAAATCTGTTTTACATGGCACAGAATCGAAAGCTCAAATACCCCGAATTCAACCATTTTTCTACGGCAGGCAATTTTAGATTAGCCCGTTAAAAACATGTAAGAATTGCGGGCAACTGTTTGGGGGGCGGGGGGGGGGGGAAGGGGCACAGATGAAGCACATTAAACTTTAAATTCCTTTCAGATCCAATGAGATGACCCCAAATGTTTGATCACATTTCCTTATCAAAACAATCTTGCCGTCCTTCCGTGAGAAAGCATCTTGAGGACTGGAATCAAGAAGCTCTCCCCCTGGGCCTCTCCGGTTTCTTCTCAGTGCCTTGTCACCAAGATATTTTTAGTTCATGAAACCCCAGCTGTCCCTTCTCCCCCCGACATTCTTTGCATCCCCTCACCAGCAGGCCTCTACTGGCCCACGTGCGCTTCAGGGCCTGGCAGCGAGCGTCGCTCTGCGCGTGCGTGTGTGGGCGCGTGCGTACGCGCGTGTATAGACACCATGGGGGGGCTGCGAGTTGTAAAGTGGCTGAGGTTGCGGGGGGGTCTTTTCGTCTACCAGGTGATACCGTAGAGCTGTGCCCGTTTGGCTTGGTTCCCTGATGAGTCAGCTAAAATGGAGCCATTTGGGGGTGATGGAACTGCCGGGGCCTCCCCCAGCCCGTGTGTCCCCCTTCCTTCCACCCTGAAGACCACTGGGGTCTTGGCAGGTCCCTCAGCGATGAGGGAAACTTGGCCCTTCTCTGCCTCATTGTTTTCCTGCTCTGGGGGGTTCCAGTGTTTTTCCTTCCCCTCCCAGGGTCACTGGGCCTCCCTCCGGTCTCTGATGTCTTCCTCCTCTGTGCTGCCTAGGCTCTTCCTGGCTTAGCAGCTGACCTATAACACGCTTACCTTTCACCTGTATTCATTGTTTCCCTTCCCTTCCGGCTGCCCCTTCTCATACCCAGTAATACATAAAAATCACAATTTAAATAAATCTGTGTCCTACACCAATAAAGGGCACATTTTTAAAGATGTCCTTCAAGGTTTCCCCACTTTCCTTGTTGTCTCTCCTCTTCTATTCTCCTTTCTTACTTAATAGCCCTTTTTCTTTCTCTCCTGATTTTTGCTTTCTGCCCCTTCTCCTTCACTCCGGGGCTTGGACTGAAATTAAGAATCACAGATACGTGCTTAGAGAAATCTTATCTGAAACAAAACGAACAAAAACCTGGGCTGGTTTGAGGTTATTCTCCAAATATTTATTCCCAGCTCACTCCAGAGCAGAATCAGTCCGTTCCCATTAGTCCGTGGTCTCCTTGCTTGGCGGCCCGGAGGAGTTCCAGAGCGAACTTCAAATTAGGTCAGGTCATGCTGTGCTGCCTTCAGCCTGATGTGAGTTGCACTGTGCAGGGGATGAAAAAGGGCCAGTAAATGCTCCCTTGTCTCCCGGGCTCACCACTACTTCCAATCCTCTGGCAAACCAAATGGAAGAACTTCTCTGTCTGGGAAATTCTGCAAGTAAACTTGGAAGTATTTGTTCACTGGAATTTGAACTGGAGCCAAACAGTACACTCAAAACCAGCTTCCACTGAGCAAACTGACATTGTGAAAGTTTGCATGCATTTGGGCAGTAAACAAAGAACATTAATGAGTCTAAAGATTTTTTTAATATGTGACTTTTAGACTTTTAATTTATTTTTTTTTAAATTACTCCCTGAGGAATGAAGTTAAGAGCTTGAGAATCTGTAATTGAAACTATCTGATCCAAATTGGATCTCAGGATCTTTCTAACTGTAAGTTTATATATGTATTTATTATGTCCACCTGAAATATTCATGTTGTGTGTCTCTAGGACTCTTCCACCCTGTTGTTGACCCAAAGAATTCTTTTTAAAAAAATCCAAGCAGTTGGTGAACAGCAAGCCTTGATTATTCAAGAGCTGGTAATGTGGTTTATTAATTACTTAGGCTGCTCACTTCTGCCCTTCCTCTGTTTCTTGCTATGCTATTTGTCTCCTTCCAGGGACATAACACCTTCATTAAATCCCATCCGTCCTTGCCTCAGAGGCGTCCCCTGGAAGATAGCCCCTCTCTAGATGCATCACCATTTATCATCACCCTTTGTTTGTGCTCTGTCAACCAGTTTTCAATTTATTTTGAATTCAGCTTATGATTAAAATTTAATGAGATCCAATCAAGTGCTTTTCTCAAATCAAGATGCCTCTGCAGTCTCATCCATGTCCTTTATTGTAATGGCATGAAGGAAAGCCACCACAGGTCTCCCGCCTGGTAATCCTTTATAAAACACAGGTGGCCTGTATCCACGCCTCTTTAGCGGCAAGGTGAATGGTTCCGAAACATATTCATTCCAGAAGCTTCCAGGGGTTACTCAGCTCCTCCAGGCCCCTTCCTCCCTCCTCCCTTCCAATAGCTGTACAAGTCAGGGCTCCCGACCAACAAACAAATTGTTAAGTGCGCAGGTTCTGGTGCTGAACTGCTTGGATTTGAATCCTGTCTATGCTGCTTACTGAGCATGTGATCTTGGGAAAGTTACTAAACCTCCCTGTGTCTCAGTTTCCCCATCTGTAAGATGAGATTGACAATAGTACTTAACCAAATAGGGTAGCTGTGAGGATGAAATAAGTTAATATATGTAAAGCACTTGGAGAAATATTTGACACACAGGAAACATTCAATAAACATTAACAATTACTACTAATAAAGGGGAAGATTTCTTTCTTTCTTTTTTAAGAGATAGAGAGCATGCAGGTGGGGCGTGGGGGAGCAGAGGAAGAGAATCTTAAGCAGGCTCCACGCCTAGTGCGGAGCCCGATGCGGGGGCTCAATCTCATGACCCTGAGATCATGACCTGAGCCACGAGTTGGACGCTTAACCGACTGAGCCACCCAGGTGCCCTAAGGGGAAGGTTTCTTTATATTTTGATTTGTCAGTGTAGTCTATATCAGCTGTTGGTACACTATGACCCTTGGGCCAAATGTGACCCATGGTCTGTTTTTACTACAGCATATTGCTAAGAATGGTTCTTGTATTTTTAAAGTGTTGTTTAAAAACATCTTAAAAAGCACAGTATGAGACAGACCATATGTGGTCCATAAAGCATGAACTATTCACTATTTGGACCTTTACAGAAAAAGTTTGCCAAGCCTCTGATCTGTGTGGTTTAATGGAAAGAGTTAGATCTATAGGCTAGATTCGGCTGTGACTTTGGAAAAGCTACTTAATGTATCTAAGCCTCTGTGAAATAGGAATGGGAAAGTGATAGCACATACCCAGTCTGTGGCCCAGCTTGTTTTAACACAAGAGACAATGTGTATTGAATGTGCCAGAAACTACACACATTGATTAAAAAGATATAGTCTCCATTCATTAGGTTCACATAATAGCATTAACATTCAGGTATAAAACCAGTGAACGTAGCATAGAAGAAAGTTCTAAAGCCAAGTCACTTGTAAAAATAATAACAAGATGATGGGGCGCTTGGGTGGCTCAGTCAGTTAAGTGTCTGCCTTTGGCTCAGATCATGATCTCAGAGTCCTGGGATTGAGCCCCGTGTTGGGCTCCCAGCTCGGCTTTGAGTCCGCTTCTCTCTCTTCCTCTGTGCGTCCCCTCCACTCGTGCTCTCTCTCTCTCAAATAAATAAATAAAATCTTTTAAAAAAATAATAACAAGATGGGTTTTGGGTTTTGAGAGCTTGATATGGGCCAGGCCCTAGAGTCAGCATTTTTTTTTTTTTAAGATTTATTTATTTATTAGAGAGAGCAAGCATGAGCGGGGGGAGGGGCAGAGGGAGAGACTCTCAAGCAGAGTCCCCTCGGAGTGCAGAGCCCATTGCGGGGCTCGATCTCACAACTCTGCGATCATGACTGGAGCCAAAACCAAGAGTAGGACGCTCAACTGACTGAGCCACCCAGGCGCCCCTACAGTCAGCATTTTATTTATATCTTCCTTTATCCCCACAATATACCTGTAAAGCAAACGTTATTTCCCCCATTTTGCATATCAGAAAAATGAGGCCCAGAGAAGTAAAGTAATTTTCTCAAGGTCACACATTGAATCATGTAGCTGGCAGAGAAAAAATTAAAATGTAGGGATTTTGAATCTAGAGCCTGTGCATTTAAATTCTGCATATTTTCTGACATCCTCAAACTATGTGTTGATTTGGGTAAGCCCAGCTGGAAAGCAGAGCCTCAGCTAACTGTGCATGTGGACATTAGCTCTCTTCATGTATGCCCTGACAGAGACTTGTTGCCACACAGGGTGGGGTGTAATGGACATGCAGAAAGGGAGGTGGGAATGATGGAAGGAAAAGAAGCTTTCTGAGGAACTATGAGATCAGAAAAACAGTGTTATGAAGGCTTCATAGGCTCTGTTTCTAGAAATAATTCAAGGCAGGATGTGCTGGAGGAGAAAAAGGTTGCTGGGAACAGATACGAGCAAAGAGTTGGAGGCGGCTCAGGGGGATTGACTGAGAGCTGTGTGCAGCAAGAGGGGAGAGGGGATGGGGAATTCTGTGAATGGCCCCCGGGAGCATTGTCACATAGGACGTCAGAACTGCTGCCATCTGGATGAGATCTGAGCTTCACAATCGGGCTCCTCAAGGTAGAGCGGCTATGTTCAGAGAAAGGTTTCAGGCTAGAAGGAGACAGCAAGGCAGCCCAAAACAAGAGACTTGGACAGAGAAACACTGACAGACTTGAAGCAAGGTGTGGTCAGAATCCAAGAGCTAGAACCACAGCTCACGGTCCAAAGGGCAATGCGATTCAAGAGAAGGAAAGTTAGTGTCTCTTGGGTCAACTCGGGGTGAGTAAGAGCCAGGCTCCCAAGCACGCACAACTGCTTCAGCCTAGTCGTATGAGCTCTGCACTAGCCCTCTGTTCCAGCCCTCTGTTCCCGGCTTGTGCCAACCCATTCCCACCCCCAGGCAAATGTTCTCACCCTCTGCTGAATGCTCTTTTGTATTTTAAGGGACGTGTTCTTTCCCTGGAGTGGTTTCAGGAATGCCTCCTTCCTTTGCATTGGTTCTTAATCTTCGTGAACATCAGAAGTACTTTGGAGGTATTCCTTTTCTTTCTTCTTTCTTTCTTTCTTTCCTTCCTTCCTTCCTTCCTTCCTTCTCTTTCTTTCTTTCTTTCCTTCCTTTCTTTCCTTTCCTTTTCTTTCCTTTTCTTTTCTTTTCTTTTTTTTAGCTTTTAAGTAGATATAGAAGGTATAAAATGCTCCAAAAAGCAAGTCGCCCTCCTGCCTCTCAGCCATCTGGTTCCCTTTCCAGAGGCGACCACTGTTGCAAATTTCTGACGAGACGGCATGTACATACACAATCTTAGTCTGTACAAAGGGTAGCATACTCTGCATGCTGTCTGCTCCTTACTTTTTCTGACTTCACAGATAAATCTTGAAGATAGTTCCTCCGCAGTTCACAAAGCACTTCCTCAGTCATTTTTAAAAAGACACAGAGAAGTCCTCGTTTGGCTGGACTACAGTTTTAAAAATCAGAACCTTTCTGGACATGTGGGTTGTTTCTTATCGTTCCCATTACAAACAAGGCTGCACTGGCCATCTTCAGAGCCTCTTCATTTCACACAGTACACACGTATCCCTGCAGAGGAGATTCTTAGAAGTGAAATGAACAGGTCAAAGGGCATGAGCTTTAACAGTTCTGACAGTTCCTGCCAAATTGCACAGATTACATACGCTTGGTAAAGAACGAGAGAAGCTGTTTACCTGTGGGACTTAAACAAGAATACACAGGAGCCCTGACCTCACCTCAGAATCTCCAGGTGGGAGGCCTGAGCACCTATATCGTGAGCCCCAAAAAGAGATTCTCAGCCAGAGATTCCCTTGAATTGAGTTCCCTCAGCCTCTAGCCTCTCCCTTCTTCCAGGAATTTGCCCCAAGGTGAGGTAGACAGGACCATTGCCCTCCAGGACTGACAGGCCCCAGCTGACCCCAGGCTTCCTGAGCTGGGCAGGATGCTGGGGAGCCACAGACTGTCCGTGATGCTGCCAGGGGCTCAGGATCCTGGGGTCACAGGGTCCTGGGGCTCACAGCCCTTCTGGCCCCCTGAAGCCTTCTCCTCTAGGGCAATGGTAGGAAACGGTTTTTCCGCTTCCATCCAGGTGCCACCCCCTGTTAGGGACTGGAGTACAGGCCATGCCAGCATTATAACCATGTGGGCATTGTGTGGAGAAGCCCTGCAATAAAACAGGGAAAAATGGAAATATTAGGAGTGGTGAGATATTGAGTGATTTTTTAAAAAAATGTGTAGTATTTTTACAATGTTGGCATTAAAGACCAAAAATAAAAGTGCCATTTCCAATAACCCACTTACCTACCCATGGCCCTCTGATGTACCATTTGTGTGTCCTTGTTCACTGTGACACATGGGGGATGGCAGGATTTGTTCTGCCAGTTCTGGTAGGGGTCTAGAGCTGGGAGGGGCCCACACGGTAGCTGTAAACATGCCTACCCTCTGCTGTTTTGGGCGAAGCCCTCAGGATGCATGAACACACCAGCTCCCTGTCTGGAACAGAATAGCAGATGTTCCTGTCACAGTGGCTGGTAGAATCACCTTTATTCTGCAGGTGAGGGTGGTGGTCAACTCTGCCGATGGGTGGGACCTCTGAGGCATAGTCCAGACTCACCTTGGGGCCTGACACTCAGCGAGCATTTAATAAATATTTGAGAAGAAGCAAGGAAGCGTGGCGCCTGGGTGGCTCAGTTGGTTAAGTGACTGCCTTCGGCTCGGTCATGATTCCCTCTCCCTCTGCCTGCCACTCTGCCTACTTGTGCTCTCTCTCTCTGTGTCAAATAAATAAAATCTTTAAAAAAAAGAAGAAGAAGAAGCAAGGAAGGAAGGGGGGAAAGGTCCCCAGGTGGTATAATTTTTTTTAAAGATTTTACTTTTTTAAAAATTTTTTAAAGATTTTATTTATTTATTTGACAGAGAGACACACAGCAAGAGAGGGAACACAAGCAGGGGGAGCGGGAGAGGGAGAAGCAGGCTTCCCACTGAGCAGGGAGCCCGATGTGGGGCTCGATCCCAGGACCCTGGGATCATGACCTGAGCCAAAGGCAGACGCTTAACAACTGAGTCACCCAGGCGCCCCAGATTTTACTTATTTATCTGAGAGAGAGAGAGAGAGAGAGAGAGAGCGCGCGCGCTTGAGCACCAGCAGGGGGTGGGGCAGAGGCAGAGGGAGAAGCAGATTCCGCACTGGGCAAGGAGTCCAACAACATGAGGCTCCATCCCAGGACCCTGGGATCATGACCTGAGCTGAAGGCAGATGCTTACCTGACTGAGCCACTCAGGCACTCCTAATTTTTTGTTAAGAGAGAGGTTCAGCGATGTATAGAGGGAAAGGGAAAGAGGGAATCCTAAGCAGGCTCCATGCCTACATGGAGCTGGATCTCATGACCTGAGCTGAAATCAAGAGTCGGGTGTTTAACTGGCTGAGCCACCCAGGCGCCCCTCCATATAATCTTAAGAACTCTGAGTACTTGGCCCACAAATGCTCCTTGTCACCCACCACGGAGCCTGACATTCTCACTGTCAGTGATCCTTCCAGCTACACAGATCTGTACCCTGTCCAAAACAGGCATCAATCATTTATTCATTCAACAAATATTTATGTGCCAGCTCTAGGTGGTGAGAATATAGCCATGAGACCAACAGTCAAAAATCATACCCTCATGAAGTTTAAATTTTAGGGGAGGGGAGAAACAATAAACAAATAAGGCATGTATTAGATATTTGTATTTATAGTATACATTTTGTAGTATGTAAGATGGTGATAATTGCTGGAGAGGGTGGTGAGGCAGGGAAGAGAGACAGGGAGTGAGAAGGGCATGTAACCATTTTAGAGAGGGCGACCAGGGCGACCTCACTGAGAAAGTGGCAGCTGAGTAAAGACCTGAAGGAGAAAGGAAGCAGGCCATGCAGATATGTGGGGGAAGAGTGTTCAAAGAAGAAGGAACGGCAAGTGCAAAGGCCCCGAGGTAGGGCCTTTGATTTCCTACATTAGTTTTCTCTCTTGATCTGGATCACAAGTAGCATGAAAGTAGGAATGGTGCTTTTTAAGTCTTTAGGAATAGTTTGGCTTACCAATTCCCTGTATACCCTTTTGTACTCTTGAATTTTACATCACTTGTAGGTATTACCTATTATAAAAAAAAGTTTTAATTCAGTTCATGCCTCAGAAGGAGGATACACAGCACTGAGTTGGACACATAGTGGCGTTCAGTAGTTATTTGCTGTTTGACTACTTGATAGTGACAGGTATAAAACATCAGGGTCTGTTTTGTCTTTTACAGATTGATTACCAATCCCACAGCTTTCCGTAGAGGCTGTTCCTTACCTCGTCATCCTTACGACCATCCAGGGCCATTTGTTCCTTTTTAGTCCAGTTGTAACTGTAGAATTCCCGCCGCAAGATCGACCTTGGGTGTTCAGTTATGTGAGATGACCCCACTAGTCAGCTTTGTCATTAGCTTCCACCCAGCCCCTGGAGGCTCCTTGGCTAGAAGAGAATTTGCACCTTTTTAGGGAAATACTTGTAAGGTATTTAAAAACCCCAGGGAAGGGGCGCCTGGGTGGCTCAGTTGGTTAAGCGACTGCCTTCGGCTCGGATCGTGATCCTGGAGTTCCGGGATCGAGTCCCGCATTGGGCTTCCTGCTCGGCAGGGAGTCTGCTTCTCCCTCCGACCCTCTTCCCTCTCGTGCTTTCTCTCTCTCATTCTCTCTCTCTCTCAAATAAATAAATAAAATCTTAAAAAAAAAAAAAAACCCAGGGAAAATGTCAACAGTGGCACCTGAAGTGTGGGCAACGAACATGCATCACGGAACAAGAAAGGGTCAACAGAATGCAGTCCTTTTGTGAGTTGACTCCCTTGGGGCATCTCTTTGCCCTCCCATTCAGCTGTGGGCCCGCAGATGCTCACAGGAGAATCCACAACACTTGGCCAGCCCTTCAGAAAATACTTTTGTTTCCTGACCAGCTGAAGAGCACATTGTTTGGCATATCCAATTTCATAGCTATGGACAAATTGTAGGCAAGAGAGGAAAACAATGGTAAGCATTCAAAAATAATTATTTATTATTTCAGCTATTTGCTGAAATATTTGTGTTTGCGGTAGGTTCCTGTTCATTTTTACAAGGTCTGATCAATGTAGGTGATGAGGTCTCTTTTTTGCAGAGTCCAGGGGCAAGGGGCACCCACCACCTGGACATCTGCTTAAAAGGGAGGCAGCCAGGAGAAGAGGGAGCCTGAGGCAGGGAGGGAGGGCCAACCAGGAATTAGAAACTGAAAGAGTTTTCTTTTGTGCCAGAAAACAGTACAAAGGTTGTTTGCAGCAGATGGGTAAGTTTGTCACCAAGCGAGGGGAAGAGAAGTGTTAGTGTGGCTAACTCTGTCACCTGACAGAGAGTGGGGAAGGGCAGTCGGAGGTTATCTGTCTATAGGCTGAAAAGATAAATTTGGTAGGAAGTTGCTGGTCCCACCTCTGCTCAGAGGGGAGCATCTTAAAATGCATGCTGTGCAGTTGCCATTGGGTTGGGTCCAGGGCTCAAGAGAAGGTGAGCTCATATTTTTCAAAACTTGTCTTAGAGCAATAATTGATGTACATCATGATTTTAGGCACAGCAAGCCCTGAGTAAAGGTTTGTGGTTGAAATTCTACATGGACCCAGAATACGCATTTAAAAATCCCCCACCAGCAGCACCACCCGTATTATCTGATATTATGTCCAAGGCCTGCATAGAACAAACCTCTGGGATGTTTTGTTCGCTGTCTCCCTCCCCCTCCACCTGCTCTGGAGCCTTCTGTAGGCCTTCAGTCACTCTTCTGCTCTTTTTTCCCTGCCTGTCTCCTGCCTTCCCCTGGAGCTTGGGTATCCTAGGGCATCATCTCAACCAGACTCATGATAAGGGGAGGCTAATTTTCTCTCTGTTGTCATGTTGATCAAGAGTTCTATTTTTATAGGTAAAACCAATATTACCTGGACTGTGGGCTAAAGGTGAAGTTAGCCAGCCTTGCTAGTTCATCACAAACCAGATGGTCAGGGCTACCTTAATTGTGCGCATAGGACCAAAGGGAATTAAGTCCTGCAAACAATCTATAGCTGTTAAGTGGAAAATGTCACTATGACCTTTTTTCAGTGCTTTTTAAAAACTCACTCTTCTTTTTGTTTTTTTAAAAATCTTTCGTGTGTGTGTGTGTGTGTGTGTGTGTTTGATTAGGCAATAGCCACACAGCAAAGTTTTTAAAGTTTAAAAGGTGAAAACTCTCCCTGATTAACTCCATCCTCAAAGGCAACCAACATGCCGAAGTCTGGTGCATCCTGCACACACGTCTTACACGTCTACATGCACACACAAAGTAGCCCACACGATAATTTCTCTTTCCTCAATACTTAGCTGTTGATTTTTATCTGCCCTTCTGTTGCGCCATCTATCACATCACTGTCCAGTCACATCCTTTGAGTCACCTTCCATATAAAAATATCTTAATAAGCATTAGAGCTTTTGCTGGAGAAGAAGTGAGCACTTTATGCGACTGGGGCTTTGAAGCACGTTGGTGTCACACTGCTGCTAATTGAATCCATATCTTGAATGAGGTCCCTTAAGGTCATAAAGCAGGGACTCCAAAAAATGATCTGTGGCATGTTTTCTCTTGTTCCAGAAACTAGAATGAACCGAAGCATTCCTGTGGAGGTTGATGAATCAGAACCATACCCAAGTCAGTTACTGAAACCAAGCCCAGACTATTCCCTGGAAGAGGGATCAGAACCACCTGCTCCAAATCTAAGGAACATGGCTCCCAACAGCTTGTCTGTGCCCAGAACCCCTCACTGTTCCTCAGGAGAATTTTCTCAGGCTCAGCCACCCCTGAAACTTTCAAATCACCTACGGCCTGTGTCCCAGCAGGTCACCTGCCTGCGCACTAAAATCCTGGAGGAGAGCGAAGACAGCTTCTGGAGGAGACACCCAGACCCGGGCAAAGATTTTCCCTTGGGATCCTCCGCAGCCAGCAAGCATGAGCCTGAGTCTGTGGTTGGAGGCCTCCCTCCCGAGCATCAGTTTTCATTTATGGAAAAACGGAATCAATGGCTAGGATCTCAGCTTTCAGCAGCTTCTCCTGACACTGGCCATGACTCAAACAAATCAGACCAAAGTTTACCTAATGCCTCAGCAGACTCCTCGGGCAGTAGCCAAGAGACGGTGCAACAGCCCCGGCCCCACAGGAACCGAGCAGCTCCAGATCTGCCTACTGTAGACACGGGGTATGATTCCCAGCCCCAGGATGTCCTGGGCATCAGGCAACTGGAAAGGCCCCTGCCCCTCACCTCTGTGTGTTACCCCCAGGACCTCCCCAGACCACTCAGGTCCAGGGAGTTCCCTCAGTTTGAACCTCAGAGGTACCCAGCGTGTGCACAGATGCTGCCTCCCAACCCTCCCCCACATGCTCAGTGGAACTGTCATTACCATTGTGCTGGAGGCCCCTATCACCAGGTGCCATGTAAGTGAACTTTACCTCCTCTGGACATTCTGGGCTGGGTAACTAAGTACACAAGGGCCTCGCGTCCGTGCCTCGCTTCACCAGACCAGCACAGACTGGTCAGAATGCAGGGAGGGCATTCTGCTTCCCAGTATAGGGGCTCTCCGTGTGTGGTTGGATTTGCCAGGAGCTCTAGAAGAATGCTGCATCTTAGCCCAAGCCGGTTCCACTTGGAACCTACTTCTCTATAAAGCTTTAAGGAGAAAACAGATTCCTCTGTCTCAGTTAGTTTAACTGAAACCTGCCTACAGACAGGGATATGACCCAAATGATTTCTAGAGTATACTTTTGTTGACTTAATTCTTGGGCATCTAGGTTCTTCCTTCTCTGCATGCTTCTTGCCCATCGTAGATTTGGCAAAGAAAGGGGGCCTTCAGTCTAAAATCCCGGAACGGTCTTGAAAACTCTGGAATCAGACCATTCCCCGAAGACTGAGTTGCTCTTGTGATGCTGTTGCTTAAACTCCTTTGGGGACTTGAGCCGCCGCCTCTACTGTACGCTCTGGCCACCCTCGAGGACTGCAGTGCCCCGAACCTGGCTAACTGCTTCACACTTGCAAGTGCTTGCCCTTGCTCTTCACTCTCCGGGATGTTGTTCCCCTCCTTGAACGTTTTAACCCAGCTCTGTACCTCTTTTGTTAACAGCTTTATTGCGATCTAATTTACATACGTTAAGGTTCGCCTTTTACCATTTAGGTGCACAAGTCAATGAATCGTAGTGTTTGCAGACTTAGACAACCATCACCATATACACCTTGTAAGACTTAGCTCAAGGGTCCCTCTGGAAAGTTCCTCAGATCTATCCTTCCTTCAGGCTCTCAGTTTCCTTGTGCTCTGCCAGTCAGAACACCTAGTATCAGTACGGCATCTACTCATGGATTTGTCTACCTCTCTCTCCACATCAGCAAAGGTATATCATTTTTTTAATAATTAATTTTATTTATTTATTTGAGAGAGCATGTGTGCATGAAGTTGGGGGGGGTGGAGGGAGAGGGAGAGAGAGAATCTTAAGCAGGATCCACACCCAGTACAGAGCCCGAGGTGGGGCTCGATCTCATGACTCATGAGATCATGACCTAAGCCAAATTCAAGAGTCAGGTGCTTAACTGACTGAGCCACCCAGGTATCCCAGCAAAGGTATATTTTTAATCCATAACTCTCCAGCATTTAGCACGGTGACCAGCATATACTAGACTCTCAATAAATTATTTCTGAATCAGTGGCTAGGTGAATAATGTGTATCAGTGCAGTAAGCATTTCTGAAAGTGATAAAGTCTTAGATTGAGATAAAAGTCCTTTACAATTCTTCTCTTTTTTTTAAGATTTTTTTATTTATTTGACAGAGAGAGAGACACAGCGAGAGAGAGAACACGAACAGGGGGAGTGGGAGAGGAAGAAGCAGGCTTCCTGCAGAGCAGGGAGCCCGATGCCGGGCCAATCCCAGGACCCTGGGGTCATGACCTGAGCCGAAGGCAGACGCTTAACAACTGAGCCACCCAGGTGCCACCGGTCCTTTACAATTCTTGATGTTCAGTCTCAGCTGAGGCTGTTGGGAAATAACAGGGCTTTGAGATATGATATTTTTCTTAGCAAATAAATGCTGTACAAAAAGCAGTTCAAATGGTCAGACCAAAGCATCTGACCAAAGGCCTGATGCCTAGCTTTAAAATAAATTCTAGAAATAACCAAAAATGTTGTAACCGATCATAATTTATGTATTTGTACATGCACACCTCGTTTAAAGCTTCCTAAAGTGAATGGAGCAACAGTTTAATTCCTAATTTTTTAAAAAAGAGGGAGAGGAATTTTTGTCCCCATATACAAAGCTTACGTTCTGGGGGGAGAGGTAGACAAGTCCACGAGTAGGTGCCATACTGACATTAGGTGTTCTGACAGGCAGAGCCCAAGGGAACAGAGCCTGAAGGAGGCATGGATCTGGGCAGGTTTCCAGAAGGACACTTGAGCTAAGTCATGGAGGAACTTAGAAGATGTTTGGAAGAAAAATGTAGGAACGATTGTGAGGTTAAGAGTGAGGCCAGGAGCGGTGGAAGCAGCAGGGCTTGGGGAGAGAGAGCCTCGGAGGCCTAAACCTGGGACCTTGAGTTTTGGAGGTTGGGAAGTCTCGGATTGGGGTTGTGGACACCGCTGCCTGCCCAAAGTGCCCAGTAATAGGATGGGTGTGGCGGCAGAGTTCCTTAAGTATGAATCACTGAGGAGTGAACCTTGGCAGCCTCAGGGCTGCATTTATTTCTCAATGATTTCCAGGTTAAAAGGGAATAATTCTGTGAGGATAATACCGTCAACTATTTTTTTAACATTCTACTATCTGCGTTTAGAGATAATTTTTCTGATCATAATGGCAATGTATGTTTCCTTGCAAAATTGAAATATGCCTAAAAGTCCCATTCATATTTCCATCTCCTATTATTCCTTATTGGGGTTTTGACTTTTATATATATATATATATATTTATGTAAAGTTAAAATAATTCCCAGTGATATTCAGTGCACTTCTTCCGGCATCATTTAAAAACGCTGTATAGTATTTAATCGGATGGATCTACCAAATTGCTTTTAAGCTGTTCTCTGTTATTGGACAATGGAAAGAGTTTCCGGTTTCTGATCCAGTAAGCAATGCGAGGATAAGCATCCTGTATGTAAGTTTCTATCTGCATTGCTGATGAATTCCTTAGATTAATCTGTACAAGTGTGAATACTTAGTAAGGGCTTTGTGATCCTAAGTCCCAGGCAGTTGCCTTTATCTGCTAACAGGAGAAAGCCTCATTGTGATAGACAAAGAAAGCATTAACTCAATATGATTTGAGGATCCCAGAAAGATCTTCCCACCTGCAAATATTTTTTTGTGTTGAAGCCTGAAATGACACCACAAGCAGTCCAGGCTTTGGAGGGGAGTGCGCATTGCCCCCCTCTGGGCAGACTCTTTTAAAATGCAAACACCCCTGACTGGGGACTCTTTTAGTCTCTAATACCAGCTGATGAGATTTCTCTCTTCAGCCGTCCTGCCTTCCCTCAGTACACTATTTCCCTCCACTGAAGCGGGGAGGAGAAGGCCGCTGGGGGTCCTGGGAGGGAGGAGAGGTGATGAAAGGCAGAGGAGAGAATTTGGACAGGAGAAGGGGCTAATTCACAGAAGACATACAAACAGTAAGCATATGAAGCCAAGCTTAACGTTACTAAATTTAAGAAACATGTGTGTGTGTGTGTATATATAGCAAAAAATTTTAAGCTACCCTTTTCCTAATTAGGTGTGCAAAAAGGAAAAAATCCTCAGCTGACACCCATTGTTATGGGGTTATGGGGAAATGAACACTCCCGCCTGCTCTTGGCAGGAGTGGCAATTTGTACAATCTTCTGGAAGGCAATCCCACTATTTATCAAGATTTTAAATGTGCTTCCTTGGCCCAGCAGTCGCACTTGTAGGATCTATCCTATAGAAACACTAAACAAGCCTATAAAAACACATGAACAAGGATGTTTAGGAAAGCATCGTTGTAGTGGAGTAAAAAGGAAAACAATTCAGATGCCACTCAGTAAGGGGACAGATAAGGAAGTTGTGGTTTATTTATACAGTGGACTATGGGGCCACTGTTACATAGAACAAAATACACATTTTGACATAAAAAAGATTAGGTGGATAAGCAAGATGCAGTGCTGATTCCATATGTGTTATTTTTAAAAGCTGTATGTGTTTAAAACCCAGACATTGCAAAGTCTGGAAGGATTGTCCTAACTGTTGCCAGTGATCACGGCGTGGCGGGGGCGGGCAGGGAATTCAGAAGAGACAGAGGGACTTTTCCTTCTAGCTTTATATACTTAAATTTGTTACAGCAAACAGGTATTATTTTTATAATTAAAAATAAGTAAACGCTGAAGAAAGAAGAATACGGGGAAATGGGAGCGTAGGGCAGCCTCATTCCCGGTGCCTCTCTTTGCCCTGGCCCTGGCTCCCAAAAGCATCTAATTGCGGGGAGGGGGGAGGGTCAGGGTTGGGCTGGCTTTGTCTGGGAAGCCCAGGGCTGAAGTCTTTCCTCAGGGCACTGCAAGCCGGGAAGCTTTATGAGGCCTCTGGCCCCAGGGGCTCCCGAGAAGGTCACTCTGAAGATTAAATGAGATAATATACTGAAGGTGCTGGGAATGGAAGCCCTCCCCAAATGGCAGTTCTTAGTTATTATTGTTATTACTTACAAGGGTCCTGCAGCCCGGTCCTGTAGAGCGCCCCTCCCCTTCCAGATCCCTCTGGCTGGCACAGATTTTAAGCATTCAAAGCAGGTATACAAATGCTTAGTTTCATGTCAGGACCATAACTGCACTTAATTGCCAGCAAAACCACTTCAAAAGAGCTGTTCACCTAAGGGATGCTCGTGTGCTTGGAAACCATGGCTACGTGGTTCTATACGTGGCTTTACAAGAGCATTACTTCCTCATCCGTTAATGAAAATATAAATAAATAATGATCGCCATGCAAATGGCATACCTTCGTCTTTGCAAGTTAAAGGAGGAATAAGTTACTTGTCACCGCTTTTATGTAAAAAAAAAAAGTTCAAAGCAGGTGAAAATGAGTAGAGAGTAAGTAGAAGTCGAATAAGCTCCTGTTTTCTCCCCTACCCCCAACCAGTCCCTCAGCGAAGCTGGCCTCTTACTATCTCAGAATCCTTCCACTGAAGGTCACCAGAATGGAGATCATGGCTGTGCAATCAAATAAAACCCATGATGCAAATCACTTGGAAAAAAAAGAATGTATGAAATCCAAACAGCCTTTATTTTACTATTAAAATGTTCGCTTTCTCTACCAAGAAGACTGAATAAAATAAAACTGTGGGCATATGCCTACTATTACTCATAGAAACCCGAAAAAGTCATTATTTGTATGCTGGAGTGCATGTATAATTAAAAGTAAGGAAAAAATAACCCAGATGGAAGAAATGATAAAGAAAGGAGCTGCCTTTTCAGGAACCACAGCTGCTTACAGCTGTGGGTGTTCCGGTAACAGTTTATGTTGGCCATTTTGTTTCCTGGCCAAACTGATTGCATTATATCATCATGCTTTTTGACAACTTGAAAATCAGATTTTATTTTCTCTCTCATACTTTTGTAATACCATGCTTAATAAGGAAGAAAAACGTTGAATGTTTTGACTGATAAGTGGAAAACTTTGTTTAGGATTCGTTTTACAAATTCCAAGTGGTAAAAGGCTAGTAACATGAAGACCGTGTGTACCCAGGCCAAGAGGATCATAAGATTGATAAATAACATACAGTTCCGGGCACCCATTTACAAGTGTGCAAGATTTGTATTTTTGTTCTGTGATTAACCCTGCCTCAGAATTGCGGCGTTACCGTGCTCACAAATCACTTGTCTGTTCCATCATCCACCACCTTCTATCCTCCAGGCTCCTGCAGAATAAATTCTCTTGCTGGAATTTTAGGCACTGAGGACAAGTCAGTGGGGGAGATATTTTGGGGGCAGAAATTCTTAAGTCTACCAAGTAGGTGACTGCCGACTTGCACGCCTCCCCTTCTCACATACTAACAGGTTTGTGTTTCAAAACAGACACCCACAGACACACAGATTTTCTCTTTATCTATTTTGAGCTACTCAAAGAAACTGTATCCTATTTATCTATGTTCACTGCATGGCTAGCAACAGAGGTTCAACAAATATTTGTTGAATGAATAAGAAGAAGTTCTGTTCCCTGCCTCCTGGGGAAAGGAGTAATCCCCCATCCTGAGTACAGCCTTTGTGATAGCAAGCCTTGGAAAGGCCGTCTTCAATGGTCTTGTGGAAGTGGGGAGGGGAGAAAAGGAGGGAGGCCAGTGGGACTTGGCAGCAGAGCTTGTCCATTCATTTATCAGTTTATCCAACAAGTATTTCCCCAAGTCCCATGCTAGGCACTGGGTGTACAGTGATAAAACACTTGTGGTCCTGTCTCCATGGAGTTCAGTCTCCTAGAGAGCCAGACAGAAATCAGCAAACAAAACAACAAGGTTTAAGTGCTATGCAGGAAGAAACTGGGTGTTAGACATTAGTAGGATGGCAAGAGGAGACCTCTTTAAAAGGACACAGCTGAGCTGAAATCTGAAGGATAAGAAAGTGAAGGAAGCAAGGAGCTCGGTGTAGTGAAGGCACCAAAAGCAAGCCAGGGGGCCTGGAGCAAGGTGAGCAACGCCAGAAGGTGAAGGCCGAAAGGACCAGGGTAGGGAATTGGATTTTATTCTAAGTTAAACTTCTTTGGGAAAACAGAAAATTGAACTCTATAATCCCAAATAAGAAACTTAGTACAGTACCTGGCACGTCGTGAGTGTTCAATAAATGAAAGCCACGATTCTACAGAGAGTACCCAACTAGACGAGCAAGGTTTGGTCAAAATCATGGAACGGAATGATTAAAACGTGAGCAATGAAAAGATCCTCGTTTACCTGATAAACGTTTGCATTTAGCCAATTCTCCACACAACAAAATTTCACTCAAGAAAGGGAAAGCTTGTTTTTGATTGACCCTCTGGTGTTCAATGTTTCTTTGTTTTAACCAATCAAAGCCCAGCATAGAGGACTCTATTGTCAATTCTTAAAAATTGGTAAGGTGGATCATTTTCATCTGCTTGTGGAAACCGGTGTAGGTTTTTACCGCAGGTGGCCATTTCAGAAATGAAAGTTACAGCTAATCAAACCTTAGCCCACATGCCTTACTGATTTTAATGACACGATTTGTTGCTATGAGACAAAAACATGTTGTGCGGGAAATAATCTGTTAGAAATCACATGACCTTGATTCAAAGGCTTTTGATTAAGAGCACTAACATCCGCTCTCTGGAAAAGAAACAAACCCTATGATTAGAGCCTGGTGGTCCTTTTAAAGCAAATAAAACCTTTATTAGCCACTTATTAATGGATATGGGAAGCAAAAATGGTTGCAAACATTAAAAACTTTCAAGGCCACTGGCAAAGTTTCTCCTCTTTTACCTTGTCTTTCTCCTTTCTACTTGTGGAGGGAGACACTGGAGAAAAAAGACCAAAGTGGACTGCAGATAAGTGGCCGGTCTCATGGCTTCTCTTTTTCTGGGTGTGGGAAGTTGGCTTTGAGAGCACGCAATCTCTGTTCACAGACCTTCGATGCTAGTAGGGAAGGCAGACCAAAAGTTGACAAGTAAGGGTCATGCTTACTCATATACATGATAAGCACTATGAAGAAAATAAAATCGGGGGGATAGATTAAGGCAACTGGGTGAGGGGGTGGGCCCCTCTGAACAGGCTAGTGTGGGAGCTGAGGCCGGAACGACAAGAAGTTGTTCTGTAAAGATAGAGTGCAAGAACATGCTAGGCAGAGAGGATGGCCATCTCACGGTCCCAGAGTGAGGGACAAGCTTGGGGTGTTCAAGCAGAAAGATGACCAGGGTAGCTGGGGCTTGGTGAGCTTGGGAGAGCATACGAGGGGCTAAGGTCAAGGGCAGGGACCCAATCATGCAAGGAGGATTTTAAGTGCAAGGGGAGATCTCCGGAGGGTTGTAGCTGCAGCTGGTTTTGTAAATGATCCACTCATACAAGCCTCCTCTAAAAGCAGGGCTGGCCCACGCCTGGGGACCTGATGGTCGTGGTACTTTTTCCCTTTTCTAGGGAAAAGGAGCAATAGTAACAACCTGCCCTGTTGTCCTGAAATTCTTTTTTTTTTTTTAAGATTTTTATTTATTTAACAGAGAAATAGAGTATAAGTAGGCAGAGAAGCAGACAGAGGGAGAGGGAGAAGCAGGCTTCCCGCTGAGCAGGGACCCCGATGTAGGGCTCGATCCCAGGACCCTGGGATCATGACCTGAGCCAAAGGCAACCACTTAACCGACTGAGCCACCCAGGTGCCCCTGTCCTGAAATTCTACCTGGCCATTGGACCCCTTGGCATATATGCGACCTGCCCCGGAATGGCAGTAAGAGCAAAATCTGTGGGGTATATCTTGTCATGCAGTCCTAGGTCCCCACTCGTGGAGGTGCTCTCCAAGTCCGGTCTCCTTTATCAGCCAGGGAGCTGAGATAGATCCAGGAACATCCCTTCACCCCCCTCCCCTTCCCTAAGCCCCCAACATCAAGACCAGCCCTAAGCAGTTGCTGGGAGGCATAATGGGCAGGGCCAGGAGACAGCCTGGATTAGAGAGGTGATAGGAGGGACCTGGCTGGTGTCCTGTGTCAAAGCAGACAATAGCTTGAACCCGGTGAACCTGACCATGCTTGAGAGACTGGCTTGGCCACATTTCCAGGGTCACCCAGCCAAGTTGCCTGAGTCAGGCAGTGGAGACCTGGAGGCAGTGAAGATGCACATTATTTGTTTTCTGTCTACACTTGAGGCTATCGTTCCCCCTGAAAACGTCCAGGGCTGCTGACTGCCAAACCAAGAATAAAATTCCCAGCCATGTTCTCACCCCCCCACATTCTGGTTCCAACCTACCTTGTCTGTGGCTTGCTTGCTTGCCTGCTAGTTTTATTTTGCTCTACCTTCCTGCATGTATCCTACCTTCACAGCAAGCAAACATTATTATTATTTTTTTTTAAGATTTTATTTATTTGACAGCGAGAGAGGGAACACAAGCAGGGGGAGTGGGAGAGGGAGAAGCAGACTTTCCGCTGAGTAGGGAGCCCGATGCGGGGCGTGATCCCAGGACCCTGGGATCACGACCTGAGCTGAAGGCAGACGCTTTACGACTGAGCCACCCAGGTGCCCCAGCAAACATTCTCTTCTTCTTATTATTATTATTATCAGAAAAAGAATAAAGACCAATACATGTTGTTTTGAAAAACAAGGTTCCTTCTTGTTGTAACCAGCTCTGCTTCCTGATCACCCGGCTTCTTGGGCAGAGGTGGCGGAGTGTGGATCGCGAGGAGGTACTCATGGTTTATTTTGCCGTTTATCCACTCAGTTCTCTCCAACCCCTCTGTAGGCTAGACCCATCCCTAAGGCGCATCTGCACACTTACAGCTTAGATTTCCCACTTGAGCCCCTTGGGGCCTGGGCAAGGTCCCTGAGGGGCTTCCTCATTCCCCCTGCCTGGTTTCTCTGCATCCCTCCTCTGGCCTTCAGTTCTCTTCTTTCACCTGGTCAGGCAGGCTGCCCCTCTTCCCTGGGGACCCTGCTGCTCCAGGGCCTGGCTGGGACCCACTTTCTTGTAGGTTACATGTGCACATAAGTCATCACCAGCCCTGTCTGTGCCCCGGGGCCTGCCCTTTTCTAACTGCCGTGGCCCCAAGTGCATGTAGGCTTTAACAAGAGAAGACCAAGAAAGTTGGGAGGTGTTGCCAGTTAGCTACTTCCCAGAGGTATGAGCCAAGTTTCATCATTCATTTACTTCTTCCTAAGGGAATGGTATATGTGTGTGTGAGCATGTGTGAGCGTGTGTGTGTGTGTCTGTGTGTGTGTGTGTATGTGTGTGTTGTGTCCCCTTGGGGGAAGGAAAGAAGAGAGTAGCGATTCTGTATCTATCATGGAGATAATTTCTCCTAGCCTTGGATTCTAGAAACTTGGAAAATTATGGTCAGAATGGTGGTGTGAGAGTTTTTCGTGGTTGGATTATCCTAAGTATCTTATTAAAACAGAGGCCTGTGTGGAGCTCTGTGCTTTCCAATTAGAACACCAAACTCGTGATTTCACAGATGTTTTTATTTAGGGAAAAATGACTCAATTTAATGAAAACAATCAAGTAAATAATAGTACAGAAATATGGCAAGCATTACAGAGGTGGTAACTGATATCTGAAACCCACAGTATGGAGACAAAAATTGGCAGTGTGCTTCTGCTTTCACACAAAGGCCCTAGAGTCATTCTGCCCCGTTCATTTTGCTGTCTTCACCTACAGGTGGCCACGACCACCCTCGAGCAGCCTACCAGCAAGTGGTCCAGCCAGCTGTGTGCGGGCAGCCCGTCCCTGGAGCCAGCGTGAGGGGCCCGCACCCTGTGCAAAAGGTTGTCCTGAACTACCCCAGCCCCTGGAACCAAGACCAGAGGCCCGCACAAAGAGACTACTCCTCCCCAGGGCTCCAGAGGTATACTATGACAGGGCCAACTTTCAGACATTTTTTAGTGGGAAAAGAATGATGCCAATGGGATCGAGATGTAACACAACTCTCTGTTGGTGTGCGACCCAGGCTAGTGACCGAGCCCCGTGGGGGAATAGACTCTTCAAGTCAGGAGGAAATGGCAGCTGGTGGACAAGAATCTCTTAACCGGATACATTAAAGTCGCTGGTGACTCGTCAAAATTCTCTTGAAGGAAAGGCTCTTAAGATGCCAAGGGACACGCACTCCTTTTACTCTCAAGTCACCTGGCCTTTTAGCCCAGAAATAGATTTTTGTTTTTACTGTGACTGACTTCCACCATTAGGAAATTCATGCTTATATCCCTAGTTTCTACACCTGTTTAAACCCATGTCTTACTTTGAAATTTTAAATTCAATTAGCTCTCAGTAGCAACTTTAAAAAGCCCATTGTTTTCTTTTGTAATATAAGCACCCACACATATGGAGTGCCATTATTAGGTCTTTCCGATACTTCTTCCAGAAAACCATTTCTGGCTTTGCTTGACCAGACCAGTTGTCTAACCTTCAGTCATGTCTCCCCTCATTGTTCTCCTTTGCCCCTTCTTCACGTTTTCCTCTTCTCTTAATTTATGGATCTAAAATACAGAGGAAGAACTCCTAGAAATGGAACTCCTTAATTTAAGACAAAATTGAAGAGTAGATGAAATGTTTGCTCTTGCTCAAGCACAATTTTTATATATCACTCAAAGTAAAATTACATTCTGTTTTGAGAATAGAATGAGATACAAAGGTCCTTTTAAAGCAGATTTTTCAGAAATGCAGAAGTTGGTCATTAGCTCAGAAAGTTCATTAAAAGAAGAAAAGCGCATTCTATTTACGATGGCAGATAAGGCACGTGCCTGCTTCCCCCTTTCCTCAAAAGCCCATACATTCTCAGATTTTCCTTTCTGACAGAGCCCTTATTTTTTGAGAACAAAATTACAGAGTTTGGGGTACCTGGCTGGCTCGGTTGGAGAATCATGCGACTCTTGATTTCAGGGTTGTGACTTCAAGCCCCATGTTGGGTGAAGAGTTTACTTAAATAAATAAACTTTAAAAAGTGTCATGGAGTTTAAATAATGAAATCAGGAAAATGTGATTTTACAACCAGATAAGTACTCTTGCATAAGAAATATCTACAAGTCCAAGAAAAAAAACAAAACTTAAGCATCTTTATGGAACATGTCCACTGGCATTGGATAGGGGAGGCAACGGTAATTTTTTAAATAAACATTTATTTCAAAATATTTGCAGATTTACAGAAGAATTGTGAAGTTAGTACAGAAGAATTGCTTTGGTAACATCAATTTAAGCCTGCTATGGTCTCCTTGGATTTATTTTATCATTTTAGGATAATGAAAAATAAGTCCAGGTAATGAAGCTAATCCTCCTCTTAGTGATAAATTTGAAAGCAAACCTTGACACAGAAACTTTACTCTGTCATTAATAGCCATGATATTGTTTTTACATGGAAGTTTTTTGACATTACCAAAGCTTTAACATTTTTTTTTAATCAAATGAGCAATTGTTTTCTATAACAACCAAGCAACTTTCGGTATAAAGGAATTTAATGCAAAAAGGATATGGAACTGGGTCCCCATTAGATGAGGGCATATTTTATAGGGATTGTTTTTCTATATATTAGTAAAAATGTAAAACAAAAATAATTTCCTCAAACATTCACACTTCAGAAATATAGTACACTTGAGATTCTGTGTAATTTTATTTTAAATCCCGTTGCATGAGACTTTCAAAATTTTTCTTACTCTTGGGTAAAAATATAAGCATATGCAATAATCTATAAAAACTGGGCAGATACACATCAATTTGGAAATCAAAACAGTTTTTAAAATTTAGAATATAAAACAATCTCAAACCTACAATAAATAACAAATATCCAGGTTTCCACTCCCTAGATTTTTAAAATGTTAACATATTGCCACACGTCCTTCAGAGGTTTTTTTTAAGAAATAAAACATTATAGACGCAGTGTTAGCCCCCCTATCAGTCAGGATTCAGTGACAGAAACCAGAAACAACTCTAGTTATTTTCAGCGGAAGGGATTTGACATAGAGGAGTGGGCACTTACAGAATTGTTGGAGGCTGGAGGAGCAAGCTTTAGGCCAGCTTTCCAGGAAAGAGCCCAGAGCAGCACCACAGAACGGGACGCCGAAGAAGCTCCTTCCTCCATCACAGGGAGAGAAGCAGAAGATCAGAAAGCCGCCAGAGAACACTCGGTTCGAGGCCATGCTGCCATAGTACAATCCAGAATCAGGAAGCCACCATCGCTGCAACGATTGGACCCATTCTGCACCTGCTAGATCTGTACTGGCCCAAAATGGATGCCTCTGCCCTCACCTTGACACGGGAGGCTGGTAAAGGGACACTGGGATGCCTCCTGAGGAACTCAGCACCTCACGGCAGCACTTTTCGACAGAAACCGCAGAAGTGGCCGAAGCATGGTTTCCACTTCTTTCGGCTTTCCAAATCTCCCACAAGGGCATCTGGCAGTTCTCAGCACGACGTTCATGGGAATACCGGCAACCAAAAAAATAAGAAAGATGCCATAGAACAATGTAGTAGAAACTTCTCTGAAGGGTCTTCAAAATCAGATTTTCATCCATATATTAGCAACAACATACTTTAAACCTGCAAGGCCTTTTCTACCTTTTGATACATAATTAAATGTTATCTATCATGAGTTAAAAGTCCTGCCTTTTTATCTGAATGCCTATAACACCAACCCTGTATATCACCCATCATACTACTTTTATTGGTGACCATGTCTGCCTTGTACATACCACTTATCTTCCCAATTAGACAGTCCTTGAATGGAGAAATCGAATCAAGCTCCCTCTTTCGACCCCTAACATGGGTCCTTACATGTGGCAGCCAGCCGAATTACTTATTGACTTGACTTAAATGAAGCAACCCTCGTCCTTCTGGCCCAGAAAAGAAACGGAGGCAGAGGAGAGAGCTAGCTCACTGCTATCTCAAAGGCTTTCTGTCCCTCCGGGTTTGCCTTTGTACAAAATGAAAATTTGACTATAAATGTATTCTTTTCCAGGGACCAACAGTATAACCAGCCACCTCATCGAGCTGGAGTTCCTGAGGAGTCCTTGGAGTGTCCTGCAGAGTTGAGAGCCCTAGGTCCCCAGGCTCCATCCCCAGCTGCTGTCCCTAGACCCCTTAGTAACCTTCCAGCCAGAGGGACTCTGAAAACAAGCAATTTGCCAGAAGAGTTACGTAAGTTGTTTGCAATGTTGTTTTTCCTTCTTTTTGTCAGGTCTTATACTTTCAGAGTACTTGATGATTATTCCCTCATAATCTTGGGAAATAAATTTTACTTCTTTACTCTTCACCAAAAAAAGTAACCAGCATTTTGTATGGATGTTTTCAGTGATTCTGACACTACCAGCAATCCTCACAAAATGCTTACCACAAGATTTTCTTCAGCATATACTCCAATGACAATCCCAATGCTTCTCTCTTCTAAATGATGGTCGTGAGTGGACTAGTCCCTGGGTAAATTGACTGGATGTCCGTGTGGTATTGGCCAGGGACCTAGCGTTTCGCCATAAATTAGCCGCAGCCATCAAGAACGAGGTCATTTCCTGTAGGAGTGAGCAATCTTGTTTGGAAAAAGTGGTCTCACATTCTCCATACTGATTTACAACCAAATGCAAACTAAGCCTTTTATTTAAAGAAACATTCGACTAAGTGTCAGGTGATGATTCTTTTTCCATATTTTGCAGCCAGAACCCGAAATGTTGAAATATCACCAAAATGGTCTCATGTTAAGGTCAGTCAGGACAGTAAGTTCCAGAAATCTTACAAAAGCAGCCACTACTTGTGAAATTCTTATATTCTGTTGTGCTTGCTAGAGAAGCTCAGGTAATTCTAAGAAGCCCTTTACAAATCTGGGTGCCTCTTTGAACCAAATATGAAAATTAAGCCTTTTGCATTTGCTAACTCCCATCCAGGGAATCTGTGCTCTCTAGTCATTTAGGACTCTGGAAGATTTCTATGGCAAAGATCCACTGTTGTTTATCATTCAAAAAAATTTTTTAATCTTCTTAAAATCTTACACATTTTATTTATTTATTTTTTAAAAGATTTTATTTATTTATTTGACAGAGAGAGAGAGAGACAGCGAGAGAGGGAACACAAGTAGGGGGAGTGGGAGAGGGAGAAGCAGGCTTCCTGCAGAGCAGGGAGCCCGATGCGGGGCTCCATCCCAGGATCCTGGGATCATGACCTGAGCCGAAGGCAGACGCTTAACGACTGAGCCACCCAGGCGCCCAAAATCTTACACATTTTAATCCTGAGTATTTCTGGAGAATGGATGCTGCCTTGCATAGGATAGAACCCTGATGTCAGTCTATAGATCATATTTATCTTACTATAGTCTATAAAGGAGTCCTAAAATTCTTACACAGGAGTTGGTTGAATAGTAGGTGTTAAGGATACATTGAGTGCTCTCAATATGCCTGGCTGTTTGAAATGAGTCAATATGACCATTGTACACACTTCTATTTGAGATATCTATTTCAAAAAAAGACCAGAGCCCAAGCATAGATGAATATACACACACTTATATTTTCTCTCTAGCCTTCCTTTCTTCTCCACTCTCTGCCCCAGGGACTTCCTGAGATTGAGCCTGTCCATTCAAGACTAAAAGCCAACACACAGGGATTATTCATCTGTCACATTAACATGCTAGCCAGATAATTTCCCACAAGAGTTTAGCCTGAGAAAACATTGGTTTGCGTCCTGACTGGGTCAGGCTCATGGGCACAATGCCATCGGTGGCTCCAGGCTGACCTAGGGAGGAGGCAGGGAGTCAGTGATGCTGGATGCCCAGAGGTGGCATCTGTCCTTCAAGCCGCTGGCGTTCCTATAACATTTCTGCTTTCATGTACCCCAACCGCCTGACCTTTCTCCCACCAGTGAGTGGAGAAAGGGCAGGAGGGGGTAAGGAACCACTTCCTCCCTCTCCCCTAATTGCTCTTGTCAAGCAAGAGTTCAGGGCAACAGAGAGCATCATGAGATCAGAAGAGGACACTGCTGGGTGGCCCCTTAGCAAGGTTCAGCTTCTTGACCTGCTGCGAGAGTATTCCTTAGGCACAGTGCCAAGTGTCTCTAAGAAACCAGGAGGTGGCCTGATCTCAAGGACCTGCGGGTTCCGGGTGATGGATTTTGTTAATGCCTCACGTGGTTTTTCAGCAGATCTCCTTGGTTTGTCTCAGGCTGCCAGAATTCTTCTTTTCCTGCACACTGGGCAGTCTGCACCCCCCTTAGACAGACCCCCTGCCTCTTGGCCTCTTGGGGCCTGTGCGTCTATGTCCTGAGGACAGCAATTCTCCCAGCTGCCGGCGTAAGCCCTCAGACCACCCCCATCCCAAAGTTTTACTTTATTATACTAGAAAGACAAAAGACATCACATACAATTTACAAGTGTTCGGAATAGAATAATCTGACTAGTTTCTAATAAATGCAAAAAATCTCTCTTAGGGAAAGTCTTTATCACCTATTCTATGGACACAGCCATGGAGGTGGTGAAATTCGTGAACTTCTTGTTGGTAAATGGCTTCCAAACTGCAGTAAGTATTTTATCTCGAGAGAAGGCTGAACGATTAAAGTGAGTACAATGAGAAGAAAAACAAAGGGAGAAAAAAATATAAATAACTGTTGAGGTTTCAAACTATCTTATTTGAGTTACGGGATTATGAACTAAATGCTCATGGATGGAGGTAATTATTTTCCAGGTTTTAAGCTATCCAGAGGCTCTAGCACTTATTTCTTGCATGTTTTTTGAGCGATTCTGAGTACCTCCAAACAGCCAGACTGCAAATGCAGCGTGGCCCCTGGCCTGAAGCAAATCCTGGGCTCTTGCTGCACTTCAGACCTTTGCCCTTTTTCACCAAGCACGACTGCTTTGGCTGCGATTCCTGTGGTGCAGGAGGCTGCAGGCTTCCCCAGGCCACCTGCTTATTGTACCAGGTCCTTCTGTGGGGCCCTGGGCGGTGAGGCCTGAAGTACAAGGCCCACTGTGCCCAGCTGCCTTCCACACCTTGATGGGGCCACGGCTCTCCGGAGAAGGACTCCACGGCCAGGTTCTCAGCTGGTCTAGTCTAGTTCCAGGGGAGGTAGACAACCCAGGCCTGTGGCGCACTGTGATCTTGGCTCAAGGAATCTCAGGAAGCACACACTCCCCAAGTTTCCCTGCAGTGCCTTCCAACAGCACAGCTTAGTCATGTACGCTCTTCTGTAGGATAAATAAAATACCACCAGAGGCCACTCCAAGGGCTGGCTTTCCTAAAACACTGAGATCACATCTTTTCCTTCCCAGAGGCCCCCTTGGGGCATTTAGTGACAGTGAATTCTAGAGAGTGGTGAAAAATTAAGGAAAACAACCATGAATAGCAATGTTGAAGGATAAAAAAAAAGAGAGATAATAATGAAATGTCTATTTTAATGATTGCTTGGCATTATTTAACAGTTTTTATTGAATTTTTTCTTTATCCTATACTTTTTCTAATGGGAGTGTCCACAAGTTTAAAATGTATACAATATATACATTCCAACTTAGTGACTGCATAGGAACCAACATTTCAGTTTCTCATTTCTGAAATAAGAAAGCACTGTGGCAACCACGACATAAAATCAAATTGCAGGTCATAAGGCCAACATTTCAGAAAAGATCCTACTTTTGGTCATTTCCAAATAAGCATACAGATTGCCCCTGGAAAAGAGGATAGGTTTTTATGACCTTACCAATCAGGGGCTACTTAGACATAATTTAAGTCTGTCCTTGATCCTGATCACTATGAAGCCTTGTAGTAGAATCACAGAGCCCCACCCTGGACAGCTAGGTTACTATATTGATACATTAAGAGCCCCTTAGTAGGAAAAATAAAACACTTAATGGGTAATCTAAGGGAAGTTTAATGAAAGGACAATTTTCAAAGCTCTAGGTAAATTTTAAGAAATCCACAGGGAACAGAGCACTATCCTGGGACTAGCAAAAGCGGGAGTTGCTACCACCCCTAGGTCTGAAGAGACAAGGGAACAGTGGTTACAACCTGAAGAAGGAGGCTGTATTGGTTTGCTAGGGCCGCTATAAAGACAATAGATATGTATTTCCACATAGTTCTGGAGGCTGGACGTGTCCAAGATTAAGGTGTCGTCAGGATTGGTTTCATTCTGGGCCTCTTCCTCGGCTTGTAGATGGCCACCTTCTTCCTATGTCTTCACGGGGTCTTTGCTTCGTGCATCTTAATCTCCTTTTCTAAGGACACCAGCCATGTTGGATCAGGGCCCACCCAGAGGACCCCATTTCACGTTAATTAAATCTTTAAAGGCTCTATCTCCAAATACAGTCACACTGAGACAGTGGGGGGTTAAGACTTCAAATAATGAATGGGGCAGGGGGACACAATTTGGCCTGTAACAGTGGCTGTGTACAGAAGCTATGGACTTTGGTGGAGATCTGGAAAGACAATCCAGCATATTCTGCCTCCCAGAAAGCCCACCTCAGTAGCAAGAAATAATTTAGGTGCTGGGTTAACAATTAAAATAACCATTTATTGAGTAATTAACTTCAAGCCCGGCATTATGATATTGCCATGTCCAATTGTTTTAATCCTTACAACCATCCTGGGAAGTAGGTTTGTTAACCACATATTACAAATAAAGATAATAAGACTTAGAGAGTTTCAGTGATGTTTTAAAAGTTATACAAGTGGGAAGTGCAGAAGCCAAGAGTAGACCAAGAAGAGAGTCCAGCTGTCTGTTTCTTCTCAACCCCGACGTTATATTGCTTCTGTCTCATATAATAGAAGGGGGTTACCAATCCACTCACAGAATGCCACACAAGCTTTCTCAAGATTACCTCATGTATGTGGTACATACCATGTGGTCACTGGCCATCTGACATTTTATTTTATTTTTTTTTTAAGATTTTATTTATTTGAGAGAGCGAGAATGAGAGAGAGAGAGAGAGAGCACATGAGAGGGGGGAGGGTCAGAGGGAGAAGCAGACTCCCTGCTTAGCAGGGAGCCCGATATGGGACTCGATCCCGGGACTCCAGGATCATGACCTGAGCCGAAGGCAGTCACCCAACCAACTGAGCCACCCAGGCGCCCGGCCATCTGACATTTTAAAACAGGAATCATCCAAGCCAAAAGGAAAGCCATTCCATTTTTGATGTTCCATCAGTAAAGAAACATATTCTGAACTTGCCTGACGTACTGTATGTGTCTGACAGTTTGGTGTACTCGAGGCACTTTCTCGCTGCACAGGAAGAGTAGAGTCAGGATGAAGAGGTAAGGCAGACATACACGAGACATTTAGCAAATGAAAGGATGTTATAATAATGTGTTAACTGTCCAGGGCCACTGGTCACAATGGGGCAGAGGCGGGTGAGGTGAGCACGAGGAAGTCAGCGTGTAGGGAGGATTCACAGAGCAGGGAGGCTTGTGCTATGCTTTCAGGGTGCCCGGGAGTAAAGCAGACAGGACACGTGAAGAAAAGAGGTAGATGGCCTGGAGAGCTTGCCGAATGGCTAGGACTCGATCAGTCTTAAATGGCGGAGTGACATTTAGGACAACTGATCTGAGAGCAGTGTGGCTGAATCATATACCCCTCCTCGAGGACACTGTTCCCGAGTCAGCCATTCCAGTATAGCATCCGTCTTCTAAGCAAGAGCACCTTATATACATGCACATTACTCTCTGGCTGCCCAACAAGCCGGAGCCCCAGAAAGGCTGCCTTATTTGGTCTTCTGAAAAATAGAAAATAACTAGTTTTTCTCCCCTTCAAATATTCCTTTGAAGACTTGATATTTAATATCAGTCTTTTCAAGGCCCAAGAGTTCTGCTTCTTGACTTTCATCGTAAACCTTTTCCCACCATCTCAGTAATTGTTTTTTCGACTGTTGCTTGGATTTGCTCCAAGTTTCATACAATCCTTTTTAAACGGATAGATCGAAACTGGACATAATACCACAATAACGACCTGGCTAATGCAAGGAAAGTGCCCGAATTGTATCTCAGTATCTCACCCCACACATTCATTAAAATGTTCCAGGCTGATATCATGTTAGCCTTTCAAATTACACACACACACACATATATATATATAGCTGGCTTATATCCAACTTGGTCTACTATGTCTCTGAGATTTTTAAAACATAATTATTGTGTAGCCAAAGATACATTTTGATGTGTACCACTATATCCTAATAATGGATATTAAATACTTAAATGCCTACTAATGTTGAAATAGGGAACACTTTAAGAAAACTGTATTTTGGTTTTTTTAGACTTTTTTAGACTTACATGTTCCTCCCTGCAAAATCATTCGTAATTTTGCCAATCTTAAATGCATGTAGTCTCTTGTATTTTCTCTTGCTCTAGAGAAAGCTCCTCATTAAGAGCCACCTCCCACATCTTTTTCTTGTAGATTGACATATTTGAGGATAGAATCCGAGGCATTGATATCATTAAGTGGATGGAACGCTACCTTAGAGATGTAAGTACATTCCCAAATTCTGAGCTCATTTTCTGGTGGAAAAAGACAATTCGCCTGTAGAGTTATTTTATGAAAGAAGCCCTGGCAAACCCACCAAGTCCAAAGCTGAGAAAGTCCCAACAAAGCCTCCCTTGTTGGCAGCCGTGCAGAGACCTGCAAAGGAAGGATGGGGTCACCCTCGTGGACATGCACAGGCAGGAAATAACGGTCAAACCAGACACAGGTGGTTGATAACAATCAGAGCAAACAATTTTTTTGACCAGAATGGGAAAAGAGGAAATGAAGGCAGGGAGTAGGGTGGGAGCGACAGAATTCAATTTAATCCGAAGCTACCCCAAGTGTTTTGCAGGATCGGGTTCCAGAGCTTTCCCGGGAGGCTGCCCGTGCCGCGCACCTCCCCGCCCCCCCACCCAGGCGCCCACTCGCAGCCCTGTGATTTGTTTTCCACTGACAGAATCTATACTGACCACTGGGACACTCTGTGCTTTAACAAGATAGAAATTGATTGCTGCCAGTGTGTCCGTGTCGGCTGCTTCAGCTGCTGCTTTTGGAGCGAGCGGTGGGGGACAGAGTCTCAGCAGGCTGGGGCTTTGTGGTTTCTTTTGTCTGCAGCCTGATGTCCGCTCTCTGCGGAGGGGGCCGCTCCTCGTGGCTGTGCGAAGGGCACGCGCGCAAGCAGGGCGGTCAGGAGCGCAGGAACGACAGCTTCCCTCCAGCGGCCGGAGGGAGGGGGCTTTTCATCCGCGCCCTTGCACAGCCTCTCTGCCACCATGCGGAATTGCTTGGTGATTCGGCCTTCCGTCAGACGTTTGTCAGTGATGACTCTGCAAAATGGTGGGCAGCACCGCCTCCCTTAAGGAGCGCTTCTCGCAGAGCTGCGTTTGAAGGGAGCCGGGAGGGAGACGGAGGGGAGAAGGGGAGGCAGGAGTCTGCCCGAGAGGGGGGACGGGGCCTTTCACTCTCCACGGAGAAGGAGCCGGGCCCTCCAGTCGGGAGTCTGGCAGAACGCTTACAGCCCTGCTGGCCGGTTTCCAGCCTGCCTTCACCAAATGGACCGCACTTTACACTTCCATAAACATGCTTTCTCTCTCATTAACAGAAGACAGTGATGATAATTGTAGCAATCAGCCCCAAATACAAACAGGACGTGGAAGGTGCTGAGTCGCATCTGGACGAGGATGAGCATGGCTTACATACTAAGTACATTCATCGAATGGTGAGTGGTGAGGGGAGCGCAGCACCTCGCCGCCCCTCACAGAGGGGCGCTTTCTTCGGTGAAGGCCTGTCCTCCGCTAGAGACCAATTGAAGGTGGCACCGTGAGGGGTAAAGAACCCCAGGCAGGAGTGGGCAATGTTGGTTCTGGCCCTGGCAACCTTCGGGACTGTGGGCAAGTGACCCCATCTCTGGGACTCAGTTCCTGTCAGTAGCAAGGGGAGATTCATCTGTGAACTCTAACTCCCAAGGCTCTGGAAAACAGTGCTCTGCTGGCTTGGTTGTTCACCAACAAATGGGCAGTCCCATGAGGGGCCGGGGACAGGGCTGTGAGGAGAGCGGGCTCCTGCATCTGTGTCCTATTCTGTCCCCTGACTTAGACGCAGAGTATCGGAGTGGAAAGGACGCATGCTATTGTGTCACATGGACTTGGTTCAAATTCTGCTTCCTCGTGTATAGTTGGGTGACCGTGGGCCACCTGCCTAAACCTCTCTGTGCCTCCGTGTCCCTCATCATACGATGGGTCACTGACACTTACAGTGTTGTGAAGATTCAGTGAAATAATGTCTGTGAAGTGTATGGCACATCTCGATGCTCAGATCAAGGGGAGGGATTGTTCTGAGCTCATGGTAGATGCGCAACGGTCCACCGCCACACCTGAACCATGGGGCCTGGCCAAACTAAAGCCAGTGGGAGAAATTTATAGGAAGATAGGCTTGCTTGGCATCTGATAGAACGTTCTGACCAAAAATATCACCCAGCTTTGGAATTGGCTGTTTTGTGAGCTAGTGATCTCCCTGCTTTCCAGGATGACAGAGATGCTGTGGAGACAGTTCCGCTTCACTAGGACGCTGGAATAGACTTGCGACTTTCAAAATGTTCTGTGGAGTCCCTACTGGGTGCCCATCGGTGCTGGGGGTCAGAGCGGCTCTGAGCCTCCCACCCCACCTCAGCCAGAGCCGGTTTGCCTTTCTCAGGCTTATTTGTTTACCAAAGATTCTGAGATTTTAAAAAGGCTTGACATCCACTGGACTAGAACTTGTAAGCTCCATTCCAACTGGAACATTCCACAGGCACCTGGAATGGGCAGAAAGGACCACAGACTAAGACGGGAGTATGGGGCAGGACGCTGAAGTGGCCCAGACGGAATAAGTAAGCGGCACAAGGCAGGACCCAGGCAGGCCTGAGACGGGCAGCTTTACCTCAGGGGAAGCTGACTGAAGTCCGGGTCTGTCCTGTGGATCAGGAGCACAGGAAAAAGGCAGAGTGGGTGGGTGGGTGGGTGAGGCTTCCCCATCTGTCTCCTCTTCTAGCAAGTGCCTACCACTTATTTGAGATTAGAACCAACCCAGAGTAAAGGCCAAGGCAGGGTGGTCAGGTCAGAGAGTAAGGCCAAGGAATCAGGAGATAAGCGTCCGCCATTCCATCCTCTCCCAGTCTGACAGCCCATGGGCAGGGCCCTGCAAAGGGTCACGGCTGGCTGCTGCAGGTCTACATGGCCCCAAAGCACTCCATGTCCTGTCTGCATCTCTAGGAGCCTGCTGGTCCTGGGAGCTGACAGCTGGTGTGTGGGATGGGCTTCCGGTCCCTGCCAGTTCCTGAGGGGACCTGACAAGCTCTGCTGGTGTGCGGCAATGCCAGGCAGTAAAACACAGCCCAACCCCAGAGCCTGTCTGATGGTGCCCCGCCAGGAGCCAGATTGCCTCCAAACTCAGTTTTCTGGGGACAACGATGTCTTGGGTCCTTCCTTATCACTGGAGGGGTTGAGGAGGCCAGATAAGAAGACCTCCAGGTCCTCTCCGGGCAGCAGAAGCCTTTAGGACAGAGGGAATGAAGAGGTAGCCATGAGTAACGGCATCATACGGCCAGTGACCTCACAAAAAGCCCAGATCTGGAAATAAGAGAGAAAGCATACACTGCGGCTCTTTGGTCGCCAGCCGACTGGGCGGCTTAGTGGACAAGCAAAACTTTACGGATTCAGTGTCCTGGATGGAAGTCAGAGACTAAATCCAGTTCTTCCCTTGTAACTTATAAACCTGTGCCCTTCCTTTCACGTGTTTGTCCTGGTGATTGGTGTTTACATGTTGCACAGTACACAGATCACTTTAAACTAAGACAGTGGTTCTGAGAACAAAAAACCTTGTGGAGCATTCGTGTGTGCAAGTGTGTGTGTGTGTGTGTGTGTGTGTGTGTGTGTGTGTGTGTGTTTATGAGGGGGTTTCTATGGTGACTTCAATAACCAGCTGTCACCACTGTCACTTTCTTCTCTGTCCTGTTTTTATTCCCCTGCACAATGAAGACTTCTCAGTGATAAAAAATCAATCGGAAGATGAAATACTTGGGAACACATAATTCCTCATCTCCTTGTCATCAGATGACTGAGAGCTTTGTGCTGGTCACAGCACTAGGAAGACTCCAGCTCCCCTCACCTTGAAAATTCTGGGTTTGATAGAGTTCTTGGCAGCTAAGTCTTTGGGGGCCACCGCGGTGTCAGAACAAACTGGAACTGTGTGGGGAACCTACAGTGTGGCGGGCAGAGCTCCTCACAGTTGGCCCCCAGTCTCATCTCCCACTCCCTCCCCACTCCATCCTGTGCTCCAGCCACAAAGCATTGCTCGCTGGTCCCAACCCCACCAACGTTCTTTCACACCTCCAGACATTTGCTCATGCTGTTTCCTCTACTGAGAATGTCCTTCCTCTCATCCCCTACTTCCTCTGCCTGACCAACTTCTTGTCTTTCAGTATCTAAGTGACACCTCCCTTGTAACTGCCCTTCAAATCACTGATGCAGAATGGATGGCCCCCATTTTGGGCTTCCACAGCAATTATATACTTTTCACAGTGCCCTGTGGTTGGCAGTTTACCCTTCTTCCTGCTCACCAATCTGCTGGCTTTGGAAGGTTAGGAATCGGGTCAGCAGTGTTCTGGTAACCTGGTTCTCAAAAAAAAAAAAAACCTGATTTGTAGCATTTCCCCATTTCCATGGTATAAGTACTCTCATCATGGCCAATTTCAAGCTACCAGTGTAAAATCACTGAACACAGAATTAGGAAGGGAGGCACACAACTGGCTTTCGTGAGCCGAGGCAAGCCCGCTGAGCACGCCCTGGAAGGTATCCTAACCCCTGAAACCCGAAGTCTAGCACAGAGTGTGACCTTTAATAGGCCTTCAATAAATGATTAATTGAGTGAATGGCATGCATGTGTAATGGGGAGACCTTGAAAGTCTCGGTGTGTGGCACTCAAGGAAATCAGAATAAAAATGCTGTCAGGACTTGCCGGGTTCTGGGTGCCATTAACTCCTCCTCCTCATTCCTGAAATCAAACCTTCAAATTCTTTCTGTTCCAGATGCAGATTGAGTTCATAAAACAAGGAAGTATGAATTTCAGATTCATTCCTGTGCTCTTCCCGAATGCTAAGAAGGTAAACAAAAAAATAAGCAAGCAAAAAACCTTACAATTCAAGCTTTGGTGTGCTTGCTATCTGGGATTTTAAGTGGAAAAGCTTGTGAACTCTTTATCAGTCCTTAGAGATAACAGTGTTACCAGAAAGATCCACAGGTTGTAGCACTCAGCTCAGCAGCATGAATCAGGAATCAGGAAGGTTTTAAGGTGTTATCTGATGGACCATCGCTGTCCTAATTGTTCAAACAGCCATTACACACAAAGAAGTAGTTTGCGTTTTAACTCATGAGAGAAAAAAAGACTGTTCATCTGATACTTCTTATCTCTCATACATAAAAGTCAAGATATGTACATTTTTTTTGCTGACTGTCCACAGACGTATTTTGGTGCACAGAGTTCAGCTCTCAGATCTGTAGATGACAGGAATTAAATCTACACAGTGACCAAAGTGAGCTTTGCTGTGGTTCATGGGAGGGTTTTTACACCAAAAGAACATGCCAGCAGGTTTGGGCCGTGGGGACAAAAACCATCTGAAGCCATGTTCCAGGCTTGGCAAGGAGAAGGGAGAGGTGTAATGAATGTCTCGAGACTCAGAACACAGCACCCTGGGCTCAGGCCCAGCTGCACCCGGGAGGAGCCCTAAATGTCAGGACTGCGTGGAGACTTGTATGGGGCAGGAGGCAGAGACCAGCTGAGAGGACCCAGGGTTCAGAAGCTCAGCCCCCATGCGATAGCGCATTTCCGCCCCTTGCCCCAGGCTCTCATTGCTCCCACTGCAGGATCTCCTTACTGGCCTTCCCGTCTACTTTGACCCTGTACTAACCACCCTCTACTCTACCATCAAAGAGGAACATCCAAAATGTAGATCTGATCTGCCTCTCTCCAGCTTGGAAACTGTGTGGTGGATTCCAGCTGACTCCAGGATCGCATCCGCCTTTCTTCGCGTGGCAGATGAGGCCCCGTAGAAGAGGGCTGAGCCCACGTGCTCAGGCTTCTCTCCCCACCGTGTGCACAGTGACTCTGCTCTGGCCATGCCGGACTATCTCAGCATACCCCCACACCTGCCATGTTCTTTCATGTTTCTGTGCCTCACACGTTGCCCCCGCTTGCAGTGCCCTTCCCTCACTTGTCTGGTAGTCAACTCTTGCTTACCTTCTAGCACCCAACCTCTCTAGATTCCGCTGCCCTCTCGTTCCCTTGCCGATATACTAAATTGTTCCTCTTTTGAGCACTCTTAGCTCTAGTGCCTTGAGTCAATGGGATGTGGTTGGGAGGGGAGGGGCTGGGGGAACATAGTGATGGAAAAGGAGACTGACTTTTAGTTGGTTTTATTGTTTTTTTAAAACTTCTTCAGACAACCCCCTCGCTGCCTGTGCTCAGGGCAGACTTCTCCCACCTCCTGCCCCTTTGGTACACCATTGCCTAGAAAATAGTTTCTTTACAGTTTCATTTACATTCCATCATTACGCCGGGAACTCCTCAAGGCAGTAACTGTGTCTGTTGGATCTGGGTGTCATCCACACCCAGCATGATGCCTGACACGTAGCAGGTGCTGCTTCTAAGCTTATTCTGCAGTCTCCAAAGGGATCCCATCCACTCAGAGAAAGACCTACAAGGCCCTAGCTGACTCAGGCCCCTCTACTTCTAGACCTCCTCTCCTACTCTCACTCGCTCACTCTTCTCTGGCCACACTGGCCTGTTGCTCCTTGAACAGGCCAGGCACGCCCCCACCACAGGGCCTTTGCACTGGCTGGACCCAGACATCCACAAAGCCGGGTCCCCTCCGCTCTTTTAGGTCTTTGCTTATTTTCTCAGTGAGACCTTTCCTAAACACT
Source organism: Callorhinus ursinus (assembly GCF_003265705.2). Taxonomy (NCBI): domain Eukaryota; kingdom Metazoa; phylum Chordata; class Mammalia; order Carnivora; family Otariidae; genus Callorhinus; species Callorhinus ursinus. Next base: position 30,864,871 of record NW_027397068.1, on the reverse strand, counting down.
CCACTTAAAGCTGCAAACCTTTCAGCCCTGCCCAGTGCTCCCTCTCCCCTTTCTCTGTCTTATTTTTCTCCACAGTATGTATGACCATCAAACACACTATGTATTTTACTTATTCGTGTCTGTCTCCCCAACCAAATGTCCACTCCGTGAGGGCAGTCTGAAGCGGCACCCTCGCGATCCCTGGCTTAGTTTCTGCTTTTCGCCTGATCACAGACCTGGTGGGCTCCTTCTCCTGCAGGCCAGATCTGTGTGGCTAGAATGAAAGGATAATGAATTAGATTAAGCCCATAGCCTTGGCATACTTCTTCTGAAGCCACAAAGGAATTCCCATCACTCTGCATGACCTCTGTCCTACCCCTTTTATGTGAAGGTGGTGAAAAGCACGTTGAAATGCAAAGGGCAGGTAGCCTGGGAGGCTGACGGAAAATGCCTCACACATGTGGTTTCCATAATGAGATCGACAGCTTACACCCGAAGCCAGGAGCATTGCACATGCTAACCCCTTCCAAAAGCCAAACAGCACAACTCCCAGGAGACGTCAGTAGGGCACGCCCACGAAGGGAAGCCATAGATGTCTGGGAACTGAGCCTGGGCTCTGGAATCCAGGGTTCTCTCTCAAGGCCTTCACTCCTGTCCTTCCCTCTCCCATAGGAGCACGTGCCCACCTGGCTTCAGAACACTCACGTCTACAGCTGGCCCAAGAATAAGAAAAACATCCTGCTGCGGCTGCTCAGGGAAGAAGAGTACATAGCCCCTCCCCGGGGGCCCCTGCCCACGCTTCAGGTGGTGCCCCTGTGACACCCTCGGTCCCCAGAGCCCTGGGCTCATGCCGTGTGTGTGTGTGTGTGTGTGTGTGTGTGTGTGTGTGTGTGTGTTTGGGGGGCGGATCCTGTTCCCACAAGACTCTTCCAGCAGAGGCCATCTGTTCGCAGTCCCTCTCAGAGGGTTCCCCCCACCCCGGAAGGCCTGTCCTGCAGACGACTTCTGCGGAGACCTCCACAGACCCTGCCTTTCCAAAAGAGGCTGTGGCTGTTCTGTATTCCCTCCTTCTGATGCCCCCAGCACGTTGCTCCTCACAGTCTGATGCCTCTCCCTGCTTAGCCAGTAGATAGAGAAATGATGTCACAGTGAACGACCACAAACCCCCTCCCGTTGCTTAAAGCTACTTTTATGAGTTAGCCAGATGCTCGCGTGTCCTCGGACCAACCTGATTCGTGTACAAATAATAAAATGTTTACTCTTTTGTAAGATTGTATTTTGCTTTATCTCAAAGGAGATAGATGTGTGTTAATTCCTAGTGACATGGGCAGTTGCTTCAGGAAAGCTGCTTAGATGCGATATTAGATGAATGTAACTGACCGGTCTGTATGAGAGGATTAGAGCCAGATAGTTAAACAATCCCTTTTAACCTAATCTTCAAAGCTTTATTCTTGCGGTAGAACTTTTTAACAAAACCACTCCTGTACACCACACAGCCATGATTCTAAGTAGACTCTAAATCAAGCCTGGCTGTGCACGTAAGAATATCCGTGGATGGGAAGCACAACAGCTGCGGTAGAAGGCGGGCCGGAGCAGTGGTTTGTGCTCTGGTCTTGCTCCTACCACTAACTAGCTGTGTGACCTTACGCAGGTCCTTTCACTCACCTGAAACCCCAAGGACTCGCTTCTAAAATGACGTGGACAGAGGTATCTCGAGGGCCCTAAGTGTTTTAAGGTCTGGGACCTAAGTTCTAAATACTCTTTTGAAGAATGACTGAGTTTTTGTAATTATATCGCCCGGAGGATAAAATTACATTTTCCCAACAGGGACATTTTTCACTTTTTTAAAATCTCATCAGCAATACCCTCACATTAGTAATTTTAGAAACATATATATCTTGCTCATCTGATCTCAAGAAAACACAAACATATCCGTATATGAGATATATATATATAATCTACATAAGCTCTAAAGCAAGGTGGGGTGACGTTAGCTATGGGCTAAGTAGTAAGAAATATGAAGATTTTGAGGTGGGGGGGTGGGAGGAGAGAGCTACTGTTTCCTGTTACCTGTGTACCTCATCTCCAAAACAAGGCTCAATGGTGCTACGAGATAGTTCACCCCTTGTATGTCACCGTAGGGAAAAGACAAATACCAACTATAAATAAGAAGGTTTGCTAATGAATTGCAAGGGACACAATTTCATTTATTTGTTACCGATGTCTACTGGGTGGTAAGGTGAATGTCTTTGTTTAAAAACAGAAAACAAAAAACAAAAAAACAGGAAAAGGGAAAAAAAGCTAGTATACCTGAAGTAATCATTACTTGAAGTAAGACTATCACCAGCATCTTTGGTGCTGTAGCATCTGAGACCTGGTGGGACTATCTTGTTTGATTAATTTAAAATGCCTAAAAAACCTCCCAAACACAAACTTCAAGGCTTCTCTCTCTCTTTTTATTATCTTTTTTTTTTTTGAAGATTTTATTTATTTATTTGACAGAGAGAGACACAGCGAGAGAGGGAACACAAGCAGGGGAGAAGCAGGCTTCCCGCTGAGCAGGGAGCCCGGACGACGTGGGGCTCGATCCCAGGACTCTGGGATCATGACCTGAGCCAAAGGCAGACTCTTAACAGTCTGAGCCACCCAGGTGCCCCTCTTTTTATTATCTTTTTCGGAGGTGACACCATCATTAAGGATTCACACAATTGTAAATAAAATGACGTCAGCAATCATTTCTCTGAAATGTTTCTAGTTTGCAAGGGTTTAATAATGTGCTGTTACCCCTCCTCCCTTCAGAGGCCTGGCCTGAGCTCTCAGCCACTGTTCCCACCCCAGGTGAGTGATGAGGGAAGGTCCCTGGTGTTCCACAAATAGTCATTACACTGTTAGAGCTGGTAGCACTGGTAGCCAAAAAGACAAACAAAACAAAAAGTACACACACAAACACACACACACACACAGCACCTGACCAGGTGATGAAAGTTTGACCCCTGAAGTTTCTATGAAATCTGCTGACCACTGACATCAAAGGAATTTTAACAACTATTTGAGAGCGCTGACACCAAGATTAACACTTGGTTTATTTAGATGTCATCCCTGTCCTCGTGCATTCATCTGCAGATATTTCGGGGGTGGATGTGGGGTAGGGCTGACTCAGTAAGAAATAACCTCTTGGCCACAAGGCTTTATTCAGACCGAAACTGATTTTAGGGGTGAGGTGTACAGAATGCAAGGTTAGATGCTTGTCTAATATTTAGTAACCAACTTAAAATTTGAAATGTAATTTTTAATTTCAGGGACTGAGTGTACATATGCCTAGTTAGTTTAACTTAACCTCTATATCATCCAGAGACATCTCAGTGCATGGCTACAATCTAAGTATTAGACTAGCTATTTCTCACTTCAGTGCTCAGAAAAATGATTGTTGTCGATACTCTTTTCTTTTTTCCTATTAAATAAATCACCTATTTAAAGACTGAGTGTTTCTCAGTCGTCTCAGCAAGGGAGGGAAGCCCTCCGCCTTGAGCATTCCAGACCTTGCTTCGTGATGTTTTGCCAAGAGCATTTTTCTTAACCTCAGCCACTTCGTTAACCACCTCCTCCACCACTTTGCCAAACACCCCATTGTCACCATCACCTTTGCCAAAGGGATTGCAAAGTCCTGTGATCGCTGGGAAGTGATCCAGAAAGAGTTTCTCAAAACACAGGATCTTTCTGTTTCTTCCTAATGAACCAAGAAGAATCGGTGAGCCCCACCTCCTCACGGCGAGTGAAAAGACAAGGAAGGTTAGACTGTGGGGAAATACCGCAAAGAAGAATTGCCTCTCATCCTGAAGAATTATGCGCTACTTTTCAAAATGAATAGCTCTGTCTGAGCCCACCAACCAAATAAACAAAAACAAAAACCAGAAAGGAAGAGACACCAAAATAAATTTAATTCTTACATCACTTATTTCTGGAAACATTTGGAATTTTCCATCTGAAAGGCCCCTAGAAACCACGCACCTCGGCAGTGTACTTTTATGCATGCAGAGAGGGGGCCCCCCAAAACCATGGCTTCTTTAAGTTCCCCCTAGGACTAGAACCCAGATATCCTGGTGTCTAGTACGCAGACATTTATCTGGCAAACCTAGAAAGCTTTCTGGCTCTCGACGGTAGATTTGTTCAACAAATGACCCAGTATCTCCCAGAGGTAAACTGAGCCTCATGAACGTAGGAGGCCTGAGGGAAGATGCACCTCTGTCCTCTGGTGGCTGGAGGATTAAATGATCATGTTGCAACTTGTTCTGGGGGAAAGTCTTTGGGGAATTAATTATTGCTGTGATTAGATGGAGTGTGACTTCTCTTGAAGTAGTTTTGGCATATTTATTTATTTCATACGAGTATTATATAAAACCAAAGCACAATTTAAAAGACCTTGGCAACTTCCTGAAGCTTACAGATAAAATCTGCTGTTAGATCAATTTTGTTTTAGTTTTATCTGGCCAATCTCCACAGCAAGAACAATGAAAAATGCTTTTATTTTTAAATCCTGTAATAGTCATCTTCCTCCACAGTGCTTCTCATCTGATAAGAGTAGCACTTGTTGGAATAATGCATAGCTGTTTGGAAAATCTGCATTACCTTTCAGATGAAGAAATGAGAAAGGTATAGGTCCTGATCATTCTCCTTTGAGTTGGGGCCAGGGTGGGGTGGAGGGAGGCTGCAGAAAAAGTCCCTTTTGTCAGGAGGCACATGGACAACACCAAAGAGCCTAGCCCAATCAATAGAGCTGGCATCTGGGGAGGCCCTGTGCCCAGCAGGATAGCATGTTCTGAACTCCATACTGATTTTGTTCCATTTTCTATTGGAAAAAGCTTTCAGATAGAATCCCAGGATACTTGGTGGGAGCTGGGAAGCTTTCATGGACCCTGGGCACTCATGTGCTGCCAACTCACCCACATGCACTTCAGCCCCTCCATCTGTGACTGTGCATTTGCTCCCAAGTCCTTCACCTCTAGCCAAACAGGTGGGACCTGGGAGAGGGACACTCAGGGTAGTTGAGTTCCCTGTGTCACTTCTCAAGGAGCATATGAGTGTGGGTCCAGGTCACCCTCACCAAGGTCTTTAGGAAGTGATATTTGAGCCTCTGCTAAAACAAGGAGAGAGTCTTAGACCAAAGTGTTCCTGGGCCAAGGTGACCATGTGCCGGGGCTGCCTGCTCTTTTCTAGAAACGCTTGTATGGAAGGAATAATTGCAGTCCCCGATCCCCCAGCACTTGTAACTAAAACCACGAGGGCACACATGTCTTGTCCCTTGCCTGACCTCCCTTTGCTCCCTTCACCAGGAAGGCGCTGATGGTAGGCGGCAGCTGGGGAAAGGGGGCGGGGGGGGGGGAGAAGGCGCGAGAGAGAACTCAGGCCTGATGGAGCCCATTAGGCTTCGTGTGCAAAGCAAGTTGAGATGAAGTAGCTGCTCTGGTATGCGTCCAAACTGCTGTTCTATTTTTAGCCTCTCCCGCGTGCTTCTTTGCCCCGCACGGAGCGCCTGGGCACCTGGATCGGCAGCAGAACATGGAACCAAGCCACTCATTTGTAAAAGTGGAAGCAAGGAGGCCACTGATGCAGGGCTTGTTTATCACTGACGGGGAAGGGGACCTGGAATGTTAATGAGGACGGCTCTCTGAAGCATGCCTTCACGGTTAGCTAGGAGTTCAAAGGAGAAGGGAGCCTCAGTCCCGCGCCGCACAAATGTAAACCATGGATAGCGGGAAGGAGAAATCAATTATGCTGTCGCAGGCTTCCATGTCATTGTGTTGGAGTTGTTAGAAAAGGTAGGACAAGGACCGGATCTCAAAAGGAAACAAAGCCACATGGCCTTGAAGTATAACGAGTTTGCCATGGCAACAGATGGAAATGAGCCTCCCGGGCACCGAGCAGGTGTGTTATCTTACAGAATAAACATACTTCTCTCACTCCCTGGTTTTTATAATAAAACCTGTGTTTGGATTACTTTCGCCTCCTCTTTGTTACCCTGAGAAGTTGGCCAGGGCTCAATCAGCCCAAGGCTCTAGTGAGGGAAACAGCTTTGGTGTTATCAAAAGGGCTGCTTTAGAAAAAGCTGGCGCAGGGCTTGGCTGCCAGTCTGCACGCTCAGCAGCAGCTGGGCCGCAGGTACTTGCAAGTCCTTTGCCCCCTGCGGGCGACGCCCTCCATGGAGGGCCACTTGTCCCTGAGAGCATCAAGGTGGCATGGGGAGGCCAGGCTCTCAGGCTGGCGGTGGTCAAAAGCGGCACTCTTCCGAGGAGAGGAGAAATGCGTTTAGGCGAGGCTGGGACCCGACCGATTTCCAGCGTCCTGTGTTATCTGGGATACAGGCCAAGGGTTCCTTGAGTTCAGGGATTAACTGATTCTATCTTCCAATCTGTTATCTACAAAGTTCGGGTACTCAGAAGCTTGCAGAGAGTGGCCAAGCGCTTCCTGAGCTTTAAATCCCTCTCAGATGGGTTCTGCCATGGTGGAGTCTCATGTTCGAAATGTGCACAAACCATGGAGATTTTATAAAATCCTCCCAAGTTAAAAAGAGAAGTTTCCCTTTTTTGTGGTTACAACGCCAAAAATCATGATCAACTAGGAGAGTCTTATTTTCATTGTTCTCACTTTGTGGCTAAAAGAAAACGGGTTCTAGAGGGGAGGGGGTGGGGGGACGGGTTAGCCTGGTGATGGGTATTGGAGAGGGCACGTACTGAATGGAGCACTGGGTGTTATACCCAAACAATGAATCATGGAACACTACATCAAAAACTCATGATGTAATGTATGGTGATTAATATAATAAAATTAAATTTAAAAAAAGAAAAGAAAACGGCTCCCATTCTAGCTTCGCATAGATTTTCAAAACAGGATGCTCATTCACAACAGACTCCAAGAACACAAGACAATTCTAAACTAGGCTGGGACAAAACAGCTGAACTGGGGGCAAAACCGTCCAGCAGCGCTTACTATTCAGTAGCACCAAACGCGCTCCCCCTCCGGCCCGCGCCCCTGCTTTCCTCCCCCAGGATGCCCAGCACCAGTGCCCCTGCTCCATGTCAAGCCCCAGCCCCCCCCCCCAGACGATGCCCTGGTGGCCCCTTCCCACATACCCTTACCTTATATACACTAATAAATAAAAAATGAATGTCTGAAGAAATAAGCTCTGGTGTCAGCGGTGGAAAAAGTCTCTTGTACTAACCCTCTGAGGCAAAAGAGTATCCCCAAGTTCAGGCGCTAAACCAGGCTGGGCAGTGACTGAGGGGGGGCGTTCCACACCCAGGTTTTTAAAATTCAAGATTCTAAACTAAGGTCTTCGGATACCAGCATACAGTTCTTCGTTGAAAAGGCACAGGAAGCAGAAGTCCCAGCGCGAGCACGAAGGTTTTGGTTCCATCATGCTACTGTTTCTAATGAGACAGGTATTCAAAAGCTAATCCCAGAAAGGTCACACAGTGGGAGCTAAGCAGCAGCTAGAGATCAGCAACCCATCTACAATTAGTTATTAAATGCCTACTGTGTGCAAGGTCCTATGTTTGGCACAGAGGTGAGTGATACATGACTCTTGCCTTCAAATTATTTAAAATCTAGGGGCCCGGGCGCCTGGGTGGCTCAGTTGTTAAGCATCTGCCTTCGGCTCAGGTCATGATCCCAGGGTCCTGGGATCGAGTCCCACATCGGGCTCCCTGCTCAGCGGGAAGCCTGCTTCTCCCTCTCCCACTCCCCCTGCTTGTGTTCCTGCTCTCACTGTCTCTCTTTGTCAAATAAATAAATAAAATCTTTTAAAAAATAAATAAAATAAAATCTAGGAGCCTGGGTGGCTCAGTCTGTTGAGCATCCGACTCTTGGGTGGTGGGATTGAGGCCTGCATTAGGCCCCACGCTCAGTGCCTCCCCCTGCTTGCACATGCAGGCGCTCTCTCTCTAAAATAATAGATCTTTAAAAATAAATAAATATAAAATCTAGGACATAGATAAAATTATTTAAAATCTAGGATAGGACATGACACGTGACAAGACCAAATCAAGGCAGTACCCCGTAAATGCTAAGCCAGGGGGCCAGATGCTCCCTTTTCCCTGACCCTCATGATGACCCAGGCCTGAGCCCACATTTATGCAGTTTCAAGGTCAGACCCTCCAACAAGCAGTTGACTGGACATTTTTCCTAACAAACAGAAGACTTGCTCATTCCTCCTCCCCACACACACGTTTTAGATTATAATATTCAACATCCCTATAAACCAACACATGGGTGAGATCCAAGATTAGGAGACAGAATGTAAGAAATAGAAAAGTATGGAAAAGCACTGCAGAGCGTACGTATTAAACTAATAAATGAGGGCACCTGGGGGGCTCAGTCGGTTAAGCATCTGCCTTCTGCTCAGGTTAGGGTTAGAAGGCAGACGCTTAACCGACTGAGCCCCCCAGGCACCCCTCTAGGCTCTCTTTAGAGACAGCTGATGTATGCCCTGCAGACTGCATTGTCATTTATTGGTTTATTTATTAATTTTTAAAAATTTTATTTATTTGAGAGAGCGAGAGAAAGCATGAATGGGGGGCCGGTAGAGGGAGAAGCAGGCTGCTCACTAAGCAGGGAGCCCGACGCGGGGCTGGATCCCAGGACCCTGAGTCCCACATTGGGCTCCCTGCTCAGCTCCCTCTCCCTCGGCCTGCCGCCCCCCCCTTGCTTCTGCTCTCATTCTCTCTCTCTCTGTCAAAGAAAGAGAGACTGCCTAATCCATCCGGCAAGAGGGCCAGACAGTATTGCAGTGAGAGGGAAGGTAAGGATGTGCATTTCACACTGCACCCTCCAATGATCTGGGAAGGCAGAGACCTGGCCGGTGCTGGGATCCGCTGGGAGAGAGCAAATGGGTTTCTGGACTCTGCTAAGTAGGGAGTGGGGAATGTTGGAAGTTGAGCCTGTCAGCCAAATCTACAAATAACTAAGTGGGAAAGCAGAAAATGATAATTTGCTGGAATGAGCAAGGAAACTCTCTCCATGAATGAATATTGACATTGTCCAGTTTCCCCAAGCAAGATGTGTGGCAGAGAGCACTGACCACGCTGAGTCTGTCTTAACAAGTTTAACAAGTGTCTTAACAAGTTTCTCGCTTGCACAGGCGGAGTAGTTTTGTAATCAAACAAACCTGAGTGTGGGTCCCAGTTCACTCACTTACAAGTTGTGTGCCCTTAGGCAAGTTACTTTCTCTCAGAGTTTCAGCTCTAAAAAGAGGGCAGAACCGACTCCCGGAGAGACTGTCAGGATAAGGTAAGATGGATGATATAAATCTTCTAGAACAGTGCCTGGCAGGTAGTAAGTTCTCAGTAAATGTTCCCTTCTTGCCCTTTCCTTCTTGCTTTCTCCCTCATAACCAATGATTATTTATGGGGACTTTGAATAATTTCTTATTTCCGAAAAGTAAAATAGCAAATCCTAACAACAACAGAAAATGAAGCCTTAGGAGGGTCAACATCTGAGCTTTTAAGCTGAAAACACTTCCATCTAGTTTTCCAGAGGAGATCGTCAGCATTCGTTTGTTTTCTTACCAAGGCCTGGACCACAGCAGACTCAAAGAACAATCACAGCCCCTGGACACAGCCTTCTTCCTCCCCTCTGTCAGGTCACTAAGGAGCAAGACTCTCAGCAGCACTGGCTAGGATGATTAAAGGTATAACATCTCAAACTTAGCCATGATGTTTGGCTTTAAAGGAAACTAACTTTAGAGATTCACAATGGGGCCTCAAAAATAGGATAATGGATTTGAAACTATTTTGAAAAGTAATTTGAAAGGCAGTATTGTGTTCATATTATACCTATTATTAAAAAGGAAATTTTGAATACAGGTCGGGAAAACCTCTATGCTCTCCTCTGGCTCTGCTTTTTCAAGAAATGAGGAATCACTGTCCACCTCCAAAACAGCTCACTCCAAGCTATCTAGCCACGAGGGAAAAGGGGGGGTGGTTAAGCAAACATTTTAATTGAAACATAGATGTCATCTTGATTAGTGTTTCTCAAACTTGTTTTTCCCCCCAAAGGAAAAAGTTCTCTTGAAACTTCCCCCATGTTGGCTTAAGTAATTTTCATTATATCATTCCTTAAATATGTACCAATATATGATTAGGTATAAATGCTTCATACTCGTAGCTCACTAAAAGCTATAGGAACAGAAAATGAAAAAGTTCTAGAGATCTCCTGCACAATGTGAGTATACTTAACACTACCAAACTGTACAATTAAAATTGGTTAAGATGGTGAATTTTATGGTATGTGGTTTTTGCAATTTAAAAAAACTATAAGGGGGTGCCTGGGTGGCTCAGTCAACTAAGCATCTGCCTTAAGCTCAGGTCATGGTCCCGGGGTCCTGCGAACCAGCCCTGCATCGGGCTCCCTGCTCAGCTAGGAGTCTGCCTCCCTCTCTCTCTGCTGCTCCCCCTGCTTGTGCGCTCGTGCTCTCTCTCTTTCGCTCTCTTTCTCTCATGCACGCACTCTGTCAAATAAAATCTTTAAAAAATAAACTAGTAGAACAAATCAAATTTACAAATTAAATAAAAATGACATCACCAGATAAATTCAAATAAAAAACAATAATTTAGTGTAAAAGGGGTAATATATTGCTGAGATGAAATAGCCAATGTTGGGTTTAATTTATACCTGTCAGTATAAAAGCAAATGAAGATGCTTTTTTGCATTTTATCTTTCAACTGTTGACCTAAATATTTGATGTTGAAAGTGACGGACAGTCTTTGATTCTGAATCATTATCATTATTATAATTTTTCCTCCCATCAGGTTACTCATTTGAATCAGTTGATTATTTTAATTGGTCCAATGATTTAAAAATGGCTCACTCCAAAATATAATATTTATTATATTGATAAATCAATTCTTTAGAAAAGTTCTTCATGGAGAATATTTGCAAGCTGGGATGTCAAACACAGAATCAAACCAACACATCTGCTTATAATCTGAATTAAGTGACTGCTTTGCCTAGCTTCTTTTGAGTTCAGCCTATGCAACCATGAGACCTGTAATGACTCAATTTTCTCTCCATTTTTCTCTTTGAACTACTGTAAAACTTCATTTATGCTGGTGCCACAATTCCTTTGGACTTCACTTTGCATGAACGCATCATCTATGTGTTAAGTCGGCCCAGCTCTTTTCTCATTAGCCTGTGACAATTAAAGTAGCATGGCTATTTTTAGGATGGAAAATCAAAATTAATTTATTAAATACATTAAGAGACTAAATTGCATCTGATCACTGAAAAAGAGCAACTTTACCTTTCTGATTGGTAAGAGAATTCACTATGATTTTCATCAAACAGAAAGCAAGATGGTTTTTGTTACTTTGACGCCAGGAATGCCAATCTAAAGATTACCAAAACATTAAAAGTTGAATATTGCCACATTAATGATCATTGTGTTGCCAACCCAATTTTAAACACAAAGCACCGACACTAAAGAGTATGTGGCTATAAAATAAACATCCTGGTTGAACCAAATAAGCTTATATTTTATTGTATAAGTATTTTTAGATTGTTGTTGAAAACAGTATTTGATGGACCGTCAATAATATATACAGAGATATCTATAGTTTGAGGAAAAACCGATACAGAGAGAATACAAATCTTTAAAGAATTAGAACCCCAGAAAATTGGGGTGAGGAGGGCATCTGGATGAGAGGGAGGTCTGGTGGAGGGTGTTGGGCCCAAGTAAGACAAGAGGGGCATTCCTGCAGAGGGCTGGCTTGGCTCAGTGTCAGAACCAAAGCTGGCTGAGTGGATGGCTCAGTGCAGGTTGCTGGATCCTGGGTGGGTTGAGGATTGGGAATTGGGGGGCAGCCCAGCATGGGGCTTCAGAGCCCACGTGGGGCAAGGGGATTATTCTTACAAAGGGTTAACCTCGTATGTGGGGTGTTTGAGTCCAGGCAGTGTGAAGAGGGCATCCCTGCAGAGAGGTAACTCAGTATAGGATTTCAGAGCCCAGGAGGGATGAGAGGGGTATCTGTGTAGGAAGGTGGTCCAGCACGGGTTCTTACAGCCAAAGAGGCTATGCTAGCTCATAATATACAACAACAAGAACATAGCATCACATCTGTGGTGTTTGACAAAGACATAGAACTTTTTTTTTTTTAAAGACATAGAACTTAATCATGAAAAAACATCAAACACAAATGGAGGGACATTCTACAAAATAACTGGTCTGTATTCTTTAAAAGTGTCAAGGATATAGAAGTGAAGGAAAGGAGGCTATATTCTAGACTGAAGGAGACTAAGGAGATATGAGAAATAATTGCATCATGTGGTTCTGAGCTACAATCCATTTGCTATAAAGTACATTATCGAGCCATGGAGAAATTTGATTGGCATCTGAACATTAGACCTCAATGTGTCAATGTTAATTTCCCAATTTTGCTGTTTGGACTGGAGTTCTAGAAGGGAATGTTTCTGTTTGAGGAAATGTGCACTATGATATTCAGGCATGATGGGGGAATCAGATTGGCAACATCCTTTCGAACAGTTGGGGGAAGAAAGGGTCTTTGTACCTTAGTCACAACTTTTCTGAAAATTTGAAATTGTCTCAAAATTTAAAATTTAATGACACGATGTTAAGTTAAAAAAAAAAGAGTAAAAATGTATATATGAAGTATGACCAGCTATGTAGAATATCTTGCAAAATAGTAAGAGTTCTCATATTGAGCATTTATCATGTGTCAGATACTGGGCGAAGTAGTTTGTATGTTTTCTCTCATTTATATTTCATACCAATCTTACAAACTGGGTGTTACTAGTTTTGTTTTATAGATGAAGAATCTGAGGCTCGGAGAGGTTACGTAACTTGCCCAGGTTCTTAACTAACCTACTGTACTGCTCAGAGAAAAGATGGTAAAAAATTTCTGAAAAGATTGTGTAGAGACTAAGGGCATGCCACCCCAAGATGGGCCACTTTGGCATGAAGATTATTCTGAGCCGAAGGCAATCAAGACCCTACAGGCTCAAGAGAAATCTTTGTCCCTTCCTTAACTACATAGAAGAATCTAAACTGGGGGTTCTTCCCAGAGTAAGGGTTATTAGCAGAGATAAATTTTATCCGGGTGACCCATCTGTATGGCAGGGCAAATATCTAATTACCAATCATCTGCTCTTCTTATCACCCTGTGAAGTACATTCCTTTCCTCTGAAGTCCTAGGCCCTACCCCCTTCTTAGTTCAGAATGACATACAGACCTCATTTTGTCTGTCTTTGGAATTTCCATGTCTGTGTGGATTCCCTGTGTGTATGCTATTAAATTTGATTTTCTCCTGTTAATCTGCCTTATGTCAATTTGATTCTTAGTCCAGCTATAAGGACCATGGAAGGCGACAGGAATTCTTGCCTCCTGACAATTGGAAAATGTTCAAAACAGAACTGCCACTGGGCAGTGGGACTCTGAATGACTTAGTTTTTCTTTTTCTCATTTTCAGTATTTTCCAAAATAGCTACAACGGCATGTTACTTTTGTAATTAGAAAAAAAAAAGAGAAAGTTTTCATTTAAAAAGAAAATCATTTGTCGTGGAGCAATATTGTAAAAATGTGCTGATTATTCAAAACCATATTGAATAACCCAAACTATTAATGGTGATATTATCTTTTAGTAGTGGTATTATCGCTGACTTTCATTTTTGAGTTTTTGCTTCTGTATAACTTATTGTTTCCATAAACAATTAATTCATTCAACAAATACTGTACATCTGCTATGATTTGTTTTTATAAGGAAAAATGTTTTAATGTATTATATAAGTCTAAAGTTGTAAATTTTATTCAGAAAAGCAGAAAGGAAGGGTATGTATGCTTAGAAAAAGACCGGGCACCAGAATATTAATAGCATGTTTTAGTGGAATAGCATTGTTTTAGTGGAAATTCTATCTTTTAAAAAATACTTTTCTACACTTTCCAAGTTTCCAACAATAAGAATTCCTTATATATTCTATTCATGGCTATGTCTTCGGTGCCTAGAACCTTAGAAGTGGTGGCACATATAGGAGTTCAAGAAGATTGGTTGAATGCATAAATGCTTTGGAGTACCAATACTGCAAAAATATAGTTTTCACAAACAGCATTGACCTTTACTTATTCGTTCCCTTATGGTAGTTTGCAAACTTTGCATTCAACCTATGCTCTCTTCCTCTGGAGAAGATCTATGAGAACGCCCAGGTGTGGTAGGGAGTTCTCATGCCATTTACTGTGTGGTAGTGTTGTGGAGAGCCATGTTACAAGAAGACAGGGTGAGCAGAAAGAGGGGACACACTATTCAGAAGAACATCATAATGTTGTTTTATTAAGATTTCTATTCAAACAATTTCTCGGAGGAATGGAGGTGACATATCACTATACTAGCGTCCACTGAGGATAGACCTCGTGTTGTAATAGGTGGGTTTCTTGGTAGTGCTATCTAAGGTTCACGGAGGAATGGAGGGGTGGGATAAGGTGGGGATGAGGAGGTCATAAGCTTTTTTGCTTGTAATTATGAAGTTCATTTCTCTGGTTTTACAAATGAACTTGGATCATAAACCTTAAGGAACAGCACATATCAGGCCAATGTGGGGAGATAAGTCCCTTAGCTGGTGCATAACTCAAGCTGACTGCCCAGCATCCATATCTCCACTTGGCTGTCCAACTCTCAACGCATTTATGGAGGAGGTTATACACTATAGTGATATTGCCAAATGTGAAGATTCTAAAAAACCATACAAGGTAATCCTCGTGTATATCCAAGGATTACTAGAAGAAACAAACCCTTGAAGTCATCCTGAAATCTTCTCTTTCTCTTTTAAGCAATACACTGCCCAATTCTGTTGGCTCTACCTTCAAACTATACCCAGAATCTGACCATGACCCATCCACCCCTTACCTCACTTGGATTATTTAAAAAGCCTCTTAACTGCTCCCTGCTGGGCCCACACAGCAGCCACAAGGACCCTTTTAAAACCTAGCTCAGACCATGTCTTTACACAAAAAATTGCAATGTCCATTGCCCATGTCATAGGTGCTACCTAGTGTCCTACGATTCTATGACCTCTCTGACCTAACTTCCTACAGCTCTTCCCTTGCTCACTGCACACTGGCCACCTCAAATTGCAATTCCTCACACATGCCAGGCACACTTTGCCCTTGCTGTATCCTCCATAGAAAGTAGTCTCTACCCCCATCCAAATGGCTCTCTCTCTCTTAGGATCTCTCCTCAAACGTCACCTTATCAAACAGACCTTTCCTGACCCTCCACATCAAGCAGAAACCACCTACCCGTACACCATCTCCTCTACCTTGCATTTTTTCTTCATAGCACTTGTTATCATCTGGGACAGTTCTGCCCACAAAGCGTGTCTGATTTTCCCAAACACATGGTATGGTTGCACTTCCTACCTTTTGAAGGTGGATGCAGCCACGTGACTTGCTTTGTCCAGTGACATGTGAGTAGAAGTGCCACGTGTGTGCAATTCACCACTGTATCTACTCCCTCTCCCATGCAGACTAGCCATACTCCAGGTGATGGTTCTCCAGGCAGCCTGGGTTCCGGAGTAAAGGTGCACAGAGGCCCCAGCTGACATGCAATGAACATGCAGTGTAAGTGAGAAATAAACTTTGTCCTTTTAAGCCACTGCGATGGATTGTTTATTGCCACAAGATAACTAGCCTATCCTGACTGACACACTCTCTGACATATTACATATTTACTAGTTTACTGCCTCCCCCTGTCCGCCTCTAGAATGTACCTTTTGATGACAGTAGGACTCTGTCTGTTCACTGTTATATCCCCCGTACCTGGAACAGTGCCTGGCACATGGTACGTATTCAATGAGTATTTGTTGTCTGACTGAATGAATGATAAATTGATCACACCAACTGAAATCAGAAGATTTAACAGTGACAAGTGAATCTAATCCTGGACTACCGACAAAAATATTCACTCTACCTGTTCTGCATGTGAACGAAATTGCCCTGACTCGAGATCCGAAGTGTGGCTGCTTATGTTACCAGCCACGGTTCGAAAGCACAAATCGCCTATGGGTACATAACATAGCTAGTCATGAAAGCCCATAAAGTAGCTAAAGTTACAACACAAATGGAGATCTGGCATACTGCTGAGGGGACTCAGTGACAACCATAAATAAAAAGCATTAGCAGTGTTTGTGTCGACGCTGAATACCAATGGGGTTTCCTTTCCCTGTGTGGACATTAGCATTGGTAATGAACCGAGCTTCAGAGGACTGGGATTTTATCTGCCGTTGTCATAAATTGGTGTATGAGCCCCTCTCAGGACTTTTGCAAAAGCTGTGTGTGCTTTTGTGAGCTGCTTTCTTTTCACGTGCTTCCTCCTGGTATGTCTGAATTTGGAGGGGGATAATGCATTTCCTGTATCATGTGGCACAGTACAAGGAAACTCATTGTATCCGTTCAGAGGAAGAGTACATCTGTAAGTAGTTTTTAAGAGTGCACTGAAGGATCTTGTTAGGGTGACTTATTCTCCCAGTTCCATTTGGTTGATGAAGTGGATCACGTGACCGATGTGCATAATGAACTGCTTCAGCTGCTGCCAGTGGGAAGCTCAACCTATAAAACACGAAATCTCATGGACTCATTGAGGGCATAGCAAGCTGATCACATGAGAGAGGAGCCGGCCTCATTCTGAGCTGTCATTTCTTACTGCCGCACACAATGCGCCAGTGTTGCTAGGCTGTTGCTTTTACTTTCCCCCAAAGTCACTGCCTCTCCAGCTTATTCCTAACTCACCCAGAAAAGGCACTTCTTTCCGCATACAGTTCCCTACAAAGCTGACATTATTAAGGTGTGCAAGCCATCATCTATTAAACGCACATGCAAGGAGTCTTTCTGCTATGTCATTAAAAAGGAAAATCTATTTACATCAGAGTAGGATTGGTGGGTTGTCTTTGTTTGCCTCTCCCCCATCTCTTTTCCTCTCATCCTTTTCTATATTTATTTTCTTTCTCTGTTCCATTACTTATTTTTTCCTCCTTATCCTCATTGCTGATTCCCTAATGACCGCAATCATAAGGGATGTAATTCGTCTCCCATTTTCCATGGTTGATAGAGAAAAGTGATGTCCACGCCAAAATACACAAGTGATGAGCCTATTCCAGGAGTGATCCAACTTGCAGCTCACTCTGGATGCTTCTGAGTCACTGAGGGACCCATAGTGAAGGGAGAAATAAAACTCCAGCTTTCGGTAGGATAATAGAAGAAATGATGAAAAAGGCTGTGTCAGTTCAACTCACTTCTACCACCAACTGTTCACGTGTGTTCACCACTATGCTAGGCACAGTCAGCGAGCCGGAGAGAGCACGTGGCCCTTGACTTGGAAAAAGTCAGTGCATCAATGGTGGCGTATGATGACATATCCAAATGCCATAGCAGCTGCACACATAACAGGGCTTCGGGTGGTCCCGGAGGAAGAGCTCAGTGAGGACTTAAGTTGTCAGGCAAGGCTTTGGGCGGGAGGCGGGAACCGAGCTAGACCTTGAAAGACAGGTAGGTTTAGGATGCTGTCCAAAGAGCAAAATACTCTATGATAAAGAACTCAAGAGTGCATGACATCGTGATCGAATTCAGCTGTCTTGGGCCCCTTACCTCATAGCCCCGGTTCCCCCACTAACCTCTCACGTCAGCTGCACAGGTTTTCTCAAGAATGTTAGAAACAAATGGTCATCAGGTGTTAGCGAAAGGCAATCAATCAACACAAAGTACCAAGATGTCACGGCTGTAAGCTTTAAACTGATTATGGAAGACAGCAGGAGTGTTTTATATGCCAATGAGTGTCATGGATTAAGAGCGCTGCTGAATTTAAGGAAAAGAGAAAACATAATCTGGGAAACGAGCGCTTACTCTTCTAGTAGAAAAACAGCTTATGAAACTTCTTTGGGAGACCTTTAAATATGTCAGATTTGGCTTTCGCGAGTTGAGTGAATTTTCCTTTGTAGACAGAAAGCTGGCATGAGGGCACTACAGAAAGCCCCCTGGCACCTCAGCTACCTCCCTCTGACTTTGATGCTGGCTGGCAGCCTCGGGTGAAAATCCCTGGCTCTTTTCCGCAGAGGAGTGGCAAGACTTGGCACCAACTGTTGCGTTCACAAAGAGGCGGGAGTGACTTGTTCTCAGGGTCAGCGAGGGTGGGGGTGAGAGGCAGCTCAAGGCCAAGAGTTTGACTTCCTGGCCCTTCCAGAAAAGTATAGCACTCTTTAATTTATTCCTAATTGGAATACTTTGCTGTGGTTTTCCTGGCCACAAAACATGCCCTTTTAACCATTTCTTCTCAAAAGACCTTTGTTAGATTTGATTTAGTTGTTTCCGTATCAAAATAACTTCCACGTAAAAATCAGTACCAAAAATGTCCCGGATTCCTGTTTCACATAACTCAGTAATATGGTTTCTGAGGTCTTAAGGCCAGGATTTTTAGTCCCTTTGGTTCTGAGGGGTTGGAAGGAAAAATTAAATAGAGTTTATGAAGAATAGACAGAATTCTATTGGGACCATCTTCCTTATTCTGAATGCCACGAATCCTTGAGTGGTTGGCATGCTGTGTGCACACATACACACACCTCCTCACACATCACCCATTGTACTGAAAAATACTACGATAGAAAACTTTATTCTTGTTCTTAAGGTCTGGGTTGTAGTCCTTCAACGATAGGCACCTGAGAGGCATATATGTTTGCAGGCAGCTGGAGGGACAGCTAAGTGGTCTGGCTGCAACACAAAAATGAAATTGAGTTGATGATTCTACTGGGAGGGATTTTTTCCCCATGTTTTCATTACCAACCTCCGCCCCCCCCACCCCCCCCCCCCCCCCCCCCCCCCCCCCGCTGCCTATAGGGACTGAAGTCATGGTAGATAGTACTCAGAAGTAACAACTCCTAAGAGACTCTGGAAAATCAGCATGCAAAAGGCAGTTGGCCCCAGAAGCCAAGGACTCTTGGCTACAGCAGTAGAATGTTAAAGCCACAAAGCGGTAAAAGGAATCTGGGTTTCCTGTATTTAAAATTGTCTATTGTTTCAGCCTTAGCTTTAGTGAAATCCAGAAGATAAATTAAAGATTTGGCTTTTAGAGACTTTATAAAAATAAGGTATTTTTGTTGTTATTCCTTAAAAGATGATGAAAATGAGGTGCTGAAATTTAGATGCCTTCTGAAAATGACTTGGAATAATTACATTTGTTAAACTGGGCAGCCCTGATATTGTATGCTGTATAAATCAACTTTCATTATTCTTTAATGACTCTTTGCAATTCTTTTTTCTCGAACTTTGCAAGCTTGACTTGTGTTCACCTTGCTATGGAATGCTTTAAAGGGCATTTCATCTAATAGCAGAGGGCAATGATAAATTATAGATGCCAAATCATATAGTGGTGATTTAGGCAGCACTAGGGTAAGGTTGTAAGCAATAAAATGTTTCCCAATCAACCTCTATATTAGGAGCAAAAAAGAAATAGCTGTCTGCATAATTAAAGAGCAACATGTCAACATGCTTGCTAATATGCTAATCTGAAGGCTTTTTTAAAAAAAACTTGAAATTACAAAGCAGAATACTGGGAATATTTATCAGTTTAAGTGACGAAGTTCTATATTTATGAATGAGTATGAAGGAATTTCCTTGTAAGTGTGCTTTGGAAATACAGATATCAAGGAAGAAAAAAAAAGGAACTTGGTCTCAGTCTCTTAAGCATTTGTGGCATCA
Organism: Callorhinus ursinus; assembly: GCF_003265705.2. NCBI lineage: Eukaryota > Metazoa > Chordata > Mammalia > Carnivora > Otariidae > Callorhinus > Callorhinus ursinus. The sequence goes on along the minus strand of NW_027397068.1, from coordinate 30,845,151 downwards.
GGACAATGAGGTTGTAAAGAGTGACCTGGGTCTAAATTTTGGCCAAGTCCCTACTAGCTGTGTGACCTCAGGCAATGTACTTAACCTCTTTGGGCCTGTTTCCTCAACTGTAAAGTGGCAGAAGATAGTGGGTCCTACCTCACAAGGTTATTATGAAGATTACAAATAAAGCATTTAAAATAGAGTCTAACAGAGGAAGCACTCAATAAATATAGGTTATAAAATACTTTATCATCCCTCTGCCCAAACTCCTGGGTGGCTTCTTTTCTTACTCTGACTGAAAGCCAAAATCCTTACCATGTCCTGTAAGTCCCAACACAACCAGCCTGTTTCCTCCATGACCTCATCTCCAGCTGCTTCCCCTACACCCTCAGCTCACCCGCTGACCCCCTGGCTGTTCCTCAGACACAGACACGCGAGGCACCCTCCCACCTCAGGACCTCTGCAGTTACTCTTCCCCTGCCTTAAAAGTTGTCCCTTACACATCCTCATGGCTGACCTGTCACTTCCATCCAGTCTTTACTTCAAAAACACCTTGTGTGAGACCTTCCTTGGACTACTATCTAACATTTCAACAGTTCATCCCCATTGATATTCTATGGTCTCCTTTCCTGCCTCGTTTTTCTCCTTAGCACTAACTACTTCCTAATAATACTATGTAACTAATTTATTTTGTTTGTTTTCTACATCTCCCACCAGAACTTGAACTCCAAGAATGCAGGGATTTTTGTTTTAGTCACTGCTGTATCCCCAGTGCCTAGAACTCTACTTGTCACAAGCGTAGCCATCAATAAATATGTGAAGGTTGAATGAACGATGTTCCTTATTTTCTAAAAAATAATAATTCTCGGGTCACCTGGCTGGCTCAGTTGGAAGAGGGTGCACTTCTGGATCTCAGGATCATGAGTGTGCAGACATTACTAAAAAAATAAATAAACTTAAAAAAATAATAATTCTACCCTACACACATATTTCCTCATTCCAAAGTTTAATGAAGTGTAATTTTTTTGCCACATAAATTTTCCTTCGTTTTTATGATGACTGTCAACCCTAGATACAGCGAAAGCCACTGCTCAGAGAACTGATAACTACAGGAGGAAAGTGAGAGGTGCAAGGTTAGGCCACCCTGGCCGGGGCACAGTTGTTTTTCTAAGCCTCTATCAGTTCACCTGGAGGAAGCGATAATGCTGCTTGCCGGACCTCCCGATTTCCTAGTCCTTTATCCACAGATAAACCAGGGACAACTACTGATTTGCCCTTTCTACCTTGTCCTTTTACTAGCTAGGTGAGGACGCTTATTAAGTAAATATGGCAAATAATTTCCAAAATCCGAATGTATGCAAGGGCAGAGTATATAAAATACTATGAGTTCTCTCTCCCTCTCTTTCTCTCTCTCTCTCTCTCGCCTTCCCAGCCCTCCCCACAGGGTTTTTTTTTTTAATATTCTTTATTTTTAAGATTTTATTTATTTGTCAGAGAGAGCGCACACGCACAAGCAGTGGGGAGCAGGAGAGGGAGAAGCAGACTCCCCACTGAGCAGGGAGCCTGATGCAGCTTGATCCCAGGACCCTGGGGCAGACGCTTAACCAACTGAGCCACCCAGGCATCCCTCCCCACAAGGGTTTTTTTTAAAAGATGTTGCTAAACATTGACCTGCTTAGGGGGTCAGGCAGTAAGATGGAATATAAGATTTCCTGAATGCCTACCATGCTCCAGACATTACACTAGGGGCTTTACATACGACATCTAATTTATTCCCTCAGCACAGTCCTGCAAGGGGCATACTATTATCCCCAACCTCTAGATGAGGAACTGAGGTGAGATCAAGGCTCAGAGAGGATAAGGGACCAGCTCAAGGGCACCTGACCAGTAAGTGGCAGAGGAAGACATAGAGCATTTATCAGAAACATGACAACCATTTTCATTCTCTCTTTGCCCCTGTAAGCAGTTTCCTAAGCATTAGACCAATTTGTGTGTCTTGAGCCAACAACTTCTGAATTAGAAAGTTAGTGTTCATGATGGATTTCTGCAGCAGCTTAAAGTTATTGGGATCTCAGCAGCTTCTCCTCTTATTAGAGAGGTGAGGACTTGCACACCAGAGACGGGCTGACGTCAGAGGAAGATCGGCATCTATGCCTGTCCGTGCCCGCCATTAGTAACCAGATATGATCTCTCCCTCCCTCCTCATTTTACCCCTTTATGGTACTTACACTGCTCTGCTTTGATAAAAATGTATGTATTCATCTTACTCTAAACCCCTGGTGGGCACGACTGCTGCCAGGTAGGATTCCACTGACTGGGTGTAATAGCCCCTGCATCCAACCACCAGACAATGCTAGAGTAGGAAGAGGTCACCCAGTCTAACTTCCTAATGCTACTAATGGTGAGAGGGAAGCCCAGCATGCATACGTAACATGGTCAAAGTCACAGAATTGAGACCAGAGCCCTGGTTTTCTTAGTTCCTTAGTTTTTCATTATACCACACTATCTCCCTTGTCTTTAAGCAGAAGTACAATGTGAATGGAATGTGGCTTTAAGAAAAAAAGCTATCAGGGCACCTGGGTGGTTTAGTCCGTTAAGCGTCTGATTCTTGATTTTGGCTCAGGTCATGATCTCAGGATCGTGAGATCGAGCCGCATGTCAGGCTCCACACTGGAGCCCACTTAAGATTCTCTCTCTTCTTCCGCCCTTCCCAACCCCTGCTCTCTCTCTCAAAAAAAAAAAAAAAAAAAAAGGAAAAAAAAAGCTATCTGTGTAGCTGTGTAGGCAGCTCAGGGTCCTGCAAAGACTGCAGTGGGGACAGAATAGCAATAGTTCAGGAAATAAATAGCAATTATTTAACTAGGTTGGTGGCAGCAGAAATGGAAAAAGGGAGGCAAATGCAAGAAACACCATGATATGGACTTGCTAGGACTCATAACCGATTTGGGGGAATAAGTTCATGGGGTGACAAAAGGAAGGTTGAAGTTGAAGCAAGAGCAAGTGTAGGGTAGTGGTTAAGCCAGATCTGGTTTCAAATCCCACAACCTATGTGTTTATTTTATGACCCTCTGTTCATTCAATAAATATTGAACACCAGTATGAGCCAGGCATTGTTCTAGGCACTTGGGCTATTATCAGAGAATAAAATTGACAAAGATTCTGGAACTTATATTCTAGTTATGACTTAACCTTGCTAAACCTTCGTTTCCTCAGACATAAAGTAGATAGTATCCATTCATATGGTTGTTGTGAGGATTAAGTACTCAACAAACATTAGAGATCATTATGGCCAAGTTTTGAGTCTGGATAACTATGATAAAAGTGATATTAAAGAAACTGTGAAATTGGAAGCATAAGATGGTTTGGAAGCAGGATTCAGTGTGAGCATTTCAAACTTACAGTCCTTTATCATTGCAAGTTTCTGGTAACATATGTGACCCAGGATGGCTACAGTTTGATCTGTATGTGTACCAAATCTAAATGTGCCTATAAGCCCTGATGTTCTTTAAATAAAAGAAGTTGATATTGTACCCCCAAATCCCAGATTCCTGAGTTTGACCTGTGCTAGGTAGGAGTCAGAGGCCTCTGGTAGAAGGACACTCACTCTGTGCTTCTGGGTCTGGGCTCTGTCTTGATATGCAAGAGCCGTGGGGGAGTTGTAAATGAGGTGGTGTGTGGCTGGTCATGGGGCAAAGACTAACACCCAACCATTCTCTGAAAAGAACCATGGAACTCTACTGTCAGAGCTTAAGACTATACAACAAGCCATCTCCAAGGGGGCAGAGGAAAGTGCAATTCAAAACTCCAGGCTGAAAAAAGACTACTGAACAGAAAACCAACACTGTTTGATGGCTGCATGTGGGTCATCAGGAGAAAGAGATTTGGGGGGTATCCACCAACTCTGTATGGGTGCAGATGGGAAAGGAACCTAAACAGCCAACAGGGCCTAAGAACACAAGAGCTACACATCAAGCCACCAGGGGTTCTCAAAGTGTGATCCCCAGACCAGCAGCATCACTGTCATCTGGGAACTTGTTAAAATGCAGATTCTTAGGTCCCATTCCAGACTTACTCCCAGAATCTCTGGGGGTACAGCCCAGCAATCTTTGTTTTCACAAGCATCCAGATGATTCTCTGATATTAAAGTCTGACAGCTACGGAGACGCAATGTTGAGCTCTGAGATATCTTCCTAGCTGGGTGTCTCCAGCCTCCATTGCCCGCCTTCCAAAATTTATTTCCCTTGATTGCCTCTGTGTTTACATATTTCCAGGGTTTTTGTTTTTGTTTTTGTTTTTTCTATACAAGACTCTATGAGGTGGAGAAATGATAAACAGTAGGTCCCATTCGGGCTCGAGTCAGTGAAGACCCTGAACTTTATCCTCTCACTCAAAATCTGACAAGAAGGTTACATACAGATACTTATCCTTGTAGAATTTTCCACTTATTTTCATGTTCACTAGTAAGCTACTTCTGATTTTTTAGTCTTCTCTGTAGGACTGTGAACAGGATCAAACTGGGCCTTAAACCCAAGGTGAATTAAAGGAATCATGGATAATAAAAATAAAAATAGCAGCTGTAATTGAACACTCACTACGTCATGGGCACTGTGCTGCATTTTACATGAGTTATTTAACTTAATCCTCTAACCACCCTACATTAAACTCTTTTCTTAAAATTTATTTTTTTTAGTAATCTCTACACCCAATGTGGGGCTTGAACTCACTGAGTCACATGCTCTTCCAACTGAGCCAGCTAGGCGCCCCTACATTAAACTCTTATTAACACATTATATACGTGAGAACATTGAGGCTCAGACAGGTTAAGTATATTGTCTAAGGTCAAATACCATGATGTGGCTTATCTGTAGGGTGACCCCAAGCAATCTGACTCCAGAACCAGAGTTTTGGTCACTATGCCATTGGTCTATAACACTTGAATCACCAGGGAGCATTCCAAAAATATTCATGCTGGGTCCCACCAGAGAGTCTAATTTAATTGGTCTGGGTGGGGGCCCAGGCAGGGATACCTTCTAAAAGCATCTAGGCGATTCCACCATAGGCAGGTTGAAAACCCCAATATATAACACAGTCTCCATGTCTCCATGCTTACACTACAGTACACTACCCAAGATCAGCTGCTAGTAAGTAGTGGAGCTGGGTTCTGAATTCAAATCTGTATGGGCTCAGAGTTTGGTTCAATCATCACCATCACCTTAACCACTATGTCTACCATTTCCACTCCAACACCACTTTACATCTGAAGATTTACAACTTATACAGCATATTCGAAGACATAGAAAAATAAAATTTCTCCAGTCAGCATATCTAATAAAAGATGCTGCTTTCAAAAACTATTTTTATGAGGGGCGCCTGGGTGGCTCAGTCGGTTAAGTGACTGCCTTCGGCTCGGGTCGTGGTCTCAGGGTCCTGGGATTGAGCCCCACATCGGGTTCCCTGCTCGACAGGAGGCCTGCTTCTCCCTCTCCCACTCCCCCTGCGTGTGTTCGCCCTCTCTCGCTGTTGTCTCTCTCTGTCAAATAAATAAATAAAAATCTTTAAAAAAATATATATCTTTTTATGAGTTCTTAAATCATCTAAAGTTATCATCATCATCATCTTTGTCGTCTTTTAAAGATTTGGCTTCTAGAAAGTATTCCAAGTATAATGGCAAAACACCCAGCTTTCCTATGAGTTTATGAATTGAAGTGGTTCTTTGGGATAAACAAAAAATCTTTTCATCTAAAAATTTAATTGAGACCAATTCAGTGCCCTGAGAATTAGTTCCAATGTTTGGCTCAGGTTTCTGGCACTGAGCACTGGGCCCTGGCCTCAAGCCTGCACTGGGTCACCTTACAGCTGCACCTCGGGGCTATCTGCCAAGAAGCTGGTCTCATGGCAGCACTACCCTATGGCTTAACACCGGAACATTGAGCCTCGTTACCCAACCCGGCTGAAAGCAATTCACATGACTGCAACTCTGTTTAGCAAACAACCTACAGGAGTCATTCGCGTAGCATTGTAGCACCCTCTGACATTTCTGGGACAAAAGAAGACTAATTTTCAGTATTTGTCTAGGGGTAGGGAAGGGTGTTTCTCAAAGTTTAATCTGTAACCAGAAAGTTGTGGATTGCTGTAACCATCACATAAAAGGGAAAACGTCTGTCACTTCCATTTGTAGCCAAGTTTGTAGCAGCTTTTTCAAAAAGGGAGAAGTTGAGGGACCAGCTATCCTGGTTCAGGGGCAAGAGAGATCAGGATTTGAAATCTGATTTCCCCACTAACCAGGTGGGTGTAGGCAGGGAACTTAATTTTGTTGTGCCTCAGTTTCCTCACCTACAAAATAAGGTCTGGGCTCACTAAATGAGTTCTAAATATCAGTCCTAAAATTGTATTATATGTATGAATATATATTTATAGTTTTTCTAATTTGGTGTAACCACTTGAAACATCCCCTTACTAGAGCAAATCTGAATTTCTAAAAACCCGGGGTTGACATTAAGGATGGAATTCAAGAACCAGAAATTGTAGATTTTTAGCTGTGCAAGGCTATTTAGATAATGTACTCCAACTTGCTCCTTTTATCTTCTTTCTCTGTCTTCTCTTTCCTCTCTCCTTTTTTTAAAATTCAAGAAATATTTTCTGAGGTCTGCTGTGCACCAGGCACCGAACCAAGTGTTGGAAACCAAGACTGAGTCCTAGTCTTAAAGAATTTCCAGCACGGTAGGCACAAGTAAGCAGGTTATTAACACACAACGAAGAAAGTGCTACAAGAGAGGTGAGCAGAGGGTACAAAGGCGGACAGAGGCTTAGTCGCAGGGTGGGGAAGGGGTGGGAGTCGGGCCAGGGTTCCTGGAGAAATGACATCGGAGCTAAGGCCAGGAGAAGGGGCCACCTTTCTAAGCAGAAAAGCAGCATAGGACTTAAATATCAGAGGGGGAGCTCTGAAATGGTGGGGACGATTGCCCAAGGGCATGCAACTGGCCAGTGGCAGAGCTGGAGCTCAAGGCCCTAACCTCCAAATTATAGGCTTGGTTGAATGTCAGTGACATGAATTACTAATCTCTGTGTTTGGCTTTTGGCAAAGGTGAAACATTACAGGGCCTGCGTTGGCTGCCACCAACTCAATTAGGACTCAGGGCTCTTTCTGGGCTCTCTAGGCTTAGGACCTCCCCTGTGTGGCTCCAGTGTCTTCAGCAGTAACTCATCTACACAACCACAGCACAGGCCCTTCAACTGAGAAGCACCAGCACCAATGTGCTTTAGGGTTGAGGCTCTTTCAGCTGCTGAGTGGTGTGGATGGATACAGCTTCTGCTGTGACTGGTTTAGAAGACAAGTCTTGGTTAGTGATGGCTCAGTTAAAGGACAGTTACAAGTCATGGTAATGGTCTTCAGATATTTGAAGGGTGGTAGGAGGATTAGATCTATGCTGTGTGAGGTGAAGGGGAAGAATCAGATTCAAATGAATGTATAGGTACAGATTAAGTATATTTCCCTAAGTAAGAACTTGAGGTTGGATGCACTCCGAAGTAATGGCTATCTCTACACCTACAGTATTTAAAACAAGGGCAGAATGACCACTTCACTGGGATGTTACAAAGGGATGTAGGGTTTTATTTATAGAGGTCTAATCAAATCCTTCCAGCTCAGAGCTTCTGTATTTTCACAGTTGGCCCTTGCCAATTGAGGTTTAATTGTTCTACCTTCTTATCTATTCTTCACAAAGTATTTACTCTCAGTTTTATTTAATTAACATTTGCAAGCACATTCTTTTTACATTTCTAAGCAAAGAAACCCTTATTGTGTGCTGTGATACTTAAGAAGGCAGTTTAGCCAGGGTCGTGTCCAAACCCCCCCCCCCCCCCCGCATAAAGCAGTAATATATTTTACTGCTAGGTAGAAACTGCTCTATTTATGTGAGAAACAGGGAGTTTTGGCCTGTTCTGGCACATACCACACTGACCTATCCAGTCTGGTGCACGGGTACTGCCTACTTTAGGTATACTTTGCCAGTGTACTTATATGCTAGGGTCCACCCCTTACATACCCAAAGGAAACTTTATAAAGTCTTCCTTTCCTTTCTTCCACCTTTGTTTTTCTTTGTGGAAACTGTGCCACTGCTCCATTAGTCTAAAGATACAGAGAGAGAAGGGAGAGTGTAGTCAGTGAAAATTGAAGATATTACTGGCAGTTCTGACAGGTGCAATTTAGATTTTGTTAACCCCAAATTACTTTCGGAGAGCAGTGGTAAAAGATGATTTATATTGTTTTGCAAGGCAGACTACTCTGTTGCTAACATAGTAAAGTAAAACATATAATTTGTTTTTACCTGCTTTCTATGCTTGGTGCATGTAATGTGTTATAAATCAACTATATTAAAAAATATTTTGTTTCACATTTAGTATTTGGATCATGTATTACCGGAGTCTAAAATATGTATGTTTTAAAACAACATAATAGCTTTTTCAAAAACAGAAAAAGGAAGGCAAGCCCATTTTCTAAGTGTTCGAAATCAAACGACATTAAAAGGACCAGCCAAAATGAGCTGTCTCTTCCCTATAAGCCGGGGAACAGAAATGACTTTAACATATTCTGCAAAGGAACTTGTCCTGCACTAGCTCCTATAGTCGACCTTAGAGAGAAGCTTCAGCTCAACTATACATTGAAAAAACAGAAGTTCTGTAACTGCTGGTTAGATCAGTTTATTATGCCCTGAGAGAAATGCTGGCAGGGGCTGAGACGGTCCCTAAGCACTCCGCGCAAAGTTACAGGGACCGGCCTCTGGTGTAGCTGTTTCCTATGCATGGGATGAATAAATCATTTTCCCAAGGTAATCCTGCGGAGGGCCTCTCCTCCAAGAGTCGTCATCATCTGGCCTCTGCATGCAGATGTGAAATTATAGCTTTACAATACACTGATATGGTAGCACACGGGAAAGAGCTGCACCGAAAACGACAAGCAGAACTTGCAAGGGCGGCAGCAAGCAGCCAATAGACTTGGTTTTTTCCCTCCAGTTGTTCTTCATATAACAAAAATGTTTTGATTAGTGATTTCTTTTACCATCAAGAATGATAAAAGCAAGGGGACACCAGGCCAAATCCCCTGAAATCAGTGCAGGGCTAGAGCCAGAACTCAGGGCGGGCGCTGGGCAGAAGAGGGCAGTGGGCCATTCTGAAAGGACGAAAAGGAGCCCTGGGAGCAGAGGACCAGACAGTCTGCAAAGCAGGGGAGCGGATGACCCAGAAGATTCTACAGCGGCTTGCTGCAGCTGCTCTAATGGTCTCCTCTGCTTCAGGATAGAGGCAAATGTGTTTAGAAATGAAAGGCAAGAGGGCATAGGAAAAATGTACCTTCCGTTCCTAACCAACCAAGGATATATGTGAATATATCCTTCACAACGCGCACTCTGTTCTGCGCTGTGAGGTAGTGATTTTTAGGATTCAAATATAGGCAAAATACTAACCAGCAAACTCTATGTGCTTCCTAGCTGCAAGCACAATTGGGTACATGCAAGTTACGCTGCAATTTCTAAGGACAAACTTGTAGTTGGAGCCTTGAACGTTAGAAGTGGTAGCAATTTCGTAATATGATAGTTTATGGCCTTGCCCAACTATTTCTGAACTCATAAAATGCTTTGTCACATGTAACCTTAATTTTTATACGCTTTAGGCGTATAATGGCCGTAAGCCATTATTTCTTGTTTTAAACTCAAATAAGGGTAGTTGATCCCCCTACTCTGAGATGATTTCCAAGAACTCTGAACCCTTTGGACTATCTGAAGGACTGGCTGTGGTTGACTTGAAATCCTATCCTCAGGAAATAAACACACAGTTGTGGACAGAGAGGTCAGGGGCAGGCCAACTCCGTCCATCCCCATGTTTTCTTCAGAATCCACAGGCCTCCTAAACGACAGGGTTTTCACCTTCTTGATAGCAGAGAGCACTTACAATCAGAAAAAGACATTCCTCAAAAATGTCAGGGACAGAGAGAAGTCACAAAAGAGGAGGAAGAGAGTTAATAGTAACTGCTTAGTTACTGGGCTGTTTTACAGATTAAAAAATAAAAGTCCCATAAAGTTTAGTAATTAAAGTCACACAAGAGGGTCAGAAGTCAAATAAAGGTCTGTGAACACCAAAACTTCTTTCTACTAGTGCAAGATGGCCTGAGGGGTGGCGGGGGGAGGGAGGGCCTCAAAATTCTATAGAGCTCTTCCCTCATAGGGTTTATGACATGCAGACAGTGAGTAGGTCACTGATTCCAAAAGGCGAAGTCATTTCTCAGGTTATCTGCCCTCGCAGGCAGGGTGCTCTCCTCCCAACCCCAGTCAGGCACTTAGAACTACGAAAGCTTACTCCAGGGTCTCCAGCCAGGCCTGAGTCCATGGAGGCCGAGGGCCAACAGCTGCCTGATTTCCCAGCTCAAGTAGGCCTGACACAACTCGGGAATGGATAGCGGTCCTCCGAGTCTGTTCTGGTCTGAGCAGCCTCAAAGAAAACAAACATGCTACTAAATGCAAAGCACTTAGTTCTGTTGAGATGGGTTCCTATAAGCATGTTTAGAGAAATGAGGTAACCTCGATGAGCAGTTCAGCTAACAGAATAATAATGCTGATCTCCAGCATGAAGCCGTAGTCCTAATCTGAGCCCCTGTCTGATCCTCAAGTCTGTCCCGTTACTCCCTCCCAACTCTGTCTGTTCCAGAGAGGATGTCTCTTCATTGTTCCCACATGCTTCCCTCATTCCTGCCTTCATGCCCCCAGCTGCTGTGGAATCTTCAGGCGAAAATGCCTTCACTACGCCCCACCCAGCAAATCCTACCCCATCTCTCAAGGCCCGTATCAAACCCACCTTTTCTCCATTGAGTTTGCCTTGATAACTTCAGTCATCAGTGGCCTCTACAATCCCGTACAGTTACCACTATATCTCCACTATTCATGTTCATATTTGATTATGTCCAACTTAGAATGTGACCGTAAGGGCTCTGTAAACTTTCATTAACTCATCTTTGGAAATCCTGCCAGTTGCCAAACTGTAAGCATCTGCTGACATACTAAAATGACTGGTAAAGCAAGCACCATAGCAGCGTTTCCTAACCTCAGATCTGTTCTTTTTCTTACTTGGGTTTAAACCAGATGTAAGCTGAGGAATGCTGTCCTTTGAGACTCAACTAAATTGGCTCAAATCCCATTCCTTTGTGTGGTGGGAGCCCTACATTCCTTCCTGTTGGGGATTCTGGAAGGGGGTGGGAGTAGTTTACAATTTCTTTTCCTAGTCACCTCTGGCTCCAAGTTCTTGCCTTCTGTGGACTTAGTTCAGTGGCTGGAACAAGTGTTTTGCTCTCTCTGAACCCAACATCTCCAGTTATAGAAATCAGCTCCTCTTTTTCCTTCAGTAAAATGGGCTAAAGCAGGAACCATATCCCCTTAGGAGAAAAACCAGAAGTGAGGCGTATGTGTCCTAGGTCTTCAGATATTGATACTTCATTGTACCTACTATTTGCTTTTGGAGATTTAGAAGAAAAATACTTTGTACTAACTAATTCTTCATTACACAGAGTAGAATGCTAGAAAGAATTTTCTTAGCCATTTTCTAAGGGACTCTGTTTTATTACTTGTGCCATAACAAAAGAATAAATGAAAGCTGCTTCATTATTTTTCATATATGACAGCCTGGTAATTGCTAATTAAACATATACAGACTTTTGAAGTTAATTATAATTTTACCTCAGATAGAGATTACTGTGTTTTCTGTATCTTTGTTCCAAATGGGACGCTTCTTGTTGAGAGGGGCGGTAGAATATAGTGGATGAGTAAAGAGTCCGTACTGTGTGGATTCAAATCCTGTCTTACCACTTACTACCTATGTGACTCTGGACCCGCTACTTAACCTCTCAGTAACAAATAGGGATAAGAATAGTACCTAGCTCATATGGATTAAATGAACGCGTGCAATGTTTTACACAGTGGTGGACACACAGTCAACACTATGGAGGGGTTATTTTCTTTTTTATTCGGTATCGTATGGTTTATGCTACAAATGCATCATTATGGGCTGAATGTGTCTCCTCAAATTCATGTGTTGAAGCCCAACCCCTCAGGATCTCAAAATGTGACTGTATTTGGAGATAGGGCCTTTAAAGAGGTAATTAAGTTAAAATGGGGTCATTAATCCAAAATGACCAGAGTCCTCATAAGAAATGCAGATTAGGACACAAACAACAGAGAGAGAGGGATGACCATGTGACGGCACAGAAAGAAGACGGCCATCTGCAAGCCAAGGAGAGAGGCCTCAGAAGAAACCCAACCTGCCAACACCTTGATCTCAGACTTCCAGTCTCCAGAACTGTGAGAAAATTATCTTCTGTTGTTTAAGCCACTCAGTCTGTGGTATTTTGTTATGGGAGCACTAACAAACTAATACATGCATCAAAAGTAAATTTGTTAAAAAAATATTAAATATGGTGAGAAACTAATGTTCTGTTATTACAATTGAAATTGGTAGGCTATCTCTAAGAGATTTTGATTTTTGTGAGGCTGAAATATAGTGGTTAAGAGCACTGGGCTCTACTCCTGGTTCTGCCACTTTCTGGCCACATACCTGGAGGCAAGCAATCTAGAGACATATGTAAGGACTATATGAGCTCCGGGACTTCCTGGGCATGTACGAGTAAATGAGAGAACGTGTAGCACAATGCCTGGCACATAAGAAATGCTAAGCTAATAAAACTCTAGCTATCTATTTAAATTCTCTTAATAATGGTGGTAGGGGAACAGGGGAGACATTTTCTCAGGACCTGGCATTTTCTGCTTTGTGTGTGTGTGTGTGTGTGTGTGTGTGTGTGTGTGTGTGTGTGTATTTAAATCCAATAAGAAAGCTGAGAGGCCCTTAGAAATTAAGTGATTTCTCCAAGGTTATAGAGGGTATGGTGGAGATGGGATTCATAGGAAGATATATCTGACTCCAAGACCCATTCTCTTCCCACTCTATGAATTATCTTCCCATTAATTTTCTACAACCTCTAGGTTCTAGTATGCTGTCCTCACCTAACACGTGCTTTCCGGTATATATATATAAACCTATATGTATGTTTTATTTGTGAGGGGTCATGGGGCCAGAGCAATAGGAAATTAAATATCATTCTCAAAGGGCCTTTTCATATATGAAAGAAAAACAAAAAATAAAAAAATAAATAAAACCCAACCTGCAGGTAGGTACTCCTGCTACCAATTCTAGCTTTGGTAACTCTACTGTGCTGTAATGGAGACAGCCAGCATATAATGGCTTCATAAGAACATGGCATAAGTGATTATATTCTCACATTGCAGTGTCCTGATTTGAACCAACAGACTATGATTTCTAAAGGATTATAACTTGTGCTGCTATTGGATCAACCCCAAAGTCTAATTTTAGCACTGAACTTGCTCCAGCAGTACTTAGTCCTAGTTAAATAAGCAAAGTGTGTTCTCAGTCACTAAATGATAGCTCTTCATTTCATTTTGTAACTTGCCCATACTGCAAGTCAGTAATCACACACCAGCTACCAATGGAAATTTTTAAACACCCAAACAAGGTGTTTTTCCAACTAATTTCTTTAACAAAGAAACAAAACAATAAGGTAATAATTTCTCGAATCATTTAGGTTTTACTAATTACCTCCCAGAAAATATGTCATTCCATCATGTGAGCAGTTATTTACTGAGTTATATGTAAGCACATGCTTATTTTACTTTTGTTAAAAATAGACTGGTTCTTAAAGAAGGTGGTACCATGCCATTCAGGAGCAAGAGCAGGAGACTCTTGATCTCAGGGTTGTGAGTTCGAGTTCCACGATGGGTGTAGAGATTACTAAAAATAAATAAATAAACTTAAGAAAAAATAAAAATAAGAGCAGAAGACCAAAGCTGAGTGATAAGAATACTTTTCTACATAGAGCTAAAATGGTTAGTGTGAACTACTTTGCCCTAGGTAATATTTTTGCCACTTCATTAGTTTTATACTGTGGCAGAAGCTTGCTTTGCATAATATTTTTTTAAGTTTATTTATTTATCTAAGTAATCTCTACACCAAATGTGGGGCTTGAGCTCACAACCCTGAGATCAAGAGTGGCATGCTCTTTGGACTGAGCCAACCAGGCATCCTGGTTTGCATAAAAATTTAGATACTTGGGTTTAAAATGCAAAACCCTTATTTTCAAAAACTCATTAATCCAGTAAAAATATTTTAAATGTTCACTACAAATCTGCAAGACAAATTGATTTGTTATTTTTAATAGAATGGAAGAACAAAAAACTGAAAATTGTTTTTAAAAAAATCTAAAAGAATATAGATAAACTATAGTTTGAGGCAAACAAATATGGAAGCTTATTTTCCAAAAACATCATATAGCTTGTAATTTTCTCTATATATAAAACTTTGAATTCCATAAAAAAATTAGTTTAAATAACTAAAATGCTTTTCTCTTCTGGCTCTTTACTATTTTTTTTTTAAGATTTATTTATTTCACAGAGAGAGAGTGTGTGTGAGTGAGGCAGGGGCAGAGGAAGGGGGAGAGAGGGAATCTCAAGCAGACTCCCTACTGAGCGCAGAGCCCAATGCAGGGCTCGATCTTATGACCCTGAGATCATGAGCTGAGCCCAAATCAAGAGTCAGACACTTAACCGACTGAGCCACTCGGGCACTCCATGGCTCTTTACTCTTTTAATGTCAATGTAAAAGCCTTGCTGTATAAGTTGAAATATTTAATTATTAATTAATTTAAAAATTATACAAAAAAAATTGCTCCTTTTGCCTAATTTCACGAGTAGTAACTCTTTGGGAGGGCTCCAAAGTTATTACAGAGAATCTGAAAATCCTGGTGTTCTCCAAAAACAGACTGAGGTTTGCAGAAAAAAGAACCTCATATATCACCTTACATCTTTCAGAATGGCTAGAATCAAGAAGAAAAGAAATAAGTGTGGGCAGGGATGTGGAGAAAAAGAAACCTTCGTGCACTGCTGGTGGGAATGTAAACTGATGCAGCCACTGTGGAAAACAGTATGGAAGTTCCTCAAAATATTAAAAATAGAACTACTCAAGATCCAATAATTCCACTACTGGGTATTAACTCAAAGAAAATGAAAACACTAATTCAAAAAGAAACATGCATCCCTATGATTATTGCAGCATTATTTATAAGAGCCAAGATATGGAAGTGACCCAACTGTTGATAGATGAATGGATAATATATATGTTATATTATATATGTAATGGAATATTAGCCATAAAAAGGATGAGATCTTGTTTTTGAATTTGCAACAACATGGCTGGACCTAGAAGGTATTATGCTATGTGAAATAAGTCAGACAGAGAAAAACAAACATGATATGATTTCACTTAAATGTGGAATCTAAAAAAAAACAAAACAAATAAACAAAAAGCAGAATCAGACCCATAACTACAGAGAGCAAACTGATGGTTGCCAAAGGGGAGAAGTTAGGGGAATGGGCAAAATTGGTGAAGGGGAGTGGGAGATACAGGCTTCCAGTTATGGAAAGAGTAAGTCATGGGGATAAAAGGTACAGCCTAGGAGGGGCGCCTGGGCGGCTCAGTCGTTAACCATCTGCCTTTGGCTTAGGTCATGATCTCAGGATCCTGGGATTGAGCCCCGCATCGGGCTCCCTGTTCGGCAGGAAGCCTGCTTCTCCCTCTCCCACTCCCCCTGCTTGTGTTCCCTCTCTCACTGTGTCTCTCTCTGTCAAGTAAATAAATAAAATCTTTAAAAAAAAAAAAGTACAGCCTAGGGAATATAGTCAATGGTACTGCAATAGCATTGTATGGTGACAGGTGGTAGCTGGACTTGTGGTGAGCACAGAATAACATATAAACTTGTTGAATCAGTGTTGTACACCTGGAACTAATGTAACGTTATGTGTCAGCTATACTTCAATTAAAAAAAAAAAAACTTATTAGACCGGGGAAGGGAGAAAGACCCTTCATTTTCAAAGAGGTTGGCAACCACTGCCCTAGCCTCCATTTGACTTTCTTGCTCTGCCCCTTCAGGAATGGAGGAATAAGAAAAAGAGAGTAACTAGAAGTGGAGGTAAAGCACTGCCTGATACCATTTTTATCAAGCAGAAGATGTAGGATGGAGCAGCTAGAATCCGATTCCTTTTTGTTCTTTTCTAACTCAAATGCTGAGTTATGATGCCCTCAAAAAAAAGAATAGAACCACTATATGGACAATGACTGCATTTCACTTGAATTTCTGTGATTTGGGATCCCTCAAAATGACTGAAAAGGCTGTGAGGGCTTCTAAATCAAGCAGGCTGTTAAATTACATAATTTCGTAAACTAAGACAATATCAAATTGAAAAAGAACCAGCAGAATTTCTAGTCAAGGTGGCACAATAAATTCACGCTTCAATTCATCCTGTGTGCTCTAAACACACAATAATGACAGATACAATAGAAAAAGAGAAATCCAAAAGGTCATTGCTGGGCTCAAAAAATAAGATAAACATCTCTGTGGACCAGAAATGCAACAAAAATGCAAAGCAGTGAGCTGGGCGAATGCTGCAGTCTATCAAGCTCCGAGTGTTAAAGCAGCTAGGGGCAAGTGGAAATCCAGCTCTGGTGGAATACTGGGGCTAAAATGCTCTACTCAAGATGGAGACCAAAACCAGCGATGTTACCGAAAGCCAGGACCTGGAGCAGACCAACCATCCTGGTTTTCCCAGGACTCTCCCTGTTTTAGCCCAGAAAATCCCAAATCCCAGGAAATCCCATGGTTCTAGGCAAACAGCAATGATGGGTCACCCGACTTTCCCTTGCCCCATGGAAGGAAACAGAATAAACCTACTGCCAATATACTGGCTGGAGCTATGGATTTATGGGAAGCAGTGGACCCAGGAACAGAAAAGCAAAGGATGAAAGACAAACAATACTGCAGCAAATGAACTGAGATACCAGCTGGTTTAGATACTAGATGAGCCATATTAATGACATGGACCAGGAGCATTAATGGCCTCTCAAGTCATTTTACTATCTGGTTCTAGACTGGGGTGTGCAGTGGAGAGAAGCGCAGGTGGAAATACTCATCAAGTTGGAGACAGGGAAGGAAAGGATCACAGAAATATCTCCCACTCAAAGTGATTGTGCAAATCCAAATTCCAAAACATATAAGGTTAATGCTAAAAAAGACAGCTGGGCAATGATGGAGTAAGTGGCACCGGACCAGTGTTCCTGCTCTAAAAAGTTATAAAAATAGATAAAATATATAAAAAACCATTTTTGGAAATTGAACAACAAGCACTAAGCGGCTGTGATCCCTGGGAGGAACAAAACAAATGATTCCTCAAGTGCCCCAGTTTTCTGCCTGGAGGTTCTCTGTGGATTGACATACAGAAAGGCAGAACTCAAGCACAGCACAGTGGTTTTGCTGTGTTTAAGAGCAAATGGCTTGGGTCATGATCTGGGGGTCGTGGGGTAGAGCCCTGCATCAGGCTCCCTGCTCTGCCAGGAGTCTGCTTGGGATTCTCTCTTTCTCCCTCTGCCCCACCCCTCCCCCTGCGTGTGCGCGCTCTCTCTCTCTCTCTCTCTCTCTCTCTCTCTCTCAAATAAATGAATAAATAAATCTTAAAAAAAAACAAAAAAAAGAGTGAGTGGAACTCAGGAAGGTAACTACAATTTGAGTATCAGGGTATCAGAGAGGAGAAAGATGTGCAGAGACAGAGTTCCAGAAATCTGTATAAGGATCATCTTGAATGTCTGTTTGAATATTAAGATGCATAAGTATAAGGGAGGACCCCTTAAAGCCAGGCAAAACAACTACTGGGAGAAGAACAACTCTTGGGGAAAGAATTACTGGGGATCTGAGACTTGGGCAACACTTTCACAAATGGAAGCATTTGAACTCTAACCAGGACAGAGTCCTCTTAAACATGGGGGGTGCTAGGAGACAACCTTCTATGACGTGTCTCCATGTCTTGTGACAACTTTTGTCCTTGACTATCTTTCCAAGGATGTTTGTATAGTCAGTAGCCTTTGGCAGGTATAATGTTGCCTTTCAGGAGAAAGGGCAAATTTGTTTCCTGACCAGGATAATAAAAAATGCCTCCTTCCAGGGCACAGTTGGGGCAGATTTGATAGCAGTTATCTTATAAAATGAGAGATTTTCTAAGTTCAGGATTCCTCAGCTATGATTCAGACTCACTGTGAGTGTAACATCCACTTGGATCCACTCTGCATTTGCCTCCATGAGGTTTGGGGGACAAGGGAAACCAACGAGAACATGGAGATCATGCTGCCTGCGGCAAGTAATAAAGTCCTTTGTTCTCTGACCTAGGAGTCTCATGTCTTCTGCCAGCATCTAGACAACCATTACAGGCTTGCCAGTAGGGTAAAATCTCAGATACTGAATACCCTTGACCTGACAGCAGGCATTTAATAGAGACCTCAGAAAGGCTGTCCAGCCCACAAGCTAAATCCACCCCATAGCCTGGTTTTGTATAGCTTTTGAGCAAAGAATTTTTTTTTTTTACATTTTTAAAGGAATGTAAAAACAAAAACAAAAACAAAACCCAAGTATTTGCAAGAGACTTTATATAGCCTGTAGAGCCTAAAATACTTACTATCTGGCCCTTTAAAGAGAAACGACATCTACTTCTACTACAGAACCATCTTAACAAAGCTTTAAAACATGACTTGAAAGGATCAAGCTGATGTGCAAGTAAATTAACTGCCTGATGAAACAACATACTTGTGAAAAGAAGACAAAAAAATCTAGAAATTCAACAGCATGGTAAACACAGTGTCCAGCGCCAATAAAAAATTATAAGACAGGCAAAGAAGCAAGGGAATATAACTCGTAACCCGGATAAAATCAGTCAATAGAAACAGAGTCAGAATTGACAGAGATGGTGGAATTAATAGAAAAGGACTTTAAAATAGTTCTTATAAATATGGTTAAGGATGTAATGGAAAGCATGAAATACTTTGGAAACAAATACAGTATCTCAATAGAGACAGTAAAAGAATTTTTAAAAAGTACTATATATAACTTTTGGAACTGAAAATACATTATCTAAAACCAAATTTTAAATTTCACTGGATGGGCTTAACAGCAGCAGATTATACACTACAGAAGATCAGTGAACCTGAAAGATGGGCAATGGGAATTTTACAGCCTGAAGCACAGAGGAAAAAAGTAAAAAAGGACAGAGCCTCACTGAGGGACAATATCAAGGAGTATGATTCAGAAGAGAGAAAGAGTATATGGCAGAAAAAAATATCTGAAGAAATAAAGGTTGAAATGTTCCCAAATTAGGTGAGACCTTTAATCTCACAGATCCAAGAAATTTCATTTCTCTGGAAACAAGAGAAAAGACAGGTTAATGATTGGAACAGATGATAATCCCAGTTTCTGAGTTCTGAGGGTAGCCGGTTGAGATTCCTAGATGTCAGGCTTGAAGCATGTTCAAATGGAGTGAGGGCAGACGGTGGCGATTTGATTGATGGTCCTGGTTTGCAGTTTGCACATCTCTGGTGATCTGAGTGGCCCACACAGCGACAGGCACAAAGATGGTACATACATCAGCTGTTGTGATTTAAGTATATCAAGTTGTCCCACTTTAATTTGCATGACTTTGGGGAAAAGGCAGTTTTAGTTCTCAATGATTCCAAGCCAGAAGGGCGGGAGAAAAAATGAAAATGTTAGTTTGAAAAGGTGTAACCCGGTATTGTAGGAAATGAGAAGAATTCAGGATCTAACAGTGAACAAAACCTCAAACACAAGTAACAGAACTGGAATAGAACCTAATATCTACGAGTATGTATTTTTCTACAGAAACGTAATTTTTCTCTCTACAACCCCCATTTCTATCAAAGATAATCATAGTAAGGCCAATTTGTTTGCAAATTAAGTCTGGTTTCAACAAACTTGGCCTGATTATTTACATAAGTACAACAAAAATAGTGATTGGCCAATTAGGTCCTAAGTTGGCTTTCCTGGAACTTTTCATAAGGAATCTCAAATTGAACTTTCAAAGCCTCTCAAGGATAGGAAGTCAAACCAAAGACTCATTATCAGATTTTGCCTGCAATACCTATTGATTTGGGTTAATTCCTCACTTTTTGAGGTCCCCCCAAGTATCTTGAAGTTCCTGCACCTACCAGGAAGTGACCTTCCTTACTCACCTTGCAAGGCTGCTGGGAACAGTACAAGCAAGGTATCAGGCCAATTTTTCCAAGGGGCTTTATTGGCTCCATAAAATCAACCTTCGTTCCTGTAAGCTGTCTTGTAACATCTGAGTCTATACATATCTCTCTCAAATATGACAATACAGGCAAAGCGTTGGTGATATAACCAATGTTTCCAAGTATGTCCTGTTACAAAGAGAACAGATTCTCATTGAGCTTATGCAAATAACTATATTGCCATGAAAATAAGAATACTCACTAAGAGTTTCTGAATCCTGGAGAGATCAGGTAGGAGAAAAAAAAAAGTAATTGCTCCATCTTTGTTCACAAAGATACTTTACCAAATTGCTGTAAGTCATAGCTAGCTAGCTGGCAAAAAAAAAAAAAAAAAAGTTTCCTTAAATCTAGAAAACAAAAGATTAAAGAACCAGCAATGTTTCGAACAAAAATCCTATAAAATTAGACTCATTCTCATTTAGTCCTATGTAATTAAATCTTGACCTTTTCATAGCAATTTCTATTTGAAAAGGCCAGTTTTTCCTTAGAGTCCTGTAAATTCTTACCCTGTTCAGTGGTATGATCTGAAAATTATCAGAAACCTATACTTGTCAGAGTCCTTTCCATGAATCTCCTTGAAGATGGACCACTTTTGCAAAAGCATCAGAGTAAAACCATAAATGTCTGTAAATGACAAAAGACTTAAAAATGCCCATGTTTAAGATCTGATGAGAGTTCCTTATGTTACTAACAGAAATTTGATTATTTCTGTGACATACATTTTGACAGTAACTAGAATTACAAGTGTTTTGAGAGAGAGAGAACAAATCTTTTGAGATGTTCCCGGGACTCTCTAAAAGTCTCAAGTTAGTATGAAATCAAAAATACTTCATTTAGAATTTGAATTTTATAAGATTTATCAAAATATCAAAAAGGCTTGGATGCAATACTTAATTATCCATTTTAAGAGACAAAAAAGATTTCAAAAGCAAATATAGACAGTTACATTGTTCTGGGCAAAACTTGGCTCTTTTACTAGAGAAGACTTGGTTTACATCATCCAAGACATGAAGACAGACTGAAGCACAGTGGGTAAGACACAAAACCTTTGCTTTCCAAGCTGATGACTTAAAAGGTAAAGAAAAGCCTTTGTTTAGATTTCTTGTTGAGAGCAGGCCAATAATCTAAGAAGACTGTCTTTTTGGCAGATGAGATAAAAATTAGTTTTACATAAGCGCACTATTGGTATTAAAGCTTAATTTTAAAATCCTTGTAATAGGAATTCAGTTTTTAGCCACCTTGACTACACAAGATTCCTTCTCTCTCTCTCCCTCCCACCTCCCTCCCTCTGGCCTTCTATGTCCATAGTTTGTCCTTCATTTTCTTCTTTCCCATTCTAAAATAACCAGCTTTATTTTAGAACAAAATCTCTTTCATTTCCCTCCACAAAAATGCATTTCCATATCTCATGCCTTTTCTAACCAAAAAAAAAAAAAGGACAAAAACAAAACACTACACTTCTGGGCGCCTGGGTGGCTCAGTCATTAAGCGTCTGCCTTCTGTCAGGTCATGGTCCCAGCGTCCTGGGATCGAGCCCCACATCGGGCTCCCTGCTCGGTGGGGAGCCTGCTTCTCCCTCTCCCACTCCCCCTGCTTGTGTTCCCTCTCTCGCTGTGTCTCTCTCTATCAAAAAATAGATGAAATCTTTAAAAATTTTTTTAAAACCCTACACATCCTACTTTTCTTACATACAGAATTGTTTTCTGTATAATTTCTAGTAGTTTTAATTACATATTTTAGAATTCTTAACCCTTAGAGAACTTAATTTCTAGCGAAAACTAAGAAGTAGAAATTGTGAACTGTTGCACAGCATTGTTTAGATGGGCAAATTTATGAATTCATTTCATGATATCTAGAAACATACATTTCCTCATAGTATTTTTTTAATGTGGCACAACACATGTTTAGTAAGAGGCCCAAATATCTTTATTTCCTCTGGAGTAAGAGGTCAAACGTAGGTAAACTTAGACTTGTTTAGCAATTAATGTTTCAGTATTTTTATCTTATTTGGAAATGACGAAGACATTCAATGAATTCCCATCATTTAATTTAACTTAGCAAAATTCTAAGGATGGAAGTTACCAGAGGTCTCGGAAACTTTTTTTTGGGGGGGGTGGGAGGGCGGACAGACTATTTTTAAGTAGACATAACATAATGATTGCTGAAAAGCTCACTTATCCTACTTATATCTATCAAAATTATTTGCTCCCAACAACTAGGTTTAGACCACCTATGAAAACTTCATTAGACTCTAGACAAAGTCAGTCATCATACCAAGCTACTTTTCTTGCTGACAAATTTTGTAATAGAGTTAACATGAATCTATTTGACTAGTAAACCCAGGTAGGATAAAAGCTGTTATCTGCATAATATTTAATGCTGACAACCCTGAAGACTTACCTATTTCAATTAAACCAAACTGAAAGCAGCTTTGATTTACCAAAGATTATGCCAGATCACATGAACTTGAAAAACATTTGGGTTAGTTTCCATATTTCTGAGCTTTAGAAATCATTCATAAGTGCTTATTTTTAAGCCAATTAAATAGGGTTCTTTTACTAATTAATTTTGGCAATTCTATCCAGAGTTAGAAGGAAAAAGAAAATCATATACATAACTTACATCCACAGACATACGTAAACATGCAGATGCAGATAGAGACCCTGTAAGTTTCCATTTCAAAATTTTAGCCATGGGTCAGGTACAATATAAAATTCACTAGTTTATAAATAACAGTTGAATCCAAACTGCTTCTAACAGAGGAACAAGTTAAGGTTACCCACTCCAATGGCTAAAGTTTTTTACTATTTGTGGAGACTTTTAAGATTTGTATTTGCCCTTGACAATCTTTTTTTTTTAAGATTTTATTTATTTATTTGACAGAGAGAGAGACAGCGAGAGCAGGAACGCAAGCAGGGGGAGTGGGAGAGGGAGAAGCAGGCTCCCCGCAGAGCAGGGAGCCCGATGCGGGACTCGATCCCAGGATCCTGGGATCATGACCTGAGCCGAAGGCAGACGCTTAATGACTGAGCCACCCAGGTGCCCTGCCCTTGACAATCTTAGGAAGGCTGTGGATTAGAGTTTGGACAAGAGAGTTTTCATAGCAAATTCTATTTTATTTTTTTATTTTTTATTTTTTTTAAATACTCTTAAGGCATTTATTTATTAAAACGTTCTCTGCCAAGATTTCACATTAGCTTAAAACTCAAATCAGTCTTTACATTTCTCTACTGAGGTTTCCACCTCAGTGTATCACATAAAAACACCTTCTCCAGCACTCAGTGTTACCAGCGTCCACACGGTGAGCCCCATGGTCAGCCTCTTTGTTCCGTAGGTGACCCAGCTAGATGTTAATACCGCTCTGCTACAGGGTAAAAGCTCCTAACTCAAACTCATTGGAAAAGGGGTGAAACTTCTGCAAAGTGCACGTTAAGAAGAGGTACTGTTTGCTCATGAAAAGAAACCAGTGAGTCCTCTAAGAATAATAAAAGGGGGTATTTTACAGTTAAGCACATGATTTGGAGTGAAGAATTCGGATGTTGCTCTACTGGTCCAGGCCGTTAATACTCTTCTTGTTCCTCTTGTGGGCCCCCTTCATCAGGTATCACAAAGCCTTCATCTGTAGCATACAGAATGTCCACGATCCTCTGCAATACTGGATTGTTTTCCCCCTCATTCTCCTGGCAAATCAATTCAATGTTCCTTAGCTTTCCAAAGTAGAAATCTCTTTCTTTCTCCAAGTCTTCGACGGTAAGTTTCAATACGTTGACCTGCTGCATCAGTTCAGCTGCTTCGTCATCCCCGTTGCCCACACCAGGATTCTTTCGCACCACACCCGGGCCAGCCTGAGGGGTTGCAGTAGTTCTGTGTGTTGCAATGGGCCTCTGTGGAGCTGCACTGCTAGAGCTGAGAGGTTTCTTCGGTTTGTTCAGAGCTGGAGCAACAAGGGAGGGAGCCACTGCGGTTTCTTGACCTTGTCTGGCAGCTACGGGGTCATAGTCTTTTCCATCATAGTTTGCATCAAAAAACTTCTTGAACCACTGAACAAATTCAAAATTGTCCTGAAACTTTCCTTTTACTAATTTGTCCACAGGAATTATTTTGTCAACACCCATTACACCCATTCTCTTAAAACCTGCTTGTAGTATTTTGAAGTTCTGGATGTATTCATGTTCTAGCTTAGCCTGGAATTTCACTTTCTTCAAGGCAATGGAGCCAGGGAACAACATGTCCATAAACTGACAGTAGGCAGCCCCTGAGCACAACTGTTCAATCTTCGTCAGATTCAGCTGCAGAGACTCATTGATCCAGGCCAGCATGTCATATCGACTTAGGTTATCACTGGTGACTGATGTTGAATATACGTTCACTGCCATCTTTGGCTCTCGGCGGGACCGCGTCCACGGCCTGCGCCCGGCTTCGGTTCCGTCTTCATCTCGTTCAAACCTCCCGACCACAAATTCTATTTTAAAAGACCTCTTACCTCTGCCCCCCTTTTGTCCTTTGGTCTCAGGCAGAGTTTAGGTACTTCCTGGGGTGTTTACATTACAAAGGCATGGTAAGATTTACATCTTCAAGGGACAGAGAAAGAATGTAAGTTTTCTCCTAGGAGTTCCAGTGCCTTTTGGATGGCTTCAGCAGTTCCCACAAAATGTAGTAACACCACCCTGTAATTAGGGGGTGCCCTGTAAAAACAATTCTCAGGGTCAAGTGGGACCTCTTCAGGTTAGAAATGAAGAAGGGGTCATTTGGGTCACTGTGGTCATGGAAATGATGAACCCATTGGACCGTGACAATTTTGTGCAGCAGGAGATGGGCTTCCTCCATGAACCTTAGCAGTGATCACTGTGATGGAAGGATGGGTACAGCGCCAGCTAGTGTATATCCAGGTGAGGAGAGGGAGGGCTCGGGTATGAGTATCAGTGGCTCTAAGGGCCTTTGTCTTCCCAATTCCTGCTTCCTCCTCAGGAGAGCCCTCGATAACCCTGCCAGCTCTTCCCGTGGTGGCAGGGACACCTCGTGAGGCGTGCTGGTAGTGGAAAGCCGTTTAGCGGAAAGCCAAGAGGACTCAGGATCTGTGGTATCTCAGAAGGAATGAGCATATAGCCCGGATGGATCTCTGAGAAAGTTACGGATTTTAGGGTCTTTAGATGCTGGCCAGTTAATGCATTTTGGCCACTGTGAGGAATTTAGAGCCTGTTCCAAACAAACAAGAAAATCCACAATAGCCAATTAGCTCTCTTCTCTCCTTCCTACTGCATAAAATTTTTAAGAAAGGTTTGAATTTAATTAGGTTTTTTATCTCAGTTTCTACTTGTTTTTCTCCTGTTACCTTGATCTTATGTGCTGTTACCAGAAAATGTGGGATGACATTACTGTCAGCCCTCTTCGTAGGTGGCTACTTTCTTTTCCAGGGTGTCCCAAGAGACTTCTCCAGGATGCGAGTCTGCCTTCAGTAGTGTGATACGCACAGGGTGGTTGGGAAAAGTCCCCAGGCCTCTGGAGCATAAACCAGAGTCTTGGCATGTCGGTGTACATGACATTGAATAATAACTAGGAAGCATCCATGGGCTTTTGCATTTATCAAGGAGCTAGTGTGCCTCCTCAAGGTTCTTAGGAGGTGCTGGCACCAGATGTTTAGGACATTTATATTTGTTCATTAATTTTTTAGCAACACCACACCAAGCAATTGAACCCACAATATCTCATTGGGTCAGGGGACAAAGAGCAACAGTAGGGAATGAAGTGGTGACACAGAGACGGTAGGCCTCTGATGTATTTTCCCTCTTGCGGTGACATTGGCTTCCATTTGCAAGGCTATTTCACTTTTCTGGGTTAGGACATGTACTCTGGGCACAACCCACCGACTCGGTGGTAACAGGCAGAGGTCTCCCATCCTCCTCACCTACAGGAATCTTTTCCCTGTGCCTTTAACCCAGCGCCCTCCTTGGGCAATGACAACAGCCTTGCGATCTAATCCACCCTCCTTAACTCTCCTTAGTGTGAAGGACCCTTATGCACATTAATAGTCCATTAAAGTCTTTATAACTAGTGGTCTCATCATCTTGTTGGCCTTAATCACACTGCTCTGGGGAGATTGTGGGATTATTATGGCAGGCCTGACCTTTTGCATTGGATACTGTAGGCAACATGTGAAAGTGTATAGCAGCACGACAGATCCCCAGCTAGCGTGCTTCTTTCTCAGAAGGTGTTACCCACCTGACTTTGGTGGTTAGTAAACACGTTGCAGGCAAAGGCATTTCCCGCGGTTAATTGCAAGGGCAATCATTCAATCCTACCAACTATGCCAGTTGTGTGTTGGTCTCAGCCTGTCAATCACCAGTGTTGTGGCTAGAGTGGTCCTTGTGGTTCTGATCATTGCAAGATGCCCTTCAGCAATAACTATCAGGAAACTTTGAAAAAAAAAAAAGTTTTATACTAAGAGGACCTGGAAACTACATGGCACACTGGGAGCCACACAGCAAGGTCATGGGTAGAAAGAGAAAGAGCACAGTGAGTGCAGGGACCTGGGGTTCTGCTTTTATTGGGGGTGAAGTTGGGAGTCTAAGGTTTCACCTCACTCTTTATTGGTGAGTTTAAAATGTAAAAGCAGGAATTTAAAGCCTGGGAAAAAACAAGTGGCCCAAATGGTCAGTAATCAAGATCAACCAAGATCTCTAAAACAAAGAAACCTCAATGGAGGGAGGCGGCCTGGCTCTATATGTAGTCGTGTGGCTGGCAATGTGTCTGTTGGAAATAGCCATCTTTGAAGTGAATGCCTCTTTGAAGAGGATGCAATCAAATCTTAAATCAGGCATTTGCATTATAAAAAACAAACAACAAAAAAAGAACAAAAAACAACTATCAGGGCTTACACTACACCCACATTATTTTCCAGTTACACTTTCATAAAGACAGATTCATTCTTTTAACAGATATTTATTGAGCATTTACTATGTTCGGGGAATATACCCATAATATGGGAAGGAGGTAAAAAGGGGGAAAAATCCCAACCACTCATGGATCTTACTTGGGGTGGGGGCAAACAGACTGTAAATAACAATTAAGTGAAAACATAGTATTTCACCACATGAAGAGAAGTGAAAAATAAATAGAGCAGGGGAGGTAGGGGGAGTTATCATTTCCAAGAATGGGCAGGAAAGACCTTATTGAGAAGGTGATGTTAGAGGAAAGATCAAAAGAAAGGAAAGGAACAATCTGTGAGAATCTGGTGCAAGTGGTATATAGCATTCTTGTGGCTGGTGCAGCAAGAGCCCAGGGGGAGAAGCAGGTGGAGTGCCAGTGATAAAGGGAGGAGGAGGGCAGGGAGGACCAAACAGGACCTTACACACCTTTGTAAGGACTCCAGCTTTTATACTCAGTGAGGTGTGAAGCCTCGGGAGGGTTCTGAGCAAAGGAGTGACAAGATCTCCTTGGATTTCCACAGAAGCGTGCTGGCTGTTGAGATGAGTACAGACCAAAGGGGAGCAGAGGCTGAAAGAAGGTGGCCAGTTAGGAGGCTCCTACAAGAATCCAGGAGAGAGCTGATGACTGTTTCCACTTAAGTGGTAGTCCTTTAGACGAACGGGAGTGATCCAGGAGAGAGGGTGGGAATGATGACTCAGGGGAGAGGGGAGAGTTGCTGATTCACTATCCTCGAGCAGGGGAAGGGATGGGATCTGGTGCACAAGCTGCAGAGAAGTGGAGCTGGGGAGGTCTCATTCGGAGCAAGGAACGGGAAGGCAGGCGGACAATATGGGCACAGATGCCGGTAGGTGACTGTGGACCCAGCGGTGGGGTCCGTGAAAGTTCTTTTCTGATTACTCCTATTTCTCAGGGAAAGAAGTAAGGGCGATCAGGATGGTGGGGCAGGAGGTATTGGTGGCTAGATGAGGAGAAGGTATAAAACAGTGGATTAGAAGAGTAAGAAAATGAAGTTTGGATTTACCGTGGTTTGTCTTTTCAACCCAACAGACATTTGGAACAGTTCTCTAAACATCTTGCTCTTAAATCTATGGACATGAAGAAAGCATCATTTGGAAGCCAAGTAATTATCAATGGCTATCCATCTTTATTATGCCTATTCTCTGGAGAGAGAGGGAAAATTCTGCCCTCTAGTAAGGGTAGAAATGCATAGCTCAGTGTGAACAGAATATTGGCAGATCTGTAGCTTTCTTGTACTTTCGCAGAAACTAGATTGCATTTGTTTTGAATTCCTTCTTTATTAAAAGACTCCTTTCAAAAGAGAATCAGCACATTATAAATGTAAATGCACTTATCATTGTATTTCCCATTTTCCCTAAAATTATAACTGAAGTAAACACTTTAAGGAGAAATTAATGTCATAGAGGGGAAAATGCTTGTTTAAAGGGTTGGATGATTAGAAATTTTTTCAAAAAGGCTGTGACACTCTCTAATGATCACCTGATATCGAAGGCTTAGAAAGAAATGAGTGGTGGTTTTTTCACGGCCTGCAAATAGCATCTAATAATTCATCTCAAATAAATAAGGGTGTAAGTTGTGTCATAAATATGCTATGCATCAAAATTATAAATCTAGAAAACCTATGATAAGGTGACAAGAAGACTAATTATCATTTCATATTTCTTCTACTGATGCAACTCAGGAAAAGAGAAAAGCAATCTTGGAGTTTTATGAGACATGAGCAGTGTGTTGATTCTCCTAAAACATCTTATTCTCCTAAAACTCTGTATTTGAAGGGGGGGAAATCGTACTTAAATTACATTATTGGACTACACTTACATGTACATATTTTTCCAGAATCTAAACCTTTTGTAACTGTCTCATCATTCCCAGTCCTCCATTAGGGGATCTTCCAAGACAGGAATCGCCTGCACCCCGCAACATGGGGATCCAAAGGACATGTATCTTTATAACAGACATATTTTTAACAGGGAAATTATGAGTTTTCCTTTTGTGTGTGGAGCGGATAGCAGATTATTATTTTAAAAAATTAGGCCACTTCTTGGGGCGCCTGGGTGGCTCAGTAGTTGAGCACCTGCCTTCGGCTCAGGTCATGATCCCAGGGCCCTGGGATCGAGCCCCATATCGGGTTCCCTGTTCCACGGGAGGCCTGCTTCTCCCTCTCCCACTCCCCCGGCTTGTGTTCCCTCTCTCGCTGTGTCTCTCTCTGTCAAATAAATAAAATCTTTTAAAAAAATTAGGCCACTTCCTATAAATAATTACTGCTCATGTTGGGGAATGAGATGTTTAAAAAATCATTGTGAATAGGGGCACCTGCGTGGCTCAGTCAGTTAAGTGTCTAACTCTTGGTTTCGGCTCAGGTCATGATCTCTGGGTCTTGAGATTGAGTTCCCAGTTGAGCCCCACGTTGGAGCCCGTGTGGAGCCCACAATGAGCCCCATGCTCAGCCGGGAGTCTGCTTGAGATTCTCTCCCTCTGCCCCTCCCCCCCTTAAAATAAATAAATCAATATTTTATATGCAAAGCCAACCGAAGAGTCAATATACTCTACTTTTTGGTATGAATGAAGCAAAATCAATGAAACAAACTCACTGCTTGCTAGAAAACATTTAAGGTTCTAGAAATGGTGTTCCAATTATTCTTAAAGACAGAGGAAAGCAGTTATAATTCTTACACAGAACTATTTATTCTGCTTAGTTCAAGTTTTAGTTTTGAATGGCTTTAAGCAATTTTTCACTCTTGGGCAAGACCCATCCGGCCATTCTCAGGTACGTTTGACTTTTTCCAGATGGGCAATTTAAAAAATATTGGTTGAAAATGAATAATACAAATGTTCAGATTAGATCCAACCTATGATCACATGGACCGTTGGGTCTGTGCATGTAATGAGGGACAGGTTAAGAATGCATACCAAAGCAACCTGGATTCCTTTAATACTATATTATAAATGGTAGAAACATTTGGGCAGGAGGGCAGGGGGGAGACCCAGATTTTAAGTAAAAAAAACTGTAAAGGGTTATTTATGTTTTCAGCCTATACTACCTCTTGGAGTAACAAGAATTTTCATAATTCACTGAAAAGCTTTATTATTTATCCTCAATTTGTCTTTTCATTCCCTCACAGAAAGAAAATCTAACTCCGATAAGAACAAATTTCAGTCGTGATGTCTCTGGTGTTAAGATATTCTTGATAAATAAGTTTAAAAAATAATCACTAAAAAGAGCTTTTTGTTTTATTCATAGTTTTTAATTACCTCAGCACTTCTTACCCCTTATTCGCACACATAATTGAAGGTTGATGGTGCTTCTGCCAAACTCCAAATTTCATTCTGCTGCCATCAACCATGTTCAAAGTTTCAAAAGTTTCTCAGGTCTAAACGTCTTTGCTTTCTGAAAATAGTCTCTTTTGTGTGAGGGAGGAGGGGACAGCATGCCTTGCATTTCACTGATTACTTAAAAAACAGCTAATCTTAAAGCCTTATTTGCGTCATTAATACCAAACAGAAGCTATAAAACCTGGGGAAACTGAGAGCCAGTCCAGTAAGCCCTCATGTGTGGAGCTCATCTGATTCTTCTCAGGAAAATGGAGTCTGTGTTGGCCTCTGCCTCCATCAACCTGTGAGTCCTCCATCAACCTGCCTCCTGGGGCCCTCTGACAGACCACTATCAATCCTTAGCTTCTTCACGGGAGGCTCCCCACTGCAGTCACTTACCTGTCATGTCAGTAGCCATTCAGCACTTACAGATATGAAGTACTGAATCCATCTTTGTCAAATTGATAAATAATTCCGTAAGACAAGGGGTTTCAACTTGATGACCTCAAAGTTTCCTACCTGGTCTAAAATTTTGATTTGTATTTGTCTCAGCCTCTACCTATAGATTTTCAGAACTCCTATGAATGTTTATGTGTATATACAAAAGTTGCCAGTTTGATCATTAATGGGGTGTTAATCCTTTTCCTGCATTATGTTGGTGATTTAAGACCCAGAGTGAAGTAAAATCCTGTTAATAGTTTTTCTAGATTACTACTATCCAATAAAAATATAATACAAGCCAAAAAATGCAAACCACAAATGTGATTTAAAATTTTCTAGTAGCCACATTAAAATGGTAAAAAGAAACATGTGAAATTCATTTTAATGGTATAGTTTCTTTAACCCCATATGTTCAAAAAATCATTTCAACATATACTTAATATAAGGTAATTGTTAAGATGTTTTACATTCTTTGTGTGTATGTGTTAAGTCTTCAAAAGCCAGTGTGTATTTTACATTTGTGTATCTCAGTGCTGACTAGCCACATTTCAAATACTTGAGTCACATGTGGCTTAGTGGCTGCTTTCTTGACAGCAGTAGTTTTAGAGCCCTGATACTCAAAGTCCTCCATGGACCAGGAGCGTTGGGATCATGTGGGAGCTTGTTAGAAATGCAAATTCTTGGAATGAGAATCTGCATCTCAACAAGCACTGCAAGTGACTTGTATGGGACTTTCAGAAGCACTATTCTAGAGGGTGGTATCCAAATTCTTTTTTCAGTGAAACTTAGGTTTGAATATTCTTATAACTTACACATTTCTAATTTGTATACGTTTTTTATGAGTCAATATGCTTCCAGGTCTCCCCATTTTAAAAAGTAACTTGTTTTTTTTCTAGTTATAATAGCATAACTTGTTTATACTGAAAAATTAGAAACTAGAAATAAGACAAAAGAAAACAAAAACCACTTGTCATCCCATCAACCAGAGATAACTATTATTAACATTTTGGGTGTTTACCCTTCCAGTATTTAAAATGTTGTTTATTTCTTAACATAATATATAAATTCTTTGAAAAAAATTCATACAGTAACATAAAATAAGTTACCTTTAACTACTTCCTGAAATGTGGTCCTCCCTGATCCACTCATCAGGTGAAGAACATTTGAGTTGTTTCCAAATTTTGGTAATTATGTGTAGAGTTGCTATAAACATTGACTTCCAGGTTTTTGGGTAAATACACAGGAGTGGGTTTGCTATTAGAAAACATCTTTTTTTAATGCTGCATTGTACTTCAGGACTTGAATATATATGAAGATATATTTACTCATTCAATCAACAAATATTAAATATTTACACTATGTTAGGCAGTAAGAATATAGTGAACGTAGTATTGGTCGGTGTTGGACCCAATCCTCATAGAATTTGTTTTTAATCGAATTCCTATTAATAGACATTGAAGTTATTTCCAATTTCCCTATCATAAACAATGTTTTAAAAATTTCGGTTCAGTCATTACTAATCATCTGCTATCTGCCCAAAGTTTTCCTGGGAGTTTTCAAGGAAAATAATGAGCAACTAGGCAGTAGTCTTGGTTGGGAGAGTCACCTAACTCTAACCACTGAGCTCTAGCACTGGTTAAAGTTGGGGTGGGGGAGGGGAGGGGAGACTCTCACCCCAGGCAGGTGTTGCAGATTAATTCTAGGTTAATGTAGAGAACCTGGGATTATCCTTCATTTTTCTAGGCCAGTGGTTTTCAAACTTTAGTGTACATCAGGACCACCTGGATGTGGTTTGTTGTGAAAACAGATTCCTGGATCCCACTTCTGATTCAGCAGGTCTGGGATGGGGCTCAATCATTTGCATCTTTAACAACTTCCCAGGTGAGGCTAATGCTGCTGGTCCCAGAAACACCTTGAGAACAGCCCTCTGCTGTTTCTGGGGAGTTTCTTACTCTGATATCTAAAATTTGGATTCTCCTTCATCAGCAGTTAGGAATTCAGGGATCTAGAAGTAGCCGTCCTTGAAGTTACTGGAGAAGTTACTGATTGCAGAAGAAATTTCCTGCGCCTTGAAGCTCCTCCCTAGGATCACCAGACAACTCCAGTTCTTTGCAGTTTATTTCTATTCCTCTTGAGCTACTACCTTCATGCAGGCTCTTCCCCGACTTACACTGGTTGGCAGGGGAACTTGGCCTCTGGTACTCTCCACCACCGGTAGGCAGGGAGGGGCCTCATACTTGAAGAGTTCTTCTGGAACGTGTCTTAATATCAAGCTCCAGAGTTTCTTCATCTGGGTTAGAGAGGACTGGGTTTCTAGCTGCAGGAGCCTTGTGAAAGTGGCAGGGCACTCTCCTGAGACTTCAGAAGGGCTGGGAAGGGATAAGCTTACCCTGGTCTTGTGTGTGTATGGGGGCGGGGGGCGGGGAGTGGATCTTGAGAAAATGAGCTAACTCTGGGAGTTGTGAGGGTCCAGGTCCCCCAGGCAGAGGAGCCAGAGTTCTTAGAGTTGTTGGTGAGGTAAGAGAAGCCTTCTTGGTTTTCTCTCCTTAGCTAGTTTAGCGGGCAGGTTTAAACAAGTGATCTGTAGTTCATCCCGCTTATAGCAGGGTTGAATGTAGTTTTACCATTCACTAGCTCCATCACTAAGGTTCTTAGGAAATTTCCTCATCTGTAAAATGAGGACAATACCCCCATTCTTAGGGTTACTGTAGGGATTAATACAGTAACATGTACGTTACCTCATTACTACAGTACTTAACACACAGTAGGCCCTTCTTTATCTGATGGGAGCATGGGTCAGGGGTGAAGCTATGGTAGATCACGCTGTGGGACCTTCGGTGGACTCATCACAAAGTATGCCTGGTTCTTTCTGTACTTAGGAGTACTGGCATTACTCCCTCTGGAAAATGAGGCTAGCCTGCTTTGGGGGCCTGCCGTCAAGCATTCACAAGCATACACATGGAACCTAACTTAGCTGAGAGGGTAACAGTCACACCACACTAGCATTTAAAGACTTTACAGGATCTAGGGTGGCTATTCACAGATGGGACTTTTCGAACTAGAAGAAATAGGGCTGATTCATTTCAACCATTCATTTTACTACCTTGGGAGGTTAAGCGACTGTCTCAGGCTCAAAAAGCATTGTAATGTTTGGAGTTCCTAACTCTGAGCTGGCCTTGTTTTCAGCTATTCCATGCTTTCTGGATCTTGACCCTGTTGCTCTACCCATAAAGCACTTGCTCTAGTTCCCATTTTATTTCAGATTGCATACAGAATGAAAAGGAGAAGCTGATGAGCACAGTTCTGTGGCTCCAAGTTCTTGCTTGGAGAAGGGTTTTGGAAGAATAAGAATTTAAGGTCAATTTGGAACAGTGTGAGTACAGCATGGCATGACAAAAGCATCAGAACCCATCTTTCTGCTTTGTCATTCCCAGATACTCTAAAAGCTTAATACTACTTATAGGTTCACTATAAACATTATTGCAACAGTCTGATTTTAGCTTATTGGCAATTTAATACTTATGTTTATATTCTAATTTTCTGTTTTAGTAGTCAGGAATCTTTTCTTGTTGTCTTAGGCATATCTCAGCAGTGAAAGTAATTTTCCCCTATGTCAGAAACTTAAAGAAAAAAATCAGAAGCCTAATTTAAAAGTCTGTAAAATGTAAACTTTAGATATGACAGAGTATTTGTTTTACAAAGGAAGGTTTCTTTTTGATTTTTTTAAGTGTTTGTTATTTATTTTTAGAGCATGTGTGCTGGCGGGGGGGAGGGGGAGAGGCAGAGGGAGAGGGAGAGAGAGAATCCCAGGCAGACTCCCCACTGAGGGCAGAGCCCAACATGGGGCTTGATCACATGACCCTGAGATCATGACCTGAACTAAAATCAAGAGTCGGAAGTTAACCAACTGAGCCACCCAGGCACCCCTCTTTTTTTTAATAGGCGTTAAACAAAACAAAACAAAACAAAAACAAACTCCACTAGCTGAAGAAAAGGTAAATAATTTCAGAATGGTGTGTACAGAGTGCACTCCCATCCCCACACCCTCCTACTGTCTTCTCAGAGTTCCCACTGGTTTTTCTGAGAGAATCAAGAACCCATCATGGAAATGAATCTCCATCACAGGAGCTTGACTCCCCACTTTCCTATCCCCCATACTTAGTAGAAGAGAAGATGGGTGGCGGTTGTTCCGTAGTATTCCAATTGTAAAGGAAGCATTTTCTCATTTAAATGATGTTAAAAGAGATGTATGGGTTTCCCTTAATGTGAATTAGGCAAATTTCTGAGAGTTGGCCTGAAAAGCAAATAGCCATTTTAAGATCATTTCTATGAGAATCATATTTGTAGGTCCAGAAATTGGCTGACCATCAACAAACATCTGAAATACAGTCTGTCATAGTTTGGGAAATGGTGGGATATTTTTAAAAATTTGATTTATACAGATTCTTTCAAGT
This sequence comes from Callorhinus ursinus, assembly GCF_003265705.2. NCBI lineage: Eukaryota > Metazoa > Chordata > Mammalia > Carnivora > Otariidae > Callorhinus > Callorhinus ursinus. The sequence continues at coordinate 30,809,788 of NW_027397068.1, read as the reverse complement.
GTGTATTAAGCCACAACCATTCCTGGAGTTCCTGAACATCTGTTGTATTAGTAAATGTAGCACCTATACTAATATATCACTTAAAGCTCAAACATAACTTGGGGGCTCATCATACTATTCGTTTTATCTTTGTATATGTTTGAAATTTTTTATAATAGAAAGATTTAAAAAAACCCTTGAGATGTAAATTTCAAAATTCCCAAAGGATTAACCTAGGGGAAAACTGGGAGGCAATATAAAAACCCCTAATTAGAAGTAAAAACTTGAATTTCTCAAAAAATTTTTTATTTTTTTAAAAGTTTAATTTTTAATTGCAACCATTATATAGACAGCAAACCAGCTATCAAGATGTTGAAAACATTTCAAATAATGGACCTATTTTAAAGCCTCCAAAATCTCGTGTCACTGTTGTTTGTAATTAAGAATATCTTTTAAATGCCTATGTAGGACATTTAAAAAAATCCATTGAAATTAATATAAAAAAGGAAAATTAAATTCAGATTTTAAGCATCTCTTTTAACCACATTTATCTCTTTAAAATGTAGCTTAATACAAATCTATTAGACTTCCTAAGATATAATTAAATTCAGAGTTAAAACATTTACTCTTTAGATATCTACAGTCAAATTTTCTGTAATATCCTTTCATATCTTTTATAAACAAAATATTTTAAAGACCTAAAATGGTATGATGTAAAAGAGCAATAATTATAGTAGACAAAATAATAAATGAAATATGACATGCCTTCTGCTATATACCTATGGGTTTTACAGAATAATCTTTACAACAGATGTCCTTATAGAACAAAAGAGAATGAGAAAGTATACAGGTTGAGGAAGGCATGGAAGATATTTTCTGTTCTCTTCTCCTATGTGGTCTCTCACTGCACTATTCTTTAAATTAAAAAAGGGCTCCACAAGGGCAGGTCCTGTTTCAAATGTCCCCTTACCCTTCTGACTAGAGAATAATGTGTTTGTGTAGGATATGATTACACCAGACAAGGCTGTGAACACATGTGACTTACTCAATGATTCTACTCTGCTTCCTTTTAAAGATAAAGAATGCATTTAAGTCGATTGTGTGTGAGACTCTAGTAATTCCTTGGAAGGCTCCATTCGAACAGAGAATAATATTACCTTATTTTCAAACATTAAGAACATAGCCATTTCTGGGGTTTTCATTTTCTTTCCAGAAACTATGAATTAATACTTTCATTTATTTTGAAAGAGAAAAATATGACACATGTAATTACTTCAAAATAGTTTTAATTTTTCTTTGTATAAGCAAAACATCCCCATAAAATATTTACTTTAAAAAAATGTTTATATACAAATAACTGTGTAAGATAGAAAAAAAACGACTAAAAACAACCCAACCACCAACACAACAGCTTCTACACAACAGTAGGCCAGGTCAGGGTGCAGATCTCATGAAAACAAGCTGCTTACATTCCCAGAACCACAATCCTCTGGGTGGAATCTTGTCCTGTTTAACTCACTGGGTGGCAGAGCCCAGAGGAATTAACTCAAACTATGAAAATCCCAAAGCATGGTCACCTATGGGGAAATGAGGAGACAGATATGACTTGAGCATGGTAATTATTTTCTTGTAGTAAAAGTAAAGAAAACAACCTTACATGGTAAAGGTTTTGTGGGCTCCAACATCAACAAGTAGTTGATTGTACATATATTTACCCAACATAGCATTTGTTAGCTATGGTGGAAAACATACTATGTGTGCTTGCCATTTCTCTTTAAAATAATATTCTCCAGAGCACTCCCATGTATTGATTATAGATGCATGTAAGTGGTAATTAAAATAATAGAACATAACCAACATTTGAGGGTTTACTGTGTATCAGACATACTGTTCTAAATACTTCATATGGTTTGTTTCACCTAATCCCCACAATAACTCTATGAGATAAGAACTATTATTATTCCTACCTAACAAAGAGCTAAGGCATAGGGAAGTTAAAAGTCACACAAATAGAAAGCAGAACCAGGTGCCTTGTCTGCAGAGCTCTTACTTTTAATTTAGCTCCAGTGCTATAATGTGAAATTGGATTTTAAACCCCATTATCACACAGAACTATTCTTCTAAGATTCTAGATTCTGTTTCTTTGTGAACTTCCACCTCTTAATACCATTCTGACTCACTGTTTACCTTCTGCCTCCCAATTCACCTTCTGGTTTCACCTGCCTCCCTATACAACCTGGACCCCCAGTCATTTCAATTATACCCCAAACTCCTGCCCTGACCTCTCCTACTGAAGTCAAACCAAGGTGGTCGCCCGCACCAGCAATCTCTGTTACTACTACTGCTTCCCAGCAGTGAAACATCACAGCTGATTTAATCCAAGAAAAAGTCATGCTTCCTGTTGCTAAGTGGCCTTCACTGGTGCTCAGCAATCCTTTCTTTGACACTTCGCAGCATCCATAGCAGCTGTTCCCAACTTCTTCCAGGATTAAATCCCCAAGCACACCCACCTACTCCTTTGTAGATTATTTTACTACGGATTTACTTAAAATCCATCCAAAGTAGTGTTGCCAGATAAAATACAGGATGCCCAGTTAAATCTGAGTTTCAAATAAACAAAGGATCATATTTTAGTATAATTATGTCCCAAATATTGCATTATAGAAATACCTAAATGCCATTTAAAATAATAAAAATCCCACAAACTATGTACTGAGATCCTAGCAAATATTGTACAGAATATACTTAATACTAAAAATGTATTCATTGTGTACCTAAATTTTACTGGGCATCTTGCATTTTAATTTGCTAAATCTAATCCAATCAAATCCCCTTACTTTCCATTCCCAGAAGCACCCTTCCTTTTTTTAAAGGTTAATTCTCTGAGCTATAGTACTGATCTTTCTCCTTGGTTCACTTTCTTCTTCATTCTACATATTCCTTCCCTTCTACTTTCAAGCATACTCAGGTCATCCCTACTACAGTATGAATGATCCCAATTCTATATCCCTCCATGAGCCCACCCATGCCCTTTGCCGTGTCACTTTGCAATTTCTCTACAAAGATAAATTCTATTTCCCACCCCTTGAATCTGAACTTAGCCACATAACCTGATCTGGTCAACAGAATGAAGTAGAAGTGCTGGTGTGTCAGTTTGGAGTCAAGGATTCAAGGGGCCTTGTATGTTTCTGCTTGTCCTCTTAAAATTCTTCTTCCATCTCCATGAGAAGGGTATGCCTAGGTAAGCCAGACAGGAGTAGGGTGACATGTGAAATAGAGTCCAACATGGAACAAAGCTCCTGAGTAGGCTTGTAGATGCACAAGCAGTCCCCACTGAGATCAGCCAACCCTCAGACACGAACTATAATAATAACTGCAGTCTTTTTTTTTTTTAAGATTTTATTTATTTGAGAGAGCAAGGGCGAGAGTGAGAGAGAGAGAGAGAGAGAGAGAGCGCCCAAGCAGGGGGAGCAGCGGGGGTGGGGGAAGCAGACTCCCCGCTGAGCAGGGAGCCCGATGTGGGGGCTCGATCCCAGGACCCTGAAATCATGACCTGAGCCAAAGGCAGATGCCAACTGAGCCACCCAGGTGCCCCAATAATAACTGCAGTCTTAAGTCATTGAATATCTACCCTGAAAAAGCTCTTCTTGACCTTACTATACTTACTTTCTTGCACTCCCAAACTGCTGCAAAAACTACTTTTTTTTTGCCTGTGTTTTCTTACCACTTCTTCTTTTTTTTAAGATTTTATTTATTTATTTGAGAGAGAGAATGAGATAGAGCATGAGAGGGGGGAGGGTCCAAGGGAGAAGCAGACTCCCCGCTGAGCAGGGAGCCCAATGCGGGACTCAATCCCAGGACTCCAGGATCATGACCTGAGCCGAAGGCAGTCGCTTAACCAACTGAGCCACCCAGGCGCCCCTTACCACTTATTCTTGTTATCTGTATCACTTCTCTTAATTGACACCAAAACCTCCTAATGGGCACTCCTATCACTGTGACTCTGTCCTTATCTACCTTGGCCTCTGTATAGTACCTGACACTGTAGATCGCCTTATACCTGTTGAATTTCCCCCTCCCTGATTGTACTGCACTGGTCTCAATTTCTTTGATTGTTTCATCTATTTCAGGGGCTCATCTTCTCTCTTCTACTCTTGGAGTTTATTCATTCCCCCAATAGCAATTAGCATATATTTGACTCACACATCTTTATCTCCACCCTAAATCTCCCTTCTAAGCTCTAGTTGAGTTGGTTCTCAAACTCAGTGTGCATTAGAACCACCCAGAGGGCATACTAATGTTCAGATTGTTAGGGCCCCACTGCTTGAGTTTCATATTCAGTAAGTCTGGAGTGAAGCCTGAGAATTTACATTATTAACAAGTTCTCAGGTGATGACGATGTGTAATCGTGAGAACCACTATTGTAGTTTCGTATTTCCTACTACCTAACAGTCTCCACTGGTTATCAAACATTGCACAAGTGATTCAAACATTGCATACAGGGTCAATTAGGGTGTTTTTGTTTGTTTGTTTTGTTTTTAATTGTAAGCCCTAGGAACCAATTCGGGCTAGTTAAAGCAAAACCAAGAATATTAGGGAGCTCACAGAATCGATGTGAAGGCTGGTGAACCGTGCTCCAAATAAGGAAAACAGAAAACAGACTACTTGATAATAGAAGCATTACCTCTAAATCTGAAAAAGTAAACAGTGTTTCTTGTGTTCCTGAGTCCCTCTGTTCAAGATTCAATTCCAAGGATGCCTGGGTGCCTGTGTCAGTTGAGCGTCCCACTCTTCATTTCGGCTGGGGTCATGATTTCAGGGTCCTGGGATCAAGCTGGGTGTCCGGCTCCATGCCCAGTGAGGAGTCTGCTTGAGGATTCTCTCTCCCTCTCCCTCTGTCCCTCCCCCCACTCACTCACTCACTCTCTCTCTCTCTCAAAAAAAAAAAAAAAAAGATTCAATTCCAAATGAGAGTCCCCTACCCATTCTTTACTTGAGGGCAGGGATAGAAAGGACTATAGTGGAAGTAGCCACCAATGATTGTTCTTTCATACTGTCTTTGTTCAGGCCTTCACAATCAGGCAGTGGATTACTACAACAACCTCTTAACCGGTTTTCTTGCCCCTAATCTAACCTCCAATTCATTCTCCACATCATCTTCAGTTATCTCTTTAAAACACATGTCATTTTCTTCTTTGCCTTGTCTGGTAGTGTACCAGTCTTATCTCGTTTTAAGTAATAAATTGCTTTTCTTTATGTGCAAGTGGATGGGATACCTTCGCCTTAACAGACTCATAAAATGGAAAAGTAGTTTTATAAGGTAGGAAATACATCTCATTGTTAAATCAGGACCTAATCCTTAGTAATCAGGCAAAGGTCAGAACTGGTTCCAAAACAGAGACCCCTCTAGGAGCCTTTAAGAGATCAGTGTCTCACTAGATTGAAAACCCCCGCATGACAAGGACCTAGTCCTCATTGCATCACTAGCACCTCGCTCATAGCAGGCACTTAATGAAATGAATAAAGTCTTCATCCCCAGGCCCTCCCTACTTTAGATTACTGTAATAGTCTCCTAACTGATGTCCTGGTCTGTAGTCTCTGCTGCCTATCTCCTCACTACCACCTCCTTCCTGTATACCACTGTTAAATCAAGCCAGTTATCATTTCCTGCTCAAAACCTTCTGATTCCCCAGTATTTGTTGGCCAATTCTAAATTCTCCATACTCAAAACCTTCAATAATCAACCAGTTTTTTAAGGCTTTCTTCCATTTCTACTTATACTGTCAACCAATCTAGGTAAGATTTTTTAAATATAACTTACTTTTTCTGTTCCTATTGCTTTGGTTCTACTTTTTGGAATGCCTTTCTCCCATGGTGTTTATCCTACCCTACCTTCAAGTTTGTTAACTTAACCTGTCAGTATTCTCAATCTTTTTAAATCCATGGCCCACCATCCCAGGTTCTTTTGGTCATGTCCCCTTGTACCCTATATCCCTAACTTCGTGGTTAGACATCCTTCTGTTTGAAGCTTTTGGGTGCCTGGGTGGCTCAGTCAGTTAAGGGTCTGACTCTTGATCTCAGCTTAGGTCTTGAGTTCAGGTCTTGATCTCAGGGTTGTGAGCTCAAGCCTCCCATTGGGTTCCATGCTGGGCATGGAGCCTACTGAAAGAAGAAAAAAGAAAAGAAATCAAATCTATTTGAAGTTTTTGTTAATTGATGTCTTGCATTTATACATATTTCATAAGAGTTGAACACATACTATCTTAAATTATCACTATATACTTGTTTATTTGTCCTACCAGATTTTAAGAGCTTTTTATCACTTATTAATCTTCTATATTCCTCCAGAAACTATTCTGGTGGTTTACACATAGTACTGATGAATGAAATCTGTTGAACAGATGAATAAATGGAAGTTTATAATATGAGGTTAGTCTTTGGGACTGGTCTCCTTGAGGCAGCAGCCAGTGGCTATGCTAGTAATTCCAGAACCGCTAGAATCAAAGGGTATAAATCTTGGCAGCTTGGAAGTAGAAGGTGAGTCTAAACCAAGATCAGATTGAGCACAAAGGCCAGTGCCAAGAAGCCAAAAATAAGCATCAAGTAAAAAGATCCAAAGCCCAAACCTGAGACGAAGGGTAGAACAAAGGGTTTGGAATCAGGCAAAGACACAGTAGAAGCAACAGTAGCTTAACAGTAGGTTGATGGGGATCTGGAATGGTGGACTTCTTTTAGGGGCTTGTGCATAGCATTTACAGGATCAAAATGAGTGGTTTATTAGTAAAACAGAGTTGCCTAAGAGTCAGAAGTTGGGTGGGCAGCAATTTATCATTTCTAGCAAAGAAATACCTGGAGGGTGCCTGGGTGGCTCAGTTAGTTGAGCGACTGCCTTCGGCTCGGGTCATGATCCTGGAGTCCCGGGATCGAGTCCCACTTCGGGCTCCCTGCTCAGCAGGGAGTCTGCTTCTCCCTCTGACCCTCTTCCCTCTTGTGCTCTCTATCTCTCATTCTCTCTCTCTCAAATAAATAAAATCTTTAAAAAAAAAAAGAGCTAAAAAAAAATACCTGGAAATAAATTTATAATAGCAAATATAGTGAAATATAAATAGACCTGCTTTGAGAGGTAGATTTCTTTTGAGTTCCATTTTCTTATGCTCTGCCATCTTAATTTGTTTCACATATTTGCATAAATTCACATCCAAGTTCTAATGCATTTTTTTGATTCCTCCATATTATGGATAAAGAAAAACATATTTTAAGAGAGATAATATCATAGTACCCAAACCAAACACAAAAACTCAGAATTTGGTTTTGCTATATTTTTTAGACTTTCAAACTACCCATCAATAAAGCTACAATAAGAACAGTGTACCTAAGAACCACTGATTTTTTTTCTACATTAACTGTTTATAGACTGGAAAATTCTAAGAATATTTTACAAGGGTTTTTTTGCCTTTTTTTTTTTTTAACTTAAAATAGGGGCACCTGGTGGCTTAGTCAGTTAAGCATCCAACTCTTGATTTCAGCTCAGGTCATGATCTCAGGGTCGTGAGACCGGCCCGAGTCGGGCCCCACTATGGGCTTCCCGCTCAAGATCACAGAGTCCGCTTGTCCCTCTCCCTCTGCTCCGCCCCAGGCTCGCACATGCGCACACTGCATGCATGCTCTCTCACTCGCTCTCTTGGTTCTCTCAAATAAATAAAATCTTTTAAAAAAATAAAAAACTTAATATGTAAAACAAAAAAAATCCCATTTACATAAAATGCATATTTTATTATTGAGAGCTCTACAAAGTTTAATTCCTACAGCTACCTTTCCCTATAAAGCATTTGTTTGCTTTCAGTCTGTGAGGTTGGGTTGAGCAGCTCTATGCCACACACAGTATTTCCTTGCACTAATTAGCAGCAAGCATTGTGGCAAAGACTAATGTCCACAAGAAAAGCACAGTAAAATTCACTTTAAATCCTATTGTAAATGTGCAATAGTCCTTTGCGTGATTTGTACAATAAATTTTATTTTGAATTAAATGATGAATAAAGTACACTTTTCAAGCCTATATTATTCTTCCTGATATTACTGAGAGGAGGATAAACTCCCATATTAGTTCTTTGGAAAGTTAATATATTTTGGCAGGCAACATAGAAGAATAGGAAGATCACTTATCAAGGAGCTAGGTGACCTGGATCCTACCTATTCTGTGGGGTCTTTGGTAAGTTATGTATTCTTTCTAAGTCTCACTATCCTTATCATAAAACATAAAGACTTGAATTATTTCAGTGGTTCTTGCAAGGAAGACTGCACCGGGATTGCCTGTGGACATTTTATTTTGACTTGGTAGATGTGAGAAGGGAGGGCCTGGGTGACTGTAGCTTTACAACACTTCAGAAGTGATTCTGATGCATAGTACTGGTTAAAAACCAATGGTCTAAATAATTTCTTGAGTCTTTTGCAATTCTAAAAGTCTACTTTTTATATCCAATCAATGGAATTTTAATAGCTTCTAGCTTTCATCATTAGTCTCTTCTTGTAATGAATAAATGTATTTTAGGAAATAGGGAAGCTGCCTCTAAATTATGAATAGCTTACAGTTACTGAGTGCTCACCGGTTCTAAGGTATTAACTCATTTAATACATGTAATTCAATCCTCACAACAACACTGAGGTGGGTACTAGTATTATCATCTCTATATCACAGATGGGAAAACTGAGGCACAAAGAGTAACTTTCCCAAAGTTACAGAGCAGGTAAGTAGGGAAACTGGGTGTAGACCCTATACTCCACCAGTATGCTACTGCCATTCAATATAAGGGACCCTACACCTGCAAACAGCACCCTGCACTTCTCCCTACCCAAGTAGCACTGCTTTCTCTGGTACTTTAGGAAAAAGGAAGCGTCTGATTTTTTAAAAAATTTTTTTATTGTTATGTTAATCACCATACATTACATCATTAGTTTTGGATGTAGTGTTCCATGGTTCATTGTTTGTGCATAACACCCAGTGCTCCACGCAGAACGTGCCCTCTTTAATACCCATCACCAGGCTAACCTATCCCCCCAACCCCCTCCCCTCTAGAACCCTCAGTTTGTTTTTCAGAGTCCATCGTCTCTCATGGTTGGTCTCCCCCTCCGATATCCCCCCCTTCATTCTTCCCCTCCTGCTATCTTCTTTTTTTTTCTTCACATATATTGCATTATTTGTTTCAGAGGTACAGATCTGTGATTCATCAGTCTTGCACAATTCACAGCACTCGCCATAGCACATACCCTCCCCAATGTCTAAGAAGCGTCTGATTTTTGAAAATTTGTAGAATCTGAAATCTGGAAGGGGGAAGTTGGGAAAGGCAAGAATGAAATGACTCAAGGGAGGTGAGCCTAAGTCCCCAGACCCTGAGTTACAACAACTGGAGACTACTTAGATTCACAAAAGCCTTGCTTAAAAGGGTAATCATCCCTATGAGTGATTTGCCTTCAGTTCTCACTTCATTCCATAATGTTTGAGACATGTTCTTTTTGACTGACCAAATATTAATTTAAAAAACATTAGAAATTTACTTTATTGGGTGAACTAGACCCAAAACTACAAAGTTAAAACAGGAAAGTAGGCACAAAAGCTATGTTAGAGACTCAGAGAGAGGGTAACGACATTTGAAATTATTCAGCCTACTACTAATTTTGGGTATGCAAAGGAGAATTTATTTTTATTTTTTTAAAGATTATTTATTTGACAGAGAGACACAGCGAGAGAGGGAACACAAGCAGGGGGAGTGGGAGAGGGAGAAGCAGGCTTCCCGCTGAGCAGGGAGCCCAATGTGGGGCTCGATCCCAGGATCCTGGGATCATGACCTGAGCCGAAGGCAGACGCTTAATGACTGAGCCACCCAGGTGCCCCCCCCCAAAGGAGAATTTATAACAAGTGTACCCTGGCAGATGGAGTAGAGTCTAGAGCATTATAAGGATAACCGTCCCTTCCCAACAATATGGACAGAATGACCTAACTGGTCTGTGGTCCTGAATGTACAATGTGAAATGCCAACCTACACAGCAGTGCTATTTTTTCTAACTGGGTGCACTCAGCAATCTGGGTGCAGGTACCCAGTTAGAGCTGGTGTTTCACCAGGTTAGTGACAGCAGGGCAAGCAGGGCAAAGGTGATGTGGTTTCTGGCAAGAGAGTGGTAAATAATTTAAAATAGAATGCAGCAAAAGATCAAAGGGAAGTGAAGGTAGGAGAAGGATGATAGGGAGAAAAAACAGAAGTCTGAATTGGAGGTCGCACGTCAGAGAAATGGGAGAAGGATGAGAGACTGACATAGAGGAAGAGCACTGGAGACATCAGGGAACTGAGAATGATGTACTGGGAGGAACTGAGGGAGAGAGCTGGGATGCATGTTGTGGCCAGAGAATGTGAAGTCTGCAGTTAGAGGTGAAACAGATTGGGTGTATGACAGGATCCCAGGTATGGCAACAGAAACGAGCAGCCGAAGATCAGTGGGGATGAGATGTCAAGGAACTTCGAGGGTGGTATTGTGTCTACTTTGGTGATGGATTCACTCAGGATAAGGGTAGCAGTTAAGGAAAACAGGAAGACTGTGAGCCATGTGTCAGTCTTTAATAATTTAAGTCTTGAAAGACTTAAAGATTATTTATTTATTTATTTATTTATTTATTTATTTATTTATTTGACACAGAGAGATCACAAGCAGGCAGACAGGCAGGGAGAGGGAGAAGCAGGCTCCCCACTGAGCAGGGAGCCCGATGTGGGGCTCGATCCCAGGACCCTGAGACAATGACCCGAGCTGAAGACAGATGCCCAACCGACTGAGCCACCCAGGCGCCCCTCCCTTTATTCTTAAGACTAATCTTTGTTCCACTTTTTTGACTTGATAAGAACCTATGTTTCATATTTTCAACTTAGGGCTAGCTTAGTATTTTGCTAAAGTTGAATAGAGAGTGAAATTATTGCTAATTCAGGCAAGAAAAATCTCAGCTCCCCACTCTCATAAATTGGTAAAAATAAATGTTTAAAAAATAAATTACAACTCAGTTGCCCCAGTTCTGATTTGAAAACATCTGGTGAAACCCTGGGTACAGGTTCCCACTACTTCTTTTTTTTAAGTATAAAAAATACACGTACAAAGGTTTCTTATAATCTTGAAAGAATAGGGTGGCATGCTATTTACTGACAGGCTGACCTTTACACAAAGAACCTCCACCTTCAACAAGCTGAAATTATTGTTACTGATGCCTTGAGAATATCATTGCCTCAGAAAGCAGCATGTTTTGTCCAAGTCACACAGAAGTAGCTAGATAGACACCATTTGGTCACCAAATGGTGCAAAGTAGAGGGTAGGGGAAAATTATTTCTACACTACCAACCATATGCCTGATACTGTGCAAGGAAGGAAAGGAAATGTCAAATATGATTCCTAATGTCAAGAAGCTTACAATTTATTGGTTAATTACATAATACTTGAGCCCAGAGCCATGTCTTACATTTTTTAAAAAATTACAGCATCTAACATAGGACTTTATAGATATCAATAAGTTAATAATAAAACAATACAAAATGTTTAGAATTAAGTAATAAAACACACATTTAACATAGCTGACTGAGAGAAGAGGTAACGTTGAGCTAGTGTATTTGTAATCCATGAAAAAATCTTGTTCCTATTCTGTTTTGAGCAGGTACGGACACAGGAAGGTCCCTATTCCTACTTATTGAAATCTTTAGGGAAGAAAAAAACTGGGTCAGCTTTTCGTACAGGTAGAAATTGGAAGGTCAGGCTTATCCTGTGCTGGGGCATCAGGAATGGCTGAGTCCTTACCTGCCTCTTCTCCCAGATGGCAAGGAAACTAGCCTTGAGCAATAGCTCTTTTAAGTATGCAAAACTACTGACCAACCTATTATTGAAACCCTGTCCCTCTTGGATTCTTTGATCTTATATTGATATCCTTTCATTCATTTATCAAAAAATTATTGAGCACCTACTACATACCAGCAATCTGTTCCTCTCTTTTACTTCTGATTTCTTTACTACTCTTCATTCTCTACCCTAACACTCCCAATCACCTTTACTCAGCCCTCAGCTCTATTTTCTTTCTCTCTCTATTTCTATACACCTATATATATTCGTATATATATATATATATATAAAATCTTATCCTTCAAAAAAGTACATCAGTCCGCTGAGGTTCATGTAGCCTGTAGGCTAGTATCTCCCAATCAGCATATCCTACACATACAGATAGGAGGTTAGAGTGTCTGTAAGGTCTTAAACTTCCTGCTACTGCTATGCCTCATTGATCATCCCTTCTCAGTCTTTCCTGCTGGCACCTCTTCCTCTAGGGAGTATTAGGTTTTGAAAATTTGTCTTTTCTGAATCTGTCTTTTCACTCTACATTCTTACAATTTCAGCTCCTTCTCCCTATCAATCTCCAAGCTTAAGTTGAATTTCTTTCTATTCTTGCTCTTTTTATACTTCAGGTCTTCATGGAGTCTGTTGCCCTAACTTTAGATAATTCCTCTTCTTCCTTAAATTTTAAAGTCCTATTCCTTAAGAAGTCTTTGTTCTTTCCCTAAACTAGGTTAGACAGCTCTGCCATGTGACATTATTGCACCCTGTCCTTTTCTTTTGAAGTATTCATCATCTCATGTGATCCTTTTAATGGCTGTCTTGTCCAACAGACCAGGGTAAACAATAGCCCATGGGTCAAATCCAGCCCCACTGCAGTTCTATTGGAACCTAAACACACTCTCTTATTTATGCTTGTTGATGACTGCTTTTGCATTTCAATGGCAAAGTTGAGTAGTTGTGAGAGGCCATATAGCCTGAAAACCCCAAATATTTATTATCTGTCCCCCTAGTTTGCCAAATGCTGCATTAGACTATAAGCACCATGAATACTGAAATCATGCCTGGTGTTCTCATTTCTATATTCCCAGCACCTAGAGTAATGCCTGACACATAAGTATTTCTGGATTAATTGTATTTCAGTCTCAAGCTTTAACCCATCTTGTCAGTGATACAAATGAGATCACATTAATTGGCCTGTGTTTATAACATTATAATCACTGCTTATCCAGATAGTGATTGTAGTATTCTAGTCCAAGGTGGGAAACAGAATTAACCAAGTAATAAACAAATGAATAGATTATTACAACCAGAGGTAAGTACTATGGAAAAAAGGAACACTGTACAATTAGAATATGTAACAGAAAACCATAATCAAATATAAAGTTTGGGAAGACTTCCCGGAGGAAGTGGCCTTTGACCTGAAATCTAAAGAGTGAACTAAGTGGGCAAAAGAGGTGGAGAGAAGGAACATGGCATGTCCCAGGAATTGATGCTCTTGTCAAATAATAAACTATAAAGTAAGTTCCTTGAAAAGTTAAGGGTAGGATCCAAAATGGACCAAATGCTCAGTGGGAGCACTCTATTGTTGGCCTACTGTGGGAAAGTGGTAAACTGTTTTATGTCCATAGCACAGTATATTCTGCACCCATTAAAATAATGGATATGAAAAATTTTAATTTGTATGGAAAGTGCTTCTATAATGTAAAGTAAAAAAAGTGGGACATTGCTTTCATTAAGTAATATATTCATAGAAAAATGTTCTAGAAGAAAAATGGACTAAAATGTTAATTATAACTGCCTCTGGGTGGGATTGAATATATTTTCTTTATGGTTTTCCATATTTCCTATGCTATGCATTTAAAACCTTTAAGATTGGAAAAATACATTTTACTGAGAAAATAAATATAAGTGTTGATTTGTATCTACACATTTGAGGATAGTCTTTCCTGAACCCTGGAATGAGGATATAAAATGAGGATCAAAACTCAGGAGAGTTCACTGTCAATAACAAAGATTACTAGTGGAAGTTTTCCTGGAATGTGATTTAAACTGTAGATATAAAAGTGCAGTGGGGGTATTGGGGCCAGGGAAAACTACCCGGAGATATGCTGTTCTGTATGACACCTTGCTTCTGAGATTCTGTATCTTATTTAAATCGGGAACTTAATCTAACCTTACTCCATGTGTGTTTGGCTTCTTCCTGCCTAGCCATAATCCATCAGAAATGCTCTGGTTTCAATTCTGGATATATAATTTAAATGAGGGTCCTGGAGAGCTCATGTATCAGCTCTAATATTACTCTATTCTGAAAGCTTCTTTTATTTTTTGTTCCTCAAACATCATCTTTAATTTATAGGCCCATTGGCTTCTCCCTTAAAACTATTACTGCTAATTTATGGAAGTGGGTGAGTTGAGAGTTGTTTTTAAAAAGTTTTGCTTCTTCCTGTAACTGAAATAAAAAGATAAGAACAGAAATTCTCACCACAATGATTAATTTGACTTCCCTTTAGTTTTTTTTTTTTAAAGATTTTATTTATTTAAGAGAGAGAGAATGAGAGATAGCGAGCACGAGAGGGAAGAGGGTCAGAGGGAGAAGCAGACTCCCTGCTGAGCAGGGAGCCCGATGTGGGACTCAATCCCGGGACTCCAGGATCATGACCTGAGCCGAAGGCAGTCGCTTAACCAACTGAGCCACCCAGGCGCCCGACTTCCCTTTAGTTTAAAAAAAAAGAAATAAAACCCCATTCTTTTGGTAAAAATATACTTTATTCATCATTCAGGCAATACATATTTGTGTGCCTATCTTACACCCAGGCAGACGCTATGAATCCATTGGGGGAAACCTGCATGAAGTCTTTTGAGAGTGCACAGTTGATACCAATTGCTTCCAGAGTTGGCCATACAGGGCTACCAAATCCCTTGGGGGAGGGGTGGGGTGGGAAATGAGTTTCTTTTCCATCATGGTTTCATAGAGGCAACACAGTGGATGAAGGGCTGAGTAAAAATTTCCTTTGGACTAGATCAGGCCTTTTCAACCTTGGCACTATTGACATTTTGGGTCAGATAATTCTCTCTGTTAGGGGGGCTGTCCTATGCATTATAAGATATTTAGCTGCATCCCTGGACTCCTACCTACTTGATATAGGTAGCAGTCCTTCAGATGTGATAATCAAAAATGTCTCCAGACAATTTACCAAATGTCCCCTGGGGGTGGGAAAGACAAATAATTTACCTTGACTTCCACTGAATTTACTAGAAAACAAACAAAAGCAACCAAATAATTGTATAAGAAAGAAAATACAAATTCTGCCAGATCACTATGCCCTTCTGCTTATTCTCTAGATTAGAAATGAATGGAAAAACACTGACAGGACAGTCCATTTCCTACAACAGAAATGACAAGCATATAGACCCTACTCAGAAGATTCTCTGCAGTAAAGAAGTAAAAGTAATAGATCCGGAGTTAGAAGGCTTGGGTTCTCGCTAAATAGCTTCACTTCTTTGGGCCTCAGTTTCCTGATCTATAAAACGGAGGTGTAGTGGAAAAGCAGTAGAGAGGTTTGTAAATAGATCTTTTAATTTTTTAATTCAATGACGTTGAAGATATAGTCTAGCCACTATACATGGGGCTAGTATATAAAAGATAAAAAGACAAGGTCCTTTCCTTCAAGGAGATTATAGTCTATTACAATGACAAACTAATAAACAACTACAATAATCTAAGAGTTATAATAGAAGCATGTACCAAAAAAAGTGGGAGCCTGGAAAGAACACCTAAATTTGTTTGGGGAAATCAGGGAGACTTTTACAAGGGAAATGGCATTTTAACTAAAACTTGAAAGATGAATACAAATTTTGGCAGGAGACAGGAAGAGCGAAGATATTCCAGTTAGAAAGGCAAAGGCAGAGAAATCTGATGCTTAAAAAAAAAAAAAGGTATATTTAAGGAACTGTAAGTACTCCAGTGGTACTAAAGGACATATAAAAAAGGTGAAATGACTATTATATTGTAGTTGATAATTTAAAATTTATGTGATAGACCATCCTTGTCGTGATGTAGAAAGTGAGTTTGGATGGGAATGAACCAAGAGGCCAATAAGTGACTACTGGAATAGTCCACCTAAAGGTAGTGAAAGCCTACAGAAGGTCAGTTATGTGGGCAGGAATGGGGAATATTCAGAGAAAGAATGGGCAAGACTTGAAGTCAGAATGTTGGAGCAATTATATAGCTAAGACTTACTGAGCACTTTATGTGTGCAATAGTTCATTTAATCCATATAATAAGCCTAATAGGGATGGAAAACAGTCCAATTTGCTAAAAATTAATTCGCCAAAGAATTAGTTAGTTAAATTTACCAAATACATGTTTTATAGAAAATCCACCTTAAATTTATTTAACAAACATATTCTCTGGTAAAATTACTTTTCAGTGAATTGGCTTTTGGTAAAATGACTTACAGCCTAAAATAATATACACTTATCCTCATTCTGTTGAGGAGAAAACTGAGGTTCAGCATTAGCAAAGGCAAGGCCAGGTCTAGAGAGCTAGAGCTTTTAATCTCTACATAGCTAATACTACTATAGGGATAAAGAAAACAAATGATCTAGAATATCTTTTTTTTTTTTTTTGCCATTGAACAGGTTAAAATTTATTACAGATTTGGAATTTACAAAATGTTAAAATGATCCTGATAACATTTGTATTGCAGGGGCTAAGCGGGGAGGGAGGGATGACCCAGCAGAGCAAAAAAGAGTTTTAGGGCCATGTAACTCTTCTGTACGACACTACAATGGGGGACAGGTGCCATTATACATTCGCCCAAATCCATAGAAAGTGCAACACCAAGAGTGACCCCAAATATAAACTGTGGGCTTCAGGTGATGATGTGTCAGCTCAGGCTCAGCAGCTGTAACAAAAGCACCACATGATACGGGATGTCCATAGTAGGGGAAGCTGTACAGGGGTGTGGACCGGGGTCCGTGGGAACTCTGTATTTCCCATTCAGTTTTGCTGTGAACCCAAAACTTCCTAAAAAATAAAAGTTAATTAATTTGTTTTTAATTTATCACAAAACTTCTTCCAGAAAACCCAGATTGGGTAGAAGTAACACCCATAAAAGAAAATTCCAACAAGAATTGCCATGATTTGTAAAACTTTGTAAGTGCCAAAAAACTAATCAATGAAGCAAATAGCCACTGTAAAATGCACCTGGGAAAGAATTGGTACCGACAAAAATGGAAGAAACTTAGGGCCTGTTTAATCATGTTCTGATCTAGAATATCTTGTTTCAGCTCTAATGTGTTATGATGTTAATATACTTAAATCAAGAACCAAAAGTTAAAAAAAAAAGAGAGATACAATGAAACTAAGTTCAAACTCTATTAAGAGTACCACAGCTTTTTATGGCAACTTCCTTAATTTTTCTTGAGCGCATTTAAAATTTTCCTCCCTTCAGCCAACTGATGAAGATAATGATAGTGAGATAGTTCTCTTTACTTTTCTGTAGTTCTCTACTCTTTTTCTTAACTACCAGAAATTGCCATCTATCTGGAGTCAACTGCCATTTATATCCATGTGACACATAAAACCCACTGATAACTTTCAAACTTTCATCCCAAGTATTTATTTCATCACCAATGCAGATAGTATTTTTCTGACAATGGGAAAAAGGTCACCATAATTCTGTTCTCTCAGGTATGAGACTTCTGAAATCTTTTAAACTCAACTCTATTTTTCCCTGCCTGAGAATCACTAGCAAAAACCTTGCTTGGATCTGTAATGACCATGGTTCCCAGCCGGAGACAGTGGAGTGCACTCCAGGAGTTCAGTGGAGAGTAGTAACTCCTCTCGGGGGGCATTTTTGTCAGAGTTGCATGTAGTGCCCAGGGGCCAGGGATGTTAAATATGCTGTACAATGTAGAATTGTTTCACCTAACACATCAGAAGCCCCTTGAGAAACACTGAGCTCAGGGTCAACTTCATAGGCATGCAAACTGTGCAGTTCTACAGGGCACAGTGCTTCATTTAGTGTTCTGCAGTCACCATTTTAAAAATCTTCATACTTTTATGTTTGAACGTCTGTTTTATAAATGAAGTCCGGTGGTACAATGGATCTTACATTCAAGCAGAGGAGGCAATGTGTGCATCTTTTCTTTCTTGCCACCCTCTTTGCATATAGTCTTCATGGTGTGTCATAAACACAGGATTCTGATGGATCTATGGATCTAGGAACTCAGGGAGTCACAATGATGAGACAAGGCAAGCATATTACATCAATGGCTGATTTAGTGGACCGTTCCAAAAGGCTACACTCTCCATTCGAACCAGAACTTGCTTCAGATGCAAAAGGAAGGCAATGGCATCCTAAAAAATACAAATGACAGAAGGACCCCATCATACTTTTCTTACTAGTGTGTGCTACTTCCATAAATTACCATTTATACTG
The DNA here is from genome assembly GCF_003265705.2 of Callorhinus ursinus. Lineage (NCBI taxonomy): Eukaryota > Metazoa > Chordata > Mammalia > Carnivora > Otariidae > Callorhinus > Callorhinus ursinus. The sequence continues at coordinate 30,791,510 of NW_027397068.1, read as the reverse complement.
TAAATGATGACAGAGAAGGGAGGGGAAAGGTAAGGCAACTCATGGTTCCCTTTCCTTTCAGTCCTTCCATACTCAAATTGGTAGGATGTGTGCATATCAAGAAGGGAAATAAAAACAGTTGAGTTGGTTCTGTGTAGCATTTACACTGTTCTGATAAGCACAAAATGCATATGCATGTATAAGCTAGGAAATATGAACTGTGTAATTTTGGTGATTCTATGTATGAGTTAAATGCTTTCATATTTGCATTTATAAATGGCATTGCACAAAATAAAGATGAATGGTAAAATTCATTCTAATAATTTAAAATTCTAATTTTTCTTTACTTAGAATGACATTAAAAAGCAAATAAAAAACATCATTACAAGTCAAGGGAGAAATGACAGAAGAAAGAAAAAGCTTTATATTTTATTGAGGATAATGGTACTTTTTTCTTCCTTTTTGAACAAGGGGCCCCACATTTTTCATTTTGCTCTGGGCTCAGCAAATTATGTAGCTGGCTGTGAATGAGCTAGTTTAAGCAGAAAGGGATTAAAGGACAGTGTTTAGTTCACAGTTCTCTGAGAAAACCAGGCTTGGATAATACATCGCTATAAACAACACCCAGGAAAAACTAAACCAGAAAGAACACTCATCCCACATCACAGGGCTATTCTAGTGGAAACTCATCCCAACACCACCTGTCGGTCAGCACCTATACTCTAAAAATGGATGCGAGAACTCTTCCCCACCTACCCAGAAGAACCAAGTATCTCCACCATGGTGTTTGCCAGAAAATCCCATCTCCCTGAGTGTGGCTGAGGCATCATGTTGTTCACCTTCACACATATGTCTTGAACGGGTGCATCTGATTGCTAGAAACTAGGTCAAATGTACTGATATGCTGAAGCTAGCTGCTGATTGTTAGCATCTTTTCCAACTAATTCCACATTCAGTGAAGTCATTTTGGTAGCTTGGGAGTAATCACACCACAAAGATTGGCCAAAGCTACAAATCAGAGTTTTTCCCTCCCCCATCCATTAGTAAACATTTACCAGCACACCATCATCTAGCTGCAAGCAGCACTCTAGCTGCAAGGGAGTCTAGAAACTGTAGTTTTTAATTTTCTAGCTTCTAAAGTGCAGGAAAGCAAGCTAAAAGGGGGCTGGATGGGTGTTGGGTAAGCCATCTTATAATACCTGCTGAAAGATTATGGTAGCCATTGCCTTCTGTTCGAGATTATATAAATTGCTAATAGGCCAATACTGACAGACATACAACAGTATTGGTACAGAAGTTATGGCAGGTTTTTACTAAAAGCATGACATGATGAGTATAGGTCAGTGGACTAGAAGAGATAAATGTCAAATGAGATGACTAAAATACATTTTTATGATGCTAGACTATAAACTTTGTGAGAGCAGGGACCATGTCTGTTTTGTCTCACTGTATCTCAAATCAGCCAGCAAACGGAAGCCACTCAACAGTAACAACAACAAAAAAAGAAATACTTAAGGATATAGAGAGTTCAATTTTGGCATTTCTCTTATTCTGTGTAGATAAGACAATTCCAAATGATTTTATTTACTCCTTTTAGATGAGTTAAACCTCTGGATGTCAATAGTTTATCATGATACTTTCACATATGTTATCTCATTTGAGTCTGTACCATTCCTGAGAAGTTAAAACAGGAATTACTATCCATTTCATAGATCATGAAACAAACTCCAAAGAGTGATCTTTCCAAACTCATTCAGCTAGTAAATGACGGTTTAAAATTTTCATTTCCTGACTCAAAATTCCAGAACTCTTTCTTACCCACACATTTGATAGTGATTAATTAGGGAAGTATTCTCAGGTTTTCAATTCAAGCTTCAGCTTAAACTCAATTACGTGCAATGGACAAAACATCCTAATTTCATGCGCAAATGTTTTTCTTCAAGAGTGAACATTCTTTCCTTGGCCTTTTGGAAAGATTTGAATTGTGGTTGCAATTGCCTTTTCTTAGTCAATGATGTTGATTCAAGAGGTAGGGGGAAGGAAACCCTTTTCTAGAAATAGTTAATCCATGAATTTGATACTTCTACCTTTTTCTAGTTAGGAATAGTATAATTTAAATATTATGGATGTACTTGAATTATAATATAGTACAGGGACTCTCGATTTTATATTACTTTAGAATCATGAGTGGTGGGTGAGGTTGCTAAGACAGATTTCCAGGCCTCATCCCTCAAGATGTGACTTAGTAAGAGCCAAAATATTAAATTTTAAAACTCCAGTGCCATAGAATATTATGAGAATCACTGGTGTCATGCATCTGACATTCAGCTTGACCAAAAATATTTATTTTACGAGAAAATGCATTTTAGCACAGTAACGCTATTTTTAAATCACTTCCATAGGCTTCTAAAACTTAAATCAATTTAAGAGATTTGCCTTTTAAAAAAATATTAGGTAATTTCCTGTATATTAGAAGTCTTGCTACCTATGTTTATTATAATCATGCTCTGAGGTTGAAAACTGCAGGCTAATTTACTGTGGTAATCAGTCTCAAATCCCTTGGAGCATAAATTCTTATTAGCGTTATATGTTATGGAATTTACAGACAGCTTCTTACCAGTGATCTGTCCCTTTGAGCCTTTTGATTTTCCTATTTGAAGAACCAAAATGGTTCAAAATGAGGATCTCTCACACCACTTAAAAAAATATATGGCAACCTACTAACCATTAAAATACACCTGTATCATACATAAGTGTGAATGATCTCTAATTAGGGCAGGGTGAAAATGACTGTCAAAAGTCCTTTATTCAGTGCCATACTTCGAACTTGAAACCATGGTTTCTGCCTCCTACTGCTTAAATCTTTTTGTTGGGAAGAAACCCTTCTGGTTTTGTTAAGTGAAACTCTCGTTCCACGGAGGAGGAAACTAAGGTCCGAAGAAACCAAATTATTTGTCCAAGGTTACACCCAGTATTAGTGACCAAGTCAGACAAAACCCCTCGGTTCCAATATGATGGCCAACCCAGCTGCTTGTTACTACCCCCTTTTTTTTTTCGATTTCATAAATGCACCCCTATCTATTCCCCCCCCCTTTTGGATAAAGTTGTTTTGTTTAACAGTCCTTCCCTACCTCCTTTTGCTTTTATGCCTTTGGGTAGTAAAACCTCAAACAAATAGTTAATAACACTGGGTGTCCACATCTAATGCGGTGACTTTCACGGGCCTTTTTCTTTGGCGGAACATTTCTCTGAAAGGCTCTTAATCCTGGATTCTGTCGGGGGAGGGAGAAGGGGAGGGAGGTCACTGAGCGCGGACAAGTCCTTACATGTACACGCGCGCGCCCGGGACGCAGCCTGGGGGGTCAAAGAGGGAACCAAGGAAGGATCTGTTAGGGCGGGAGAAAAACACCGCGGTGGGAAGTCCCTGAGCACCGGATCGGCCAACCCCTGGCAAAGCTAAGCAGAGCCGAGCGTGAACAAACCCCTTTAGGTGGCCAGGCGCAGACACTGCAGCAGCGCGTAAAGAGAGGGGGCGCGGCGACTCTAGCCGCACGAGCGGGAGGGAGCGCCCGGGCGGCCCTTTTATAGGCCGGAGCCCGCGCTCGCGCGCCCCCGCCCCTCGCACCGCCCCCGGGCCACGCGCAGAGCCGCGGCGTTACCTGAGAAGGGCCGGCTGTGTCCGTGACCGGCCCCGCCCGTTCCGCTGCCCGCCCTCCCGCGAGGCCGCGGCGGCACGAGATCTGCGTCTTGCCTTCCTCCTCCCGCGGGCGGGTTTTCTTACCTTGTAAAAAGCCGTCTCCGCGGCTGCCCCCGCCTCCTCCGCAGGATGTGAAATGGCGGTCGGCTAGGCGAGCGTGAGCACCGCAGGTCCAACTTATCACGCCTAGCCGCTAAAACGGCCCCGAACACTGACGGCCCCCCTCCCGCAAGCCCCTCGGAGCCCATCCATGACATCGGCGCTCCGCCGCCCCCCTCCGCTGCCCCTACCCAGGTGGTCGTGCCCACCGGCCGAGTCATCGATTCCCCGCGCCAGTCGTGGGCCGAGCTTTCCACCAGCTTCCTCCCTCGCTGCGAGCCCCGGGGGCGGGGGGAGAAAACACCTTCTCGGCCCCCGCCCGGGTGTCCCGCTCGGGTGCCCGCCCCGCTCCCTCCCTTTCCCGCCGCGTCCCCTCCCCCAACTACTCACCGCCCTCCCTTCGCCACACACACACAACCCCCTCCTCCCCTCCCCCGGTGGTTGCGTCCGTGACATCATCATCATGGCAACAAGAGCTGCAGCCTGGGACCGAGGAGCCCGTGTGATTCCCGGCGGTGGCGGCAGTGGCGGCAGCACCAGCACCGACGAAAGCGCCAGGGCTTCTCTCCTATTGCCCCTCGCCGGGTGCTCCTGAGAAGGCGGCGGCAGCAGTGCCAACACCGCCCCGCCCGCCGCCGCTGCTCACGGTTTCTGTGTGTGTGTGTGTGAGGGGAGGGGGCCGAGCCGAAGAGGGGAGGGGGCGCCGCCGCTGTGGGGCCGTCGCTGCGGAAGAAGCCGCCGCCGCCGCCGCCGCTGCTGCTGCTGCTGCTGCCGCCAGATCGCTCGTGAAGAGGAGGCGGTGGCGGCGGCGGCGAACATGTTTTCAGTGAGGATAGTGACTGCCGACTACTACATGGCCAGCCCGCTGCAGGGGCTGGATATCTGCCAATCCCCCCTCACCCAGGCCCCTGTCAAGAAGGTGCCGGTGGTGCGAGTCTTCGGAGCGACCCCGGCAGGTAAGCGGGCGCGGGGCGCGGGCTGGAGCCGGCGGGGCGCCGGGGCTGCCCTCCCCGCCGCGCACACGCGCGCACGCCGCCGGCCCTCGGTGTATCGCTGTCGCCTCTTCCCTCCTCTCCGCCCTTCTCGCCTTTCCCCGGGTGCGTGACAAGAGGCGCAAAAATGAGGGTCCGCGCGAGCGCTGCGCCGCCTCCTCCCCGGGGAGGGAGGCGGCGGGCGCCGAGTGTTTACAGTGCGTTCGGCGGTCGGGAGCCGAATCCGGACTCCCTGTCTCGGGCCGGAGGGAAGCGAGCGCCCAACAGCTCCCTGGCCCAGGAGGATGGGCCAGGTGGCCGCGCCATGTCCTTCTTGAACGGGTTCACAGGGCCCCGCTCTGAGGTCTGTCGCTGGTGGGACTGCGGACACCCCCGCGCGTCTCCCAAGTGCCCTTTCTGGAAATGGCTTTAAGAGGAGTGAGGAAGTGTCAGCTCTCTGTATTCAGTCTCTCCTCGCCGCCTCTCGCCCGCGCTCTCCTCTGCCCCTTCCGGAGATGCCGCGGGCTGAAGAGTGGCGCCTGGGGCCAAATAATCTTTCGCGTTGAAGTGACCATGTGGTTCTGCTGTGAGTGCAGGTCGTGACTCCTTAGAGTTTGAGCCTCAGAGTCTGGGGACTGGGCAGCATCCTCAGGTGCATTGCTTTGAGGGAAACGTGGATCCTTGGGAGTAAGAAATACGTGTGTGCTGCCCAACGTAAAACATCCCACTCAATAACGTGAATTTCTTAAGAACCACAGCTAAACTCAGCAACACATTTAGAAATGCCCCTATGCTGAGTTGTGGTATTGCATTTTAAATACACGTATCTTTAAAATAAAAACTGTTTTGATGAACGAGTAGGGTGGGGAGACAGCAGTGACAGAGCTACATTCTCAAAAGCTCTTAGGGATTTGTGATAATATATAAATAGGTAGTGGCCAGATTTACACGGTTTTAAATCGTTGTGATTTTCGACACGCTTTGAACTACCTACATGAAATAGTGGAGCTGCCTCCTAGAAAGGGATGCTCTTACCTCTAGCTATGTATTGCCCTATGGGATTTTAGATAGCATTTCCCACTTGATGCTCCTTGCCCTAATCACAATTCATCTTATTACTACTGTTTCTGTGGACTACCAAGATAATAACACTTTCTCAAACACAAGCACTCATTTTCACGCAGTTTTCTTTTAATGTGAATTCTCTTTGTTAAAAATTTCAGTGTTGTTAGTGAGATTTGTATTCCTTTTTAAAATAACGAAAACGATTTTGATGATAGGGACCTGGTAAAATGGGGACTTTGAGTGCTATTCATTTGGTGAAAGTATAACACCTGAAACTTTGGAGGCTGGAAAATAGAGGCAGTGAAGTTCTGAAGGATAGATTTTCTGCCCTTTTAAATGTATTGGTGCTGTCTTTGTTTCTAATGGGAATATCAGTGTAATATACTGTTTGTTCTCACTTCAAGTACAGAGGAAGAATAAGATAGTGACGTTCATATAGCTCTCTTCAGCCAGATTTCCGATTATAAAGTGATATGCTAATAGGGTATATTGTGGCATTTCTATGTATTAAAGTTTGTATGATTTGCATTACTTTACACATAGTTGTTTGTTTGGTTTTTTCCCCCCTCTACACAAGTCATTGTGTAGATATTGGATATCATCCAATATCCCTGGATGATTTTCAAGCTGTGTTATAGAAGTTTTGTTTGTGGAATAAGTGAATTTCACTGTGAGCTAGCAGTAATTCTATAATGTGAGAAAATATTCTTTGAAAGATAAAGATGATAAGATACTTTTGTGTTTTTCAATATAAAAAAACAGACATGGGACTATTTGATGATAAATATTTATTTTTTCCCTTCTGGACATCTTACAATAGATTAACAGCCCCCCCCATACTTTGAAATGTATAATGTAAATGAATATGGATGACTTTTTTGTACATATATTGAAGGATATAAAACTTGATACAAAGAAACTGAAACTTAAAGTTGTTAAGGAGTATCAAATTGAGTTTACTATAAATATAGTTCTCCGTTTCACACATAACTTCTGTTTCTTCAACAGGTGAAAAAATGTGAAGTCACTGGCATACATTTAGAGTTTATAGCCTTCAGAAATCAAGCCAACATTTTTAACATGTTAGAAACTCCCAGTAAAATTAGTATTAATGAAACGTAAGCAAAAACTGTACAATTATCTGCTCCTGAATTCTCTCCCCAAAGACAACTAGTCCAGTTCACCCATTAAAATAAAACTTGAAAATAACATAAAAGGTCAATCTGACTTAGTAAAACTCTGAATGATAGAATTTTTAATGAAGACAGTTTTATTGTTTGGAAATACAAACTGTTTATTTACTAATTAGTAAAACTAATGAAATAGTAACATGATAAATCTATGTTACATAGAGTACCATAAATTTAAGCCTTTCACATATAGTAGTTAATTTTGGAAGTCCTTAATTATCTTGATTTGGAGAAAAGCTGTTTTTAAACTGAGTTTGCTTTATAAATGAGTCCTGAAAAATAAGCAGGAAAAATTGTTCCCCAAATAAAGAGGGCATTTTATATTTGTATTATAAATTCTGAACTGATTGGTTTCTTACATTTTTGCTAGTTCAGTTTTTCTATTCAAAAAGGTAATTTTCTGCTTTAGAAAACAGTCCGGTTGACTTCTGATTGTCCTGTGTTTTGAGGGCATATCTTGAATAATTTAAGAAATAAATTAGGTTTAAAAGCTCTCCTATCGTGAGTTGGTGAAATTTGAAAAGATATTAAAGAAAGTGGCATATTCAAATTTGAATGGTAAATCCTGACTCATTTAATCCCTTGCCGACTGAGGATATTGATTACTGAATCACTTTTTCTTCATGTGAGTGATGGAATTATTTTTTAAAACCAAAAAACCTCTTCTGCTTTTCTTCACTCATTTAAAAATGTCTTGATCGTTGTTTTGATATAACAATGTATTGAGCAATGTAACAACGTTTCGGTAACTTGTTTTAATGGAGAGAAGCAAGGTTATAAATAACTAAAGCAGAGGGCTGTGTTTTTTCACTTAGATTTGAATACAGGTGTGACTGCTCTGGGAATTCACTGCAAATAAAATCCTGAGGCTTCATTGTGAAGACCTGACTCTGGTGGATCTGGGAAGCTGTCCGGTTTCCACATCCCAACTCTTGCTTAGTTCCTTGATGTAACTCACTTCGTGTTGAGTTTAGAAAGCTCTCAGTTTTCTTAGCACCAGGTTAAACAGAATTATCCTCTCAAAAAGCTTCCCTGCTGAGATGTAGAGTAGGAGTAAATAGAAGAGTGTGAGTGAGATGTTCACACAGCAAGTAATTAACAAAGTAGGCCAAACAGACTATAGAGGGAGCTGCCTGTCTTTATGATTACTGTGAGGAACTCTGCCACTCCCCCCTCTAGTCTTCCTCCAGGTAGTAAAAATTTTGGTAGATTGTTCTATATGCTAACTGTTAAACATGAAATCAAGTTTTTCAACATAAGAAACTGATCATTCTGAAATGCTGTATAAATTTATGTGGTTTAATAATCTCACTTCTTTTGTAAATTGGATTATTAACTAAGTTTGAGACCAATACAGTTTTGAAAAACCATAGCATTTATCAACAATTCAAATTACAACTAATTTCAACTAATTTCTCTAATAAAACTCTTGTTTGTTCATAGTGTTTTTTTTTTTTTTGCTAAGCCATTTAAAAATATTTTAAGATCACATAATATTTGATGTAATTACTAGAAAGGTTTTTCAGGAGCACTACTGAGATTTAGTGATTTACTACAAACAAAATTAATGACTTTAGTAGGCATTTGGAGCCCTGAGTAGCAAATTTTGTTAGCTTTCTGTATTATATTTGATTTAAAATCACAATTAGTAAATCAGAGGATGAAGCAGGGCCCTCTTAAGTCTGGACACAGTAGAATCTGGTAATAGTGATTGGGTTCATTCAGTGAACACTTAATGAGAACGTCTTATGTATATTGAGCTATTTTTGGTGTCATGAACAACTTTTACCCTCTAGACTCTCACAATATATAGTAGAGATGACATGGAAACATAAGTCAAACATAGTTTGGAGTATGATGGAAAATGTGTTTAAGAAAGCAAAGACTTAAAGGAGGACATGTCAGTGACCAACTAGCAGGCAAAAAGGGGAGTCAGGGAAGGCTTCATGAAGGAAGTATGGATTAAGTCATTTTTAAGGAATATCCAAATTCTGATAGAGGAACAGATACAAGGTAATTCACAAAGAGAAAACTGCTCTCGGCAGGGCAGCTTGGCAATACATATCATAATCCTTGAAATGTTTTTTGACCCAATAATTCTAGTTTTAGGGATTTTAATCTATGAATGTAAATCTTTTGGCAAAATCTGATTATCTTTTGAATCCATCTACTTCTTTTCATTATCCATCACCACCCTAAACTACTAGCATTTTTGGATGCATTTATAATAGCCTCCTAATCTTGGCCTACCCCAATCCACTCTGTTCCCTTCTAATCTGTTTTCTACACTGTAATCAGAGGGATCTTTTCAAAATGCAAACCTGATTATATCACCCTACTACTTGATATGCTTCAGTAGCTTTCCATTGCATTTAGGGTAAGGACAAAGCTACATGTCTTATGTGGTGACGTCTACATGTCTTACAAGGTCTTGCATATGGTCTGGCCCCTACCTTTCTATCCAGTCATGGCTTGAGCCATGTTCTTCTTGCCTTGCTCTTTGTGTTCCAGCCATATTGGCCTTATTTCAGTCCCTATTCTTGCCATGCTCCCTTCCACAATGATGCCTTTGTACCTGCTGTTCCCTCTGCCTAGAATGTTTTTCCTTTTCCTTCACCTAAACTCTGATTTATCTTTCCTCAGGGAAGCCTTCCCTATCAGAGACTCTCAAAACTCCATAAACTCTCCTTCATAACACTTGTTATAATTGTAATTGTATATATGTTGGAGATTAATGTCTGTTTTTCCCAATAACCTCCATAAATGCTGGTAATGTGTTCATTTCTGCTCACTATTATACAGTCAATATTTACCACAGTGCTTGAAAATCAAGCATTTTTGCAAGAATTAATCAGTAGATGATAGTCATCAACAAGGCACAACCTCAAATATTCAACCGTTGGGAAGTGGTTACATAAACTGGGCATATTCATATAGAACTAATGTCATTAAAATAACATTTTAGAAGAATATAAAATAATATAGAACAATGCTCAGTATATTATGTGAAAAAAATGAGTTTGCAAAATAGTCATTTATTAAAATGCAGGAAAAAAATACACAAAAATATAAAGGTTGGTTATTTCTGAGAGGTGTGTTTTGAATTTTTTAGATTTTCTTACAGAGAGAATGTATTGGTTTTATAATTTGAGAAAAAACTGTGTACAAAATTAAGGAAAAACTGGCTTTCTAGGTATGGTTCAGAAATACAGCAAAAGAGACTTGAAGTTCACACTGGGCTCCAAAATAAGTGTCCACACAAATGCATGATTGTGTGATGATAGTATTGAACTTTATTATATAAATTCAATTTAGGAACTGCAGAATGATTCTTACATTAAAGCAAGCCAGCAATTTCTGGCTTTTTTTTTTTATTATACCCATTCATAATGTAAACTGATTTTAATTTTAAAATGTTTTGAAAAGTAGTGTGGTTTTGGCACAGAGCAACAATGAAACAGAGTGGAAGCCAGAAACTGACTTAAATATAAATAAGAACTTTGTGGAAATGGATGCTACCTTTACCTATTAGTATGGAAAAAAATTATTTAATAGTGTTGAGATAGCCAGTTAATCATCTGGAAAAATAAAAAGTTGCCTTCCAGATGAATCAGAAGATTTAAATGTGAAAACAAAACAAGATAGGATAATTATTTTTAATATAATCTAGGAATGGCAAAGACCTTTCAAAGTATAAAACAGCTGGAACCAGGTTGCTGATCTTTACAACATAAAAAATAAATTCTGTATAGAGAAAAAAATCTTAGACTAGTAAAACTTATTTGTACACTCTTCACTAATGTCCCATTAATATACAAAGAGCTCCTAGAAAATAATCTAGTAGACAAAATGAGCAAAGAGAATTCATATGAAAAGGTGTGCAATTTTATTTATAAAGGAGATGTAAATTAAAGCTACAACATACTGTTTATCACCTATCAAATTAGGAACAATTGATTACATAGTATAACTTAGGGAGAATGAGAAGAAGAGGAAATGGGCATTCTCATATTGCTGGTGGGAATATAAAGTGTTCATTTTCTATGGAAAGCAATTTGGAAATCATTTTCAAAATTAAAGATACACATATATTTTGATCTAGCAATTTCATCCTCAAATATTTTATATATGTGTTAAATGAACATGTAAGAATATTTGTGGCAGCATTGTCATTGCAAAAAATTGGAAACTTAAGCATAAATCGGGAGTGGTTAAGTAAATAATGGTATATCTATTCAATGGAATACTAGGCAACCCTTAAAGTAACAAAGCAACACTGTGTACTGCAATGGTGCCATGTCTAAGATACGTTAAGAGAAAAAAAAGCAACATGTAAGACTCCGTGTATAGTATGCTGCCATTTGTGTGGTTTAAAAAAATATATAAGATATATATGTACATGTGTGTATATATCTGTGTGTGTGTGTGTGTGTGTGTGTGTGTGTGTTTATAAATATCAAAGGATATATGAGAGTTTGGTAACAGTGGTTGCTTCCAGTGAAGGGAACTGGTGGCCTAGAGGACAAAGGTGGGAGACTGAATTTTTTTTTTAGTATACCGTGGTAATTTTGGAATTTTTTTTTTTACCATGTGCATGTGATACCTATTCAAAGTTTGGTTGTTTTTTTTTTAAGTTGTGTTTGAAGGAATTGGTAAAGAAGAACAAGAACAAAAGGCTGTAATAGTTGTGAACAGTTACCAAATGACTACTGCAATACTGTTTAATTTTAGATTTTGCTAGAGGTCTTCTAATTCAGAGCCTCCCAGTGATATTACGTGGTTCACTGGAGGGTGGCCCTAGTGGAGTGGGTTTAAAGGAAGGCTGTGGGGTTCCTTTAAGCAGGTAACATCATGAGCAATAACCTGCAGTTACTGCTCCTTTTGATATTTTTAATGCATTAAAGGAGGTGCTTTATTACTTGGAATCTACTTCAGCTTGCCACAGAATATGCAGCTGCCTCTTGTGGAGAAGGGATCATGGAGCTACTGCTATTGGAATTTATATTCTGGGTGCCTGAGGAGCATGTTACACGGTGCAGGGTGTAGCCCAATGACAATGAGAGCACGGGGTAGCAGGGATGTTGATTGCCCTGGGGAGCCCAGCTCTAGGCCTGAATTTCTGTATTCGCCTGTATTAGATCTCCTAGTCATGTGCATCTGATGTGTCATTTAGCTTGCTGCAAGGTGGCTGCCTAATAGTGCATGTATGTTTTGCAAAAATAAACATCATTGTTATTTTTAAATATTATTCTCGATGTGAAAACGGTTGCATTTGAGATTCATTCATATTATTATGAACCTCATTTAAATTTTAATTTTCTTCTATAATTATATAAAGAAAATGTGATAAATTTTTTTCACCAAGCACCATGTTGATGCTTCCAAATGCCCTTCTGTTGGTCTCTGTGCTGAACAGATATTATTTACAATGTGAAAAAGGTTGGGAAACACTGTTCTGGTCAAATCCTTTCATTTTATATAAAGAGAACTGAAATCTAGATAAGTAAGCTCAGGGATTTGTCCAGTGTCCTATAAGTTGTTTGTGTGGGCTAGGGGTGAAAACTAAGGATCTTGACTCTTAGCTCTCACTGCCTCACACTGTCCCCCCAAACCTGAGGGAAAATTGGAAGAAGGCATTGATAATTGAAAGGTGAACATACTGAACCTTGAAGGAATTATTAGAAGACCTGCATGTACACAGTTTAGAAATCTTTAAGGGCCTACTGTGTGTAACAGTGCTTAGAATCTTCCTGTAGAATAGGTTGTAGTGGGATTCCTTTTATAATGAGGTTTAACCCTATCTGGGGTTAAACAGATTTCAAAGGATGTTGTCATTAGCCATAGACATTTCAAAGAAATACTCAGCAACTTATTAAGATATGGGGTATGGTATGTTGTATGTTACTTTGGTACCTGGCTGTCATTTTAACACCACAGTGATACTAAATAAGAGAGGAAATAATGGGAGTTCAGGTGCAGTGAACTTTGGGTAAAATGTGTTAACTTAGAGTTTCCAGGTAAGATACAGATAGGGCAGGAGTAAGTGTCTTAGGCAATTAAAACAAAACTCCACTGTTTAACGTAAAGTAGATGCATTTTTGAGATTAAAACAAATTATAAGTAAAAATAAAACCCTCTTAATGGTCTATTTAATCTTTTGGTGTGTGGGTGTTTTTTTTGTTTTCTGTTGTTTTTGTTTTTGTCATTTAAGTTTTTCAGATGACCTGTGTTTCTTCCAGTTCTCTGTAGCTTTTTAAATATTTCATTTTTTTTCAATGAAAAATATTTTGTTGCTTAATTAGTATTAGCAAACTGGACTGTTTTCTGCAGCAGAAATTGAATGTATGCCTAGCAAAGTAAATTCTGAGAAAGGGTAGTAATTGTCATTGTAAATGTTAGGGTTTTTTTGGTCCAATTCTATTTTCTTTTTAAACGTTAGTTGTGGGAAAAACTAAGAATTTGAGGTCAGTTTCCTTGGGGGTAGTTATTTAATTTTCTTTGGGTTGAGAGAGCATTTACTATATAAACGATTCAAATAGTAAAAGAAAGCGTGTTACCTCAAAAATGCTTGTGTAATAAATAACAATATAACAAGAGTTTTCTATTTTTCTTCCATTTATTACAATTACCAAGGAAGTATAACCATAATTAAATATCTTATTTTGCATATATATTTACACTTCAAAGTAATTTATATATTAAATTAGGTTTTGTTTGAGATGGTGAAATGGAAGGTTTTGTAAGTAAGAATACATGTTGATATGTGAAAAAATGTGAAGTTAAAACGTGTTGGCATACTCCTAGTTTCTCAGAACAAGAAAATGACTAATCTAAATTTCATTTCAGAATAAAAACCAAGACAAGCCACATAAAAGCAACCTAAAAATTAAACTGTCATCATATTATTTGTTTTAAAACTATGGAATAATATATCTGAGGAAGATTTCTCTCAAAATTGTTTTTCTCAATTTCAAGTAAGTAATTTATTTTGGTTAATATATTGGGGATGAGGGGGGTTGGGGGTAAGCCTTGGCATTGAAGTTGATAAATCCTACTCATCCTTAAAAGTAACAACTCAAATATTAACCTCTTTAAAGCCTTTTGTGACTCCTTTGCCCATTCTCAAAAGGTTATCTCTTTGGCTTCCCATAGTCTTAGTCCCCTTTCACATTGCTGATAAAGGACTTACTACATTTAGTGTTGTGTTTGTCTGTAGGCATGGTTACATGGCACCCTTATGTGCCTCCCTGCCCCCCCGCCCCCCCCTGCCCCCAATACCTCTTACACTGTCTTCTGCTGAGAGACCCTGGTCAAGTTATTTTACTTCAGTGAGCCCTAATTTCTTCCTCTGTAAAATGAGTTCTAATAATTTTTTACCTCATTGGTTATTATGATTAAACAATAATCAGCAAATGTGTGGCACGATATCAGTATAAGTGTTACTTTCTTTACTCTTCTAATTCCAGAATCTGCCACATTATTTCATATATACTAAGCACTCTTTAATTGAATTGAAATGAAAAATGGAATTTTTGTAGCATTTATTAATTTCTCACAATAGGGCAAACTAAAGTACCTGCACGTTGTGTGTAAAGCTTTTTGTAGTTGGTCACTACCTCTTATGTCTTCAGGCTAGGTAATTACCTGTTTAAAATACTTTTTAAAGAATTGACTTTTTTATAAATACCCATTAGGTCTGATTTTTCTTTTTTAACTGTTGATCTACAGAGAGAAACAAAAGTGTCCAGGCCTGATCTTGGCCTTGAAAAAGGGCAATGTTAAGCCATTGATTGAAGGAGTAACTATAATTTTCCAGTGCTGCAGATTAGGTTAAGTTTATTTCTTCTGAAAGAGCCTTATTTTCCAAAGCCTTCAGTAGTGCCACCTTTATTAAAGATGGTGGTAGAAAGAATTAAAAGTATGTGTGCCAGAGGTCACAAAGGTGATAATAGGATTTATTGCTCTCTTGTTTTTGCCGTTTGTGAATTCATAAAACACAAAAATTGAAGCCATTGGTTTTTAAACTTATTTAGGATTGTGGAATGTGGACCAAATGAATTCATTATTGCCTGGAGTTTCGATTTCTTCACCATATTTTCCCTATATGTATTCCCAGGTTTGGTTTTGTTTTGTTTTTTTTTAATAACATTGTCTTTTAATTTTTTTCTTGAAGTCATTAGAAAGATTTTCACATTAATTTGGATGACTCACTCCTTGGTTGATGATGCTTAATGATTTTAAAATAGAAGCCAGGTTAGTCAAAAGACATTACTTTTAAGTCATTTTACTAACAGAAATTATAGGCCATATATTGACCCCTTACTATGTACCCAGTTCTAAGTGAGTTTTTTAATCTTTAACAACTCTATAAAATGGGTACTATTATCCCCATTTTACAGTTGAGGAAATGAGGCTTGGAGAGGTTAATTAATTTTTGCCTAAAGTTATTCAGCATATATTTACCTCATAGCATGTGAGGATTAAAATGAGGGAATGTGTATTAGCCTAAACAGAAGAAGCAGAGAAGCAAAATCTGAGATTTTGTAATTTGATAATAGTCATTATTGAGACATGACCGTGACCATGAATATATTCTTATTCACTTTTGTGTGTGTGTATGATAGTATACCCTGCTACTCTGTACTGACCCTTTTTTTCCTGAGCAATATTAAGTCTCCTCTCAAATTCATGTTCCCATTTGGACTGGATTGTTTTGTTCTATGTATATGTGCTTATAAGGTGATAGTGAGACTTACATCAGTCTGATAACAAAATGTCTTTATAAGTTTAGTTTGATTAAACAAGTAGTATATGAATATATTCTCATTGTGAAATCTAACAAACAAACAGGTAAAACATAAATCCACTTGTATTGGTTTTTGCATGACCTCCCCAAAACATAGTGGTTTAAATAAGCTATTTGTTAGCGTATGATTCCAGGATGGGCTCAGTTAAGCAATTCTGCCCCTGCTGGTGGTTGGGCTGCTTATGTGGCGCGGTCAGCTGAGAGGTCAGCAGGAAGGCGGTTGGTCTAGGATGGCTTCAGTCATATGTCTGGATATTGGTGCCAGTTGTTGGCTAGGGTCATGGAGTGCCATGTGTCTCCAGCAGGCTGGCCTTCAGCTGGAGGCAGTAGTAGTAGGGTTTATGGAAGCAGCAAGTGAAGGCAAGCCCTATATATTTTATCTTGTTCCATGGGCCAAAGCAAAACATGGCCACGCTCAGGGCAGTGTGGAAAGGGTTTCCTAAGAGTGTGTGACTCATTAGGGGGCCATTATTGCAATAATCTATACCACTGTTGCTCGCTGACTCATTTTTCAGGAAACATTTGTCAGTGTGTCAGTGCCCTACTCTTGAAAAAGTATAGTATTTAAAAATTTATTCAATTCAGATAAATTTAGCTAATTCCTAGTTCTTGTTTTATTCCATTTTCATCCTTGCTCAGCATCATTCCTGGTCCCATTTAATCAACAAATATTTACTGAGCCCCCACTAAGTGCTCAATAAGGTATCAGGTGGGCAGCAGATGGAGCAGGATTACTGTGTTCATCATCCAAGTTTCTTAAACTTCCCTATCTGCTCTATTATATGAACAGAATTCTATAAAAGCAGGCAATTACAAGTTTTCTGAAAATGACCAACAGCCCACATAAGATAGAATATATCTTGTGTACTATATTTTTTTAAATGTCTTACAAGAATATTCTCAAGAGAAGAAAAAGTGTAACACAGGTTGTTTTGATCTGTACTCCCACCAGCAATATGAGACTTCTTCCATCTCTTCACCAAGATTATGTTCTCAAATGTTTTGATCTTTGCCAATCTAATGGAATAAAAACATGGATCTCCGTGGTTTTAATTTGCATTTCTTTTATTACAAGTGAGACTGAGTGTCTTTCCATATGCTTGAGAGCCAGTTGTATTTCCCTTTCAGTGTACTACATGTTTATCTTTTATCCACTTTCCTTTTTTGGGTCTTGGTCTTTTGTTTATTGATTCCAAGGACCTCTTCATATAATAGGAAAATTGGTCTCTGTGAATTGACTTTCAAATATCTTTTCCCTGTTTGTTTATTCTTAGGGTAAATACATTTTATTTAAATAATTTTTCATTTTATAAAGAACTTTTATACCTTAAATGAGGCTTTAGATCACATTTAGTTGAAGTTAGTTTTAAATATTAATCATGGGAATAGAAGAAAAAAAATAGTGACTTTATCACTTCTTATTTAGAGAACTTACCTTTAAAATGCTGTGACTTAAAATGAACAATTTCAGAAGGATCCTATTTTTTATTTACTTTTTTTTTTCTAAGTTTGGTTCTATCCTGAAACCACCCCTTTTGGGGCTATTTTTAGATGATTAGACTGTGTAGCATAGGTGGAAAAAATTTTGTGTTACTTAGAATGACTTGATAATGTTGCTTTGAGTCTTGTCCAGTTCAATTTGTGTGTGTGTGTGCACGCGCACGCACACGTGCATGCAGTGTGTACAACACATACATATAGTTGTAGTGGTTCAAGCAGTGCTCTAACTCATAACTCTTTACCTATTCAGCCAGCCTTTACCTAATCAATCAGATAGCTACATTAGGGTAGCTAGATTAGGCTAGCCTTTACCCAGTGGGCCAAATAGAGGAAAGACAACGGACTCTGACCTTTGTGAGAAGGCAGTAATGCTGCCCACAATCCAAACAATGTCCTACATTTTTAATAAGATTGTAGGGAGCTAGGAAGAGGGTAGCAGAGGCATCTATGACCTCCTCTGTGGCATTTGACATTGTGAAATACTTCAGTTTTTCCCCTTGACTTCTGTGTAAAAGGGGATTAGAAAACTGTGAGGCTATAGAGATGAGTGTGTTTTGAGTCATTTAATGTAGTTTTCACCCAAAAGTTTTTAAAGTTGGCAAACCCTTCATACATAATTTTACCCAGCAGCATCCAAAAACAAACAATCCTTACATGATTTATAGTGGGGAATGGTAGAAAACCGGTTTTTGCCATGCTTTAGTTTTTAATTTTTCAAAGTTGTTGAAGTGTTCTTTAGAATCTATTATATCATCAATATCTTTATAGTTTCACTGACAAAAAGTTTTCCAGATGGTAACTATAATTAAATCGTAGTGAGCATTTCATAATATATATAATTGTCAAATTACTGTTATACACCTGAAACTAGTATAATATTGTATGTCAGCTATACTTCAATAAAAAATGTTTTCCATTTATTTGATACAAAATTGTGTGGACATACTATTTCCTTGACTAAAGGAAATGTTAACATTTCTGAGGTTGTAATACATCTTACAATGTATGCATTTAATGCAGTAATTTTCCCTTCTGAGAAGTTGATATTAAACTGATGGAATATCTTCTACTATATGACCTACTAAAGAAAATACGACATTTCATAATTTGCTTTCATCCTCTGTACACTTATTTTTTTATGTAATATGTCATGGAATGAAATTGCTTCCCACTTCATTTTTGCCTTGCATCTCTAATTGTTTTAACTTGTATATTTTGATGTTGAGTTATTTGGCACATAAAACTTCATGACTAACGGATCTTTTATGGCAGTGCTTTTCAAACTATTTGTGGTTAAGAATCAGTTTTTTCCTGATACTTCTTTAAAATAGAAGTAGAAAAATGAAACAAGAAAGAAAAACCAAGAAGCAAAATACAAGCTTCCTTTTTTTATTATATTAAACAGGTATGCAATTCCCCTGTCAGATTGCTGTAAGAGTTTCTAAATACTTACTTTCAAGTTTTGTACTTGTCCTGTTCCAGACCTATAACAAACAGCTAGTTTAAGGACCATGTTTGAATAGCTCTGTAAACACCTTTTTTTCAATTTAAAGAGACCCTTCTTGAAACCTCCTCCTTGTCCCACATCAAAATTGTTATTCCTATTTCCTTTTAGTATTACTATTTCCATGATACTATCATTGCCTATCACTATTTTTAATCTTTTTTTATGTCATTTCATTTTTTTCAACCCCATCAGAGGATCTTTCCAACAGAAAGGTTTTAAACAATAAAAATTTGTTATAATTGATTTTTTCTCCTATAATTTTATACTTTTTAATAATTTGTTTTACTCTTTGCTTTTTGCAGTATTAGACTGTTTTATGTGTTTTTTTTAAATAGATGCAGAAATCATCTTAAAAGCTTATATATAGAAATGTAGTTGTAATTGTAAAATTTAAGAAATCAAAAATACTGTCTTTTTGGGGTGCCTCTGTGGCTCAGTCGTTGGGTGTCTGCCTTAGGCTCAGGTCATGATCCCAGGGTCCTGGGATCAAGCCCCGCATCGGGCTCCCTGCTCTGCGGGAAGCCTGCTTCTCTCTCTCCCACTCCCCGTGCTTGTGTTCCCTCTCTCACCGTGTCTCTGTCAAATAAATAAAATCTTAAAAAAAAAAAAGTCTTTTATGTAATATAAGGAATTTAGCTTATTTTAGCGTTTTACATTCTTAGCTTCCCAAGTTAATCTTTAAGACTAACTTACAAATGTTGAATAAACTATGTATCTCCTCTTTCAAAAAATTTTTAGCTTCTGTATTAAATTTCAGTAGAACAATTTGGACTCAACTCTACATATTAATTTGGTATGGAGTACCATCACTAATCTGTTTATACCATACCTCTTGTACCCATGCTTGAGTTCCAATTTAAATTTCCTTCTTTTGGTTGCCACAAATATGTTTTTAGGTACTATTTTTCAGGAGATACTCATGTGGGTTACTTTTTCTGAACCCTTGAATATCTGAAAATGGCTTTTTGTTGCATGCATGTGTTAATGACAGCATGGTTCAATATTGTATTCACGTGTCTCAGACTTTTCCTTTATAATTCTCTAGCCATTATTCTAGTCTCTTTTACTTTTAACTGGGACAAAAAAGTCCTTTTGATGTAGAGATGCTGGTGCTTTTTATTTGGGGATAGTTCTTCTATTATACCTTTTAATATTGCTTTCATTTCATTTGTTAAGGCTTTTTTTTAATTGAAGAAATAACCTGTTTTTGGTAGATTGGTTCATATTTTTTTTATACTGGTCTTCCAGTGGACTTTTGGTGATCTCAACAGTGATGGAAGCTAGTGTAACATCCAAGCTAATGTAACATCCAGAATGGAGATAGCTGTGCTCCATCAGTTAGTGTTTTTAGGTGTGAAACATTCCCTGGGTGTGATAACTCTTGAGCAAGTCTATTTTGAGGCTTAGGAAACTGTCCATGGGACTGGAGATAGTGCTTGCTATTTGGTATTCCTAACCTAGGGTAGTTACGGCACCAGTCCTCATGATCTCATCCCCTGGTACTTTACCTGCTACCTGGGGAGGGCCAAAGAATATCCGCTGAATTGCTGTGAAGACTCCTGATGAAGAGTAACTACTTCACACTGCCTTGCTCACACATTGTTTCATATTTTATATCCTATTAAGTATAACCAAGTGGTCTTTTTTTAGTCATGTGAGTCTCAATGTCTATTTGGGCCTTAAGTGTTATATATGTATTTCATGATTTTATTTTTTTGACTTGTTTTTAATACTTGCTGAGTGAATCTGTATTTATTGCTTATTCTTTTTGTAAGCATTTCAAATTATAAATATGTAATATAGATATTCTCTATATATCTATAATATAGATTAGTATGTGTAAAGAATATAACAAATACCTGTTTTAATACCTAGGTAAGACATAGAATGTTACAGATATCTTTGAAGTATTTGGTTGCCTTCTTCTCTCCTATCTGATAATTTTGGTTAATCATTTCCTTGCTTTTCTTTATAGTTTTACCTCATATGTATATATCCCTAAACAATAGTGTGGTTTTATTTTTTTGGAACTATTTGTGTGTGCTTGTTCTGCAGTGATTTTTTTTTCTCCCAGCATCATGTTTTGGACATCATCCATGTTGAATTATAGTTCATTCATTTTCACTGTTGTATTGCCTTATATGACTATACCATAATTTTATTTTTCCTGGACATTTGAATTGTTTCCTGTTTTTATCCCTAATTAAAAACAATGCTGTTATGAAAATTGTTGTGCATGTCTTCTAGTGCATGTATGTAAGAATTTATATGTTTGTACTAGGGGTAGTAGAATTGCTGAGGTTGAGTGTGCACGTGTCTCCTTTACTAGGTAATGTCAATTGTTTTCTAAAGTGGTTTTACCAAACTGTATTCCCACCAGCAGTGTGTGAGAGTTCTGATGTTCTACATCATCACCAACATTTAGAATTGTCAGACTTCTTAAGTTCTAAATTAATTCTTATAGGTATAAATGATATCTCATTGTGAGTTTGTATGTTTTCTCTCACGGCTATAAAGTTGAATTTTTCCATATGTTTATCATCTGCTTGTTTCACCAAATATTGAGAGAGATGTGTTAAAGTCTCCAGCTTGTAGATTTGTCTGTTTCTCTTTTAGTTCTGTCAGTTTTTGCTTCATGTATTTTGAAGCTTTGTTAAGGTCTTCTAGATTTAGGATTATTATGTCTTCTTGGTGAGGTGGCCTCTTTATCCCAGGCAGTATTCCTTGTTATGAAATCTTCCTTGTCTGTTGTTAATATAGCCGTTCCAGCTTTTTTTGATTAGTGTTTACAGGATATGTCAAGAATTTGAAGGGCCTGAAATTTTACCTTCTTGAAAGCTGTCAGGTTAATTTGCCACAAATTTTCATAGATGCTGGCAGTAGACATGAGATTCCTGGATCTCCATTTTACTGACTATTAATAAGGTGGAATTGCAGATGGGAGATGGTTGCAGGTAAAGTACTGAGAAGTCTGTTCAAAAACTGCTACCACAAAGAGACCCATGGGGAATTGTCTCCCAACGTATCTTTTTTTCATCCTTTTACTTTCAACCCATTTATACTTTTATATGGGTTTCTTGTAGAAAGCATATAGCATATAGTTGGGCTTACTCATTTAGTTTAATAATCTCTGTCTTTTCATTGGTGTGTTAAGATTGTTTATGTTACTAATTAGTAATATGGTTGGACTAAAAATCTACCACTGTGGTAGCTCTTTTCTATTATTGTCCTTTGCTTCGTTTTTCCTCTTTTGGATTACTTGGAATTTTTTTATTTCCTTTCTCTCCACTATTTGCTTATTTATTTATACCTTTTGAAATTAATTTAGTGGCAGCCCTAGGGTTTGAAATATACGTTTCTAACTAACCAGAGTCTTCCATCATATAACAGTACATAATTTCATATGTACTCTAAGGATTCCAAATTCTTCCTGTTTATCTTTTGTGCTTTTGTTATACGTTTTACTTTTATATATGCTATCAACGTATAATATGTTGCTATTTTTGCTTTTAAGAGCAATTACAAATAGGGATGCCTGGGTGGCTGAGTTGGTTAAGTGTCTGCCTTCAGCCCAGGTCATAATCCCAGGGTCCTGGGATCAAGTCCCCCATCAGGCTCCTTGCTTAGTGGGGAGCTGTTTCTCCCTCTGCCTGCTGCTCCCCTTGCTTATGCATTCTTTCTCTCTCTTTCACACATAAATAAATAAAATCTTTTTTAAAAAAAAGCAATTAGAAATAAATGAAGTTTTGTATTTACTTTCATTTATGTCACTTCTAGTGTTGTTGATTTCTTTGTATGGATCCAAGTTTCTGTCTGGTATTACATTCCATCTGTGTATTTTTATAAAATATTTTTGCTGAAGGGTGCCTGGGTGGCTCAGTCCATTGAGCGTCTACCTTTGGCTCGGGTCATGATCCCAAGGTCCTGGGATCAAGTCCCATGTTGGACTCCTTGCTCTGCGGGGAGCCTGCTTCTCCCTCTGCTTGCCTTTTCCCCTGCTTGTGTGCTCGCTGTCTCTCTCTCTGACAAATAAATAAATAAAATCTTCAAAAAAATATTTTTGCTGAGTATAGAATTGTGGATTGCCTTTTTTTTTCCTTCCTTTAAAAAGATACCACTCTGTTGTTGTCTGGCTCATGTAGTTTTGCTATAATGCTTCTCTTTGATTCTCTGTAAAGTGTCTTTTTTTTCTTTGTCTTTGGATATGATTTGCCTTTCCTTTTTTTTTTTAAAAAGTTTTTATTATTTGAGAGAGAGAGAGAGAGAGAGAGAGAGAGAATGAGCAGGTAGAGGGAGAGGGAGAAGCAGACTCCCCGATGAGCAGAGAGCCTGACATGGGGCTCAATCCCAGGACCCTGGGATCATAACCTGAGCTGAAGGCAGACATTTAACTGAGCCACCCAGGTGCCCTGATTTGCCTTTACTTTTGAACATGATATGCCTATTTTCTTTTGCTTGGTGCTCTCTGAACTGCTTGGTTCTGTGGTTTGGTATCTTTTATTTAATGAGGAAACCTCTCAGCCATTATCTCTTCATGTATTTCTTTTTACCTGTTTTCTCTTCTCTGTGTGATTTCAGTTAAATGGATGTTAGACCATAAGATACTGTCTCATAGCTCTTAAATGACTCGTTATGGGTATTGTCTTTCCCCTACTCTTTTTTTTTTTTCCTGATATGAGATTTATCTTTTAAGGAGATTTCTTTGATAATAGTTGTTGCTATTCCTGAAGTATTGATATTTCAGAAGGTGAAGCTATAGTATAAAGGCATGTATTTTTTTTTTTTTGGCATGTCCTGAGAGCTTTCAGATTATTAGTAGAAGTTAATAGTAAGTTATATCCCAACTAAAAAACAGTCTGATTAGATTTAAGGGCCATGAGATATGGCCCAGGATTTTGGCTTTTGTTGTGGAGATAGAATTTAATGTAATAATTCGATCTAAAGTATGTTTAATTTTATGTTTTATATGTCTTATTTTTCTTTGTTAATCACTTGAATTCACTGGATTTTCATTCTGAATTATGCCTGTTATTGTAATAGTACATATTGAATTTGGCATAAAAATTGTACAAATTTTCAAGTAGCTTGATCCAGATATGTTTATTTTACTCACCTAGGACTATGTAGAATTAAATAGACATGAGAAAGACAAGTAAGAAATCAATATTAGTATTTTGTTTTTTTGTAGTCTGTTAACTGAGAAGGTGTTTTGGAAGTGAAAATGGGATATGCCTTTTGTTTTTTTTTTAAAGATTTTATTTAGTTATTGTCAGGGAGAGAAAGCACAAGCAGGGGGAGTGGCAGGCAGAGGGAGAAGCAGGCTCCCCACTGACCAATGAGCCTGATGCGGGGCTTGATCCCAGGACTGTGGGATCATGACCTGAGCCTAAGGAAGACACTTAACCAACTGAGCCATCCAGGCATCCCAGTGGGATGCCTTTTAAAGGAGAGGTTTTTTTTATGCATGGAAGCTTCAAGATCACTAAAAATTAATAAACCAACTAATATGGGTTTCATATAAATGAAACTTGGAAATTTCAAGGTGTGGGAAAGGTTTTTGAGTACATATACTTTGAATTATCAAAAGTGATAAATGAGATCTCCCTAGTTTTGACAAAATTACATGGTAAATGAATAAAAAGGAATGTTATCTCAAAAGGAAAGTAAGATATGCTTCTCATTTTTTTCATTTACATCAATTGAGGTGTGTCAGATTTACTGAAGAATCTTTGGATATGTGTGATTCAAGAATCTAACTTTTAATTATTAAAAAAAAAAAATCCTGACTTTTGAAATCTGAGGCTTAATGGGTATTGGTATATAAAAAAAAAAGATGTTAGGGGTGCCTGGGTGGCTCAGTCATTAAGCGTCTGCCTTCAGCTTGGGTTGTGATCCCGGGCCCTGGGATCGAGCCCCACATTGGGCTCCCTGCTCAGCAGAGAGCCTGCTTCTCCCTCTCCCACTCCCCCTACTTGTGTTCCCTCTCCTGCTGTGTGTCTCTTTGTCAAATAAAATCTTTAAAGAAAAGAAAAATTAAGAAAGATATTAGGGGGAACTGATTTGTTATAAGCATTTTTCATGTGAGCTCAGCTTTACCTAATAAGATTCCTTGTCATGATACATTAAACTTTTTCATAGAAAGGAAAAATGTTTTGTTTGACCCATGTTTCAGTAGCTAGCAGATTTTGAAATGGGGACATCTCCAAGTTGATATTGGACACTAGCCACATAAAAGGACAAGGAGCCAAATGCATGAAACATTTTCTTTTTTGGCAGAAAGCCCCAGTATATGCAGATTCTTTTTTAAAAATTGAAGTAAACCTGATCATGGGCAGTTTCTTGTTTAGTGTGTTGAACTCCCACCACAGCCCCGGCATGTAACTTGAGGACAGAGGGTCAAGCTTTTGTTGACAACTATGACATTTTCTGTCTCTACTGCAATTGTAGAATCAGAACAGGGAATTATTTTTCCTCTGATAAAAAGGAAGACTCTGAATTACTTAAATGCAGTTGGAACCCTGATCCTACACATACATACACACACACACACATAAAAGTGCAGATGCAGGGCGCCTGGGTGGCTCGGTCGTTGGGCGTCTGCCTTCGGCTCAGGTCATGATCCCAGGGTCTTGGGATCGAGCCCCACATCGGGCTCCCTGTTCCCCAGGAAGCCTGCTTCTCCTTCTCCCACTCCCCCCGCTTTTTTCCCCACTCTCACTGTGTCTCTATCAAATAAATAAATAAAATCTTAAAAAAAAAAAGTGCAGATGCATAGTGTTCTTTTATCCTGATATGTTTTTCTCAGTAATTATTCTTGGATACATTGTAGGGCTTTGGTAAATATTTATTGAAAAAAGGAATTATTTCTTTATATATTGTCTTAAACAGATGACAAATCTTTACATGTAGATTGTGGACTTTCAGATCCATTCTCTGTGCATTTCCATTGTTACTACTTTAATTGAGGTCTCATTATATTTGGACCATCATGATAATCTTTCAGCTTGTCTCTGAATTCCCCTCTTTTCAGATTCAGCGCTTATAATGTCACTAGTGATCTTTCTAAAACCCAGATTTTATCCAAATGATGACATACTGACAGTGGTACAGGAGAAACTACGTGAAAAATTGCTAATAACCTCAGTGTTAAAAAAATGAAGGAGAGGGACGCCTGGGTGGCTCAGTTGGTTAAGCGTCTGCCTTAGGCTCAGGTCATGATCTCAGGTTCTGGGATTGAGTCCCACATCGGGCTCCTTGCTCAGCGGGAGCCTGCTTCTCCCTCTGCCTGCCGCTCCCCCTGCTTGTGCTCTCTCTCTCTCTCTGACAAATAAATAAAATCTTTTTTTTAAATCTTAAAAAAATTTTTTTCTTTAAATGAAGGATAGTTACATGTATTTGATGTATATGGTCATCAAAAATCTGACTAAGAAATAATATAAAGGGAAAGTGTTCACTTGCCTGGGTAAGTGAAGAAAATATGCTTCAAAATAGTCTGTACAGTATGATCCTTCTGTATAAGAGTGTATATAATATAAACATTAGAGAAATAATAAAACGTAGAATATGAAGGTGGTAGATTTAAGTAATGTTTTTCTTTTTTGTGCTTTTTTATATCTTAAAAAAGCAGGTATTACTTTATAACTAGGGGGAGAATTAATAAACCAAAACATATAATCTATTCATATAATTCTTCTCTTTGAAAGCCGTTATGAGCGTCCCATATTCTACAGGGGTATTTCCCAAAAAATAGTCCATGGATATGCCTGTTTTAGAATCCCCTGGGATACTCATTAAAAATACAGATTCCTGAGGTCCATCCCAGACATATGCAGTTAAAACCTCTGGGGTTGTCTAGGAATGTGTACTTCTGGCAAGTGCCACCAGTGATTTCTAGATATTCTAAAGTTTTGAAACTGGCCTACAGTATAGAATAAAACTCTGGATGACTTTTCCATGATCTGATACCTCATTGCCTTCCCAGCCTCATCTTATTCTTCCCCAGGCACTTTGCTCTTTAGTCTGAACTGCTTGCCCTTCCTCAGATGCATATGTCATGTCTCTGCATTTACTTTTAGTGTAAGGAAAGCAGGGACTCTGGCTTTCCTGGGTATGGAGTGCTGGGGATAGTGTTGCCCCTCATTAAATGTTTGATGAATGAATGTATACCATACCTCAGGATGAAATGACGATGTCCATTCAGTGAATTCTTCCTATTTTAAAATGTCCTGAGACATCACCTCTGTTGTGAAGTGCTTTTGACTTTGCTCAGAGTTTAATTAATCCTTTGTGCCACCATTGTACTTTGTACAATGGCCACCATTGTACTTTGTACCTCTGTTAGAGCTGTTATCACACTGACATGCAAATTGTTACTGACTTGTCTGACTTCCCTATTAGAGTGTAAGTTTCTTGAGGGCAGATTAGTATGCTGCCAGTCTTTGTGTCCTCAGTGCTTGGTGCCTAGATATGCAATAAAAAGTAGTAGGAAAAAACTCATGATTTTCATGAGTTTCATCATATTATATGATTCCACTTACATGAGGTATGTAGAATAGTCATATTCATAGAGAAAGAAAGTGAATGGTTATCAGGGGCTGGGGAAGGGATAAATGGGGATTTATTGTTAAATGGGTGCAGAGTTTCAGTTTGGGATGATGAAATGTTCTAGAGATGGATGGTGATAATGGCTACACAGTAGTGTGAATGTGCTTATTAATATCACTGACTTGTATGCTCAAAAAGTTAAAATGGTTTTATGTATATTGTAACACACACACAAACCACCTCATGAAGGTAAAGACCTTGGCTATTCACTCAGCTGTGTTCTTTACAGTTCCTAACATTGTTTTGTTTCATTGTTTGTGTTTTCTTTTGATTTTAAAGATGTTTGAAATTAAGTCAAATGTATTGAGAAAGCCCATAGGAAATTCTATAACAAGTCAACAGAATTTATAAAGAGGAAAACCTAGCGTATTGCTTTTTAAAAATCACATATTTAAAGAAAATATATTACCAATAGTAATTAAAATTGAAGTGGCTGTCACCTACAAACCAGATAGTGGTGAAACAGAAGCAATATGGCATCATGGAACTTCAAATTTGATATGGTCAGAGGATCTTTTTTTATCTTTGCTTAGAATTGTCTCCTTACTCAAGTCCAGGGTAATTGGCAAGCAATACATTGAGTACCTTGGCAGTATCCTGAGTGGTTTTTTTAGATGAGCTCCTTTGAGCTGCTTGCGTCTCCACGAAGTAATGATGATTCTGTGTTTCCATAACGAAATCATATATGCTATTTAATACTATTCACTTGGAGCTATTGCAAACCTAGTCTGTGTGGTATGTGTGTGTGGGCGCACGGTATACATTCCTTCTAGTACAGTGGTTCTTTCTGATTCAGTTTGCAAAATAATTTTTTTTTAAGGCGGGGGGGGACAGAGGGAGAGGGAGAGAGAGAATCTTAAGCAGGTTCCACACCCACCACAGAGCCCAATGCGGGGTTCGATCTCACAGCCCTGAGATCAGGACCTGAGCTGAAACCAAGAGTCAGTCGCTTAACTGAATGTGCCACCCAAGCGCCCTAAAGATTTTTTTATTTTTAAGTGATACCTACATCCAATGTGGGGTTTGACCTCACAATCCTGAGATCAAGAGTCACATGCTCTACTGACTGAGCAAACCAGGCACTCCACAAAATAATTTCTTTGGGAGAAATTTAAAAGGTAGATTTAGGGACTTTGCACATAGAGTTTCTGGCAGAGAAAGTCTGGGATGCTTCTGACTTAGGTAGTCCTTAGAACATAATGAAAGAAATACTATTATGATGAAACCTATTTTGGACTGGTCAAGGTCTCTTTCAGAAGCAAATTATTCTCTTGGGGTGCCTGGGTGGCTCAGTGGGTTAAGCGTCTGCCTTCAGCTCAGGTCATGATCCCAGGGTCCTGGGATCGAGTCCCACATCAGGCTCCCTGCTCAGCAGGGAGTCTGCTTCTCCCTCTACCCTTCCCCCCTGCTCGTGATCTTCCTCTCTCTCACTCTAATAAATAATTCTTTAAAAAACAAATTATTCTCATTTTTGGAATCTAATAAAAATGGCATATTTCTTCTTATGACTGTCTCATTTCTATCAGCTCCCTGTTCTTTCTTGTCAATGATTTCCTCATCTCTTCTTTCCTACCTACTACCATTTTCTGTCAGGCATTGAGAAATCCTGGTGAGTAACAGGCAGGATGAAGATTTGTTCATTCTTCTCTTCTTTTTCCTTAATCAGTTTTATTGAGGGATAACATACAACAAAATTGACCAGTTTTAAGTATACAAATAGATGAATTTTGGCAAGTGTATCAATCCTGTAACCACCATAACCACAATCATGATAATAGAGAACACTTCTATTACCCTAAAAAGTTTCCTTGTGTTCCTTTCAGTCAAACCTCCCTCCCCACCTCCAGCAACCACTGATCTGCTTTGTCACTATAATTACTATATAATTACAATATACAGTATAATAACTATAGTTTTACCTTTTCCAGAATTTCATGTAAATGGAATCATACAATATGTAGTCATTTGTGCCTTCATATTCTTGCATGTATGAGTAGTGTGTTCCTTTATATTGCTAAGTTATATTACATCATATGGATATACCATTCACTAGGATCTGGACTTTCGGATTGTTTCTGTTTTGGACTGTTATGAATAAAGCTGCTGTGAGCAGTCATGTACAAGTCTTTGTGTGAATATATATTTTCATTTCTCTTACTCTAGATACTTAGGGATAGGATTGCCGGGTCATATATTTAGTTTACTTCATAAGAAACCACCAAACTCCTTTCCAAAAGAGCTATACCATTTTGCATTACCTCCAACAGTGTATGGAAGGTCCAGTTTCTCCATATTCTCAACATTTGGTTCCAGTTTAGTCTTTTTTAAATTGTATCCTCTCTAGTGGGAATGTAATGATACCTCATTGTTTTTTAATTTTTATTTTTGAGGACTAAGGTTACTGAACATCTTTTCATGTGCTTATGTGCCATTCACATACCTACTCTAGTGAAGTATCTATTTAATAATCTTTTGCCTACAAAAAAAAGATTAAGTTGTTTTCCTTCTGTCCAGCACCAGCACCCCCTTGGCCTCCCCACCTGCCCCAGATTCCATTCCTTGGCCCTGTTCTCTTTTTCTCTGTGTTCTTATGCTTAGAACTTTCCAAACTCTCAGCCCAGGCCCAGGCGCATTTCCTTATTGTTCATGTAGAACTATGAATCTCTATTATCGTATATGGGAATTCTTTGTGGTTCCATCCTTTCTACAGTGCTCCTTATAACCCATGTGGGATAAATTTAATGGTTTCTCTGGCTCTTTCTCTTATGAGCTGACTAGAATAGTTTATAGTTAATACCTTATTCTCCTCTTGAGCACTCTTAAGATTTATGGTATGAATACTCTCCTCTCCCCCTTTTTAAACTTAGTCGTTCTACCCAGGAGACGCTATCTTAGCTTTCTTGGGTGTATTAGCTTCTACATAATACAGATTGGTTGGTTTTCTTTCCCAGCCAAAACAACATAAGCAACAGATTGAGCAGAGGCAAATATGAGAATCCAGCTTTCTCTTAGTAAGCCAGACAGTAGAGAAATTGACAGAAATGTAAAACAGTTTCTATCTTCGTACCATTTTTTTCTTTTGAAAAACGAAACGCATGTAATAGGTTTAATATTTTTAATGAATGAAAATGTTAGTACTTTATATATTTCTCAGTTTTAATTTCTAATATGGTAAATTTTCATAGACATTACCCAGATAAGCAAAATTCTTTGCGGTCCTCCATAACTTTTAAGAGTGAAAAGTAGTTCTGAGACCAAAAGTTTTGAGAACTGCAATAGCCAGTGTTTATTAAGCACTTAGTACCTGCCAAAGTACTTTATATGTTTTAACTCATTTAACTCTCAAAACAGCCCTGTTACATAAGTACTGTTATCTCCAGTTTACTAATGAGGAAACTAAGGCAGAGAGATTCAGTAACCTCTCCAAGTTCACATAGTAAATAGAGAAGCTGGGATTCAGACTTAGTCTGGTCCTTTTCAGAATTTCATCCTCTTAACATTCTCCTTTCCAGTATACAGTTAATCATGGATTCCTATGATTTCTTCCTTTAAAATATTCTCAGTTCTCGCTTTTCTTACCATAGCACCCTAATCCTGGTCCTTCTTTCTTAGAGGTAACAACTTCTAGCTCCGTTACTTGTCAGCCATTGTCAGATTTATAGCCAAATATACAGCTGCTCTCATTTCTTTCCTCCTCTCCATAATCTGTTACAGCTTGCTCTTATGCACTACTTTAAGCCCATACTGTCTTTTCCTTTTTTTTTTTTTTTTGTAATTTTATGTAGCACTTATTCTCCACCTTGAGGACTCAAATTACACATGTATGAGTCTGCTTAAAGTTGTTGCGTGGGTTACTAATGTTTTGATCATTTTTTTTCAGGTTTATTTTGTGCCTCATTTTGGGTCATTTCTATTGCTGCTCTCAAATTCTTAATCTTTAATTCTGGCATTTCTAATGTTCTATTCCATCTATTGTATTTTTCATCTCAAACATTTATTTTTCATCTCTGGTAAGATGAAAATTTTGATTCAACTTCTTTTTATATTGTCCACATCTCTGTTTAACATGTCCAAGCATTCCTCCATTCTCTTCAACATACAGGTTATAAGAATTATCTTGATATCTTTGCTGATTCCAGTATTTATCAGTTCTTGGCTTGTTTCTGTTGCTGCTTTTTCTCCTCAGTATGGGCCATATTTTTCTATTTCTTTTCATGTCTGATAATTTTTTATCAGATACCAGACATTACGAATTTAACCTTGAGTTTGGGATATTTTGTATTTCTAGAAATACTCTTGAGTTTTATTCTGGGATACTTATTTGGAAATCGTTTGACACTTTGAATGCTATATTTATGCTTGTTCAGGTGGAACCAGAGCAAACTTTATCCAGAGTTCATCTTGCTCCATTACTGAGGCAATAACCTTAGGATTATTCTGCCTGATGTCCTGTGAAGTAGGAGATTTTTCTTTTCCTTTCTGGATGAAACAGATTATTCGTGCCACTGTCTGACCCCTGAAATTGTTCCCTCTGCTCCTTTTAGTTCTTCTCCTGCTTTGGGTAGATTCCTCATAAGCATGTGCTGATATTACTCAGTAAGGTCTTCAGGGGGCCTTCTGCAGCTCTCCTATCTCTCTGCAACTGTCTCCTCTGTGGTATGCTACCAGGCATATTACAGCAAGCTTGGACTCATATTTCCTCAACTCAGGGAGATTGCTGAGCTCCAGCTGACTTCTTTCTCCCTCTGCTCCCTGGAAGCTCTCTGTAAGCAGGGAGCTGTTTTAAGAGGGCTCACTTTGTTTCGCTTCTGGAAGGATTACTCTCTTATACCAGCCATTGTCTTATGTCTGTTTCATGTGGGGTTTTTTTTTTTTTTTTTTTTTTGGTTGTTGTTGTTTTTCAGGCAGGAGGGTAAATCTGTTCCCTATTACTCCATGTAGACTGGAATCCCTGTTTATTCATTTTTTAAAAATTCAGCTCAAATATTAACTCCTCTCCAAAATGTTTCATAATCCATTTTCTAGGCAGGAATCATTTAACTGCAAAGAACAGAAGCCCTTTCAAAGAAGTTCTAATAAAAAGGAGATTTCTTATTATAATACAGAGAAATTGCTCAGATTTTCACTGCATGGTACAGACAGGTCTGTCTTCTCTTCCATTCTCTTCTCCACACACCAGTCTTCTCTGCAGGGTTCTTTCCACCTGCCTTTGACTCTCACTTGCCATGGTATTAACTCTGGCTTTAACTCAACGTGACCTTTCAGCTCCAGTCCTTATACTGTGTAATCAGATTATCTATTTATGTAAATGGCCTCAAGGAGCCAGAAAATTAGTATTAATCTTGGGTAAACAGAGTTCAATAGTGACATGACCATGATTAATATTACAATTACAGTTTTTTAAATGAAAAAAAAATTAAAAATAAGTATTTTGTGTGAGAAATACCAACTTATAAATCTAACTAGGAAGTTAGTCTCAAATAACATTCAGTAAACACTGTGTTTGTAACAAGATAGCTCAGACATTTTGCTTTTGTTTTTAGATTAAATAATATTCATCTACAAACATTTTCAGAGCATATATTATGTACCAGACATTGTCCAAGATGAGTGATACAAAGGAGCTTGTATTATAAAACCCAGAGAACCAAATCCAGCCCCACCACCTGTTTTTCTAAGTAAAGTTTTATTGGATCACAGCCCCTTCCATTCATTTCTGTATTATCAACAAGAGAGGCTATGGCCCACAAAACCTAAAAATTTACTGTTTGTCCTGTTAGGGAAAAAGTTGGCCAACCTGTGATATTAGGTGATTGTAAAAATTTTTTAATATCAAATGTTTGATTTCTTTTTGCATTGTCAAGACCTTCTTTATCAGGTCTTAGACTTTGACCAGAATGAGTATTTAGAAGTTAAATTATTTTCCCAAAGTCCTGACATTAGACATTGGAAGTTTTTGGTTTCTTTCTCCCTCCCCCCCCCCCTTTTTTAAGAAGTTCTTGGTTTCATTCATGAAGACCATAGGATTGTTTTGTCTCAATTTCTGGTTGGATTTGAAATCTCTCACATGAGGGCATCTGGATTTACTGGTAATTCAGAACACGTGCGGTATGGTATTTGGCAAGAGGTTAAAGGCCAAGTTGCAACCACCCACATAACAATCTTTTGTCAAACCATCAAGTGTTTTCTGTAATTTTAGCAATAAAAACATTTTTTTTCTCTCTTGTACTATATTAACACAAAAACTAATATGCTTTGAGATGGTTGGTATAGTTGAAAATTAACTTGTTTTCAAATATAAAAATTAACACAGAAACTCAGGGAATACTATCTAAGTGTATATGTGCTTGTGAGGTTGGTAATCAGTATATAGTTCCTTTGTGTTTATGATTGTCATTAGTTAAGATAAAGAAGTCTTATACAGATTTGCATGAAGTTATTCATTCTTCAGGTCTCTGCTACTATAAAAATAGATCTGTTATTCATTTTTAATATGTGTCTCTTTAAAATGTCATAGCCACTAATCTCAGTATCAAATGCTGGATTCTCCTCCTGCTCCACAGTAGGAGATTCCCACTGAAGAGAATTTTAAGAAAGAAAAAGTAAAGAGTCCCTTTGATTTGGGGAATTTTTATAACTAGGTTAACTATTCATCCCAGTTTGCTTGGGATGTTCTGAATTTATACTAGCATAATTATTAATAGTGCCCCCCTTTATTCTGAAAAATTCCAGTTTAGATGACAGATTAAATGGTCACCCTATTTATAATCATGTTGACCATTGAGCAGCTGGATCTGCTTTAAAATTTAGCATTTAACCAGCTTCTGCATTTATTCTGATTCTAAATTTCACAGGAGAGCTGATGTTTGATGACTGCAAGACAGCACAGTTGTTAAAGTGAAATTTAACTTGTATGCAGGCTTATCTGATAGTAGGAACCTAGATTATGTGTGTCTTCAAGGCTCAAAATAATTTGAATCCCTACTGCTAAAAATGAACTTACTGTGTAGTGTTTAGAGATTCCTCAGTCTCTTTTCCAGTCTGCTTCTCTATGCTTTTCTTTTCTCATTTTTCTCTCTCTCTACCATGAACGCTGTTTTTCCACCCCACTCATATACACTTGGATTTTCCTGAATATATTCTACACCACTTTTTCTAACTCCCATACCTTTCTTATATTATTCCATTTTATTTCTTGCTTTATCTTTTTCCTATCTATGCCTATTAAATTCCTGACTATCCTTTAAAGTCCAGTGGAAATATCACTTCTATGAAAACTTTTTTGCCACATCCGCATTCTAATTCTCTTTTCTCTAGGTTCCCTAAGCATTTTTTTTTCTATCTCTGTTACGTCTTATATGTAACTTGGTGCCCCAACCCTATCCCCAGCTAGAGATGGGGCAAGAGACTGTATTTAATTCATTTTAAAATCACATTACCAGGTTGCTCAGGTGGCTCAGTCAGTTAAGCGATTAAGTCTCTGCCTTCAGCTTGGGTCATGATCCCGGGGTCCTGGGGTCAAGCCCCTGAGTTGGGCTCCCTACTCATCAGGGAGTCTGCTTCTCCCTCTCCTTCTGTCCCTCCCCACCACTCATGCTCGCTCTCTCTCAAAAAAATAAAATCTTTTTAAAAAATAAAATCACATTACCTATACAAAACCATTTATATACTAGGTGTTCAGTAAAAATGTATGGTTGGTTGTTGGCTTATTCTCCTTATTTCTTTAGAACAACTAGGCCAGAAAATATTTTTAAAAGATACTTTCTTTGTAAGCTTTGTAAGGGTAACTTTAATAATCCAATTTCTAAGCTTATTTACTATCTTTGTCTTTATTTTACCTGCATTCTTGTTAATACTTTTTTTTCTTCAGATAGAAGTATATTCTCATTGACACTTTAACTGGGACCAAAAGTTTCTATTTTTCCTTCCCTTTCTAAGGATTTTGCCATCTTCCAAGAGCTTCTTATGTTCTTTTCCCATTGCCATCTTATCTTCAGTTAATTCTTGAAGATGATGAGATGATCAGTTGCCTCACCACCTACCTTAGTTCTCTGGATTAATCATTGCCTTCCACGAATCTCCTTTATTTTGGCCACTATATTTTTAAGGAAGAAGTAGAATGAAAAGTATTGAGGAGTTCAGGAAAGTGTACCGTAAACATTAACCTACTTTGTACAGTTTTTCTAATGGCACAAAAGAAAAATGAGCAGGTGACATTACAGCCCTGGCATTTCTTTTTCTTTCAAATAAGTCTGATTTCATTAGACTCGTGGTCGAGCTCTTTGGGCATGTTATCTTGCCCAAATTTTTATTTTGTTTGGATGAAAACAGAAGTTCACAGGAATTTTCAGAACCTAAAATCAAAAGGTGAAGCCAAATGCTAAACAGCTGTCTTTGCCATAGCTGTTAATAATCAAACCATCATTTGTCCTTGATATAGTGACTGGGAATTGGGAAGTTTTGTTATAGAATTGTATTCAGTGCTCTGGTCGCATCTTAAACCTTTTGTTTTCTTCACTCCAAATAATTAGCATTTTATTTCACATAAATTATGAGCTAAGGATTGTGACTTGTAAATGAAATAGGACAAGCAGTTGGTCTCATCTACCTTATTTGTGTTATAGACTAAGTTCTTGGGTCATCGTATATGTGGTAGATTGATTAAGTCTAAAGTTAGTCTGTTATCACATTAGGAAAGTTAAGATAATCACCCCTAACTTGTAGGAGCATTTCAAATTAATATAGCATCTACAGGTGCTTTGTACTTCAAGGTACGCTTTATATTTCACCATGTTCTTGTGAGATGGATGTTGTTTTGGAATACATGAGAACTCTAGAAACCTGTTAGAGGGGAGCCTTACAGTGGGGCTTACCTCAAATATAACAGATCCATAGATTCGTTCATACTTTTGAGGAAGAGATCTCAAATTCTCTGTTACTTCCTCTGTTACTTCCATCTTCAGGAAGTTCATCTAGATTGGGCCAAAACACAGGGTATGTATGTTTGGGGCAGTAGGGGAGGTGGTGGGACAACCCAGCCTAATGGCAATCTCACTCTTGGTGTTCTACTTTTGGCCCTTCAGTCTATGGCAGTGACTCAAGGTCACCTTGAAGGGTGCTGCCATAAACTTTCATCATGAGGGGTAAGTAGTAGCATTTCATAGTACAGAAAAATTATCATCCTTAGATCAGAATTACTAAGTTAATTGTGGTTTGAGAAGGAGCTTAAAGATTATGGGTTGAAGGAAAACTGTCTTTTATGTTATGTTTTAAAGAGAGAGAGAGATCGATATATTTTCTAAATAGGGAATTAGAATTGGATGATTTGACAGACTTGAGGAGAGACTCAAAAGGCTAAAAATTGCCCAGAAATGCTAGAATTAGAGTACTCCTCTTGGTAGTTTTATAAGTTTAATAAACTGAAGAAATTAGTGAATGTATAAATTACTTTCATTGAAGGTTGATTATAAGGTGAATGTGTTAAGAGATATTTAAGAAATGCTAGGTAAACTTGAAATCAGCATTGGCAGAAGTAAGGATTAGGAAGGAGTGTGGATTTATGGATTAAGGAAGAAATGGCAATGTTGTTAACCGTACAGATATTCTTAAAGATTTAAAAATATTTGCATTTGATTCAATAACCTTTTAATTTTGGATATTTTTCATTTCCTACTAAGAACTCATTGGAAAGCATCACAGTGGTGATTTTGAAAAATATTATTACATCTATGATGTGATTATATGTAGGTAGTTCTTATACATCACTAAATTTATATGATAAAAATATATCCCTGGAGTTTTTGTTATTTTTATTTTTTATTTTTTAAAGATTTGTTTTAGTGAGAGAGTGCTTACGAATGAGTGGAAGGGGCAGAGGAAAAGGGTGAGGGAGAGAATCTCAAGCAGACTCCCTGCTGAGCGTGGAACCCAGCTCGTGCTCGATCTCATGACCCTGAGATCATGACCTGAGCTGAAATCAAAGAGTCAGATGCTTAACCACCTGAGCCACCCAGGCACCCCAGTTGTTATTTTTAAAATTTGTTTGAGTGGTGCTTTGGGAAAATGAAAAGAACACCAAAATAAGAATCAAGAGTTTATAATACTTCTGGTTCTGAAGTCCCTGGAATTCTTCTCATCCAGTTAACTCTATAACTTTAGGTACTCTGAATCTCTTATCTCATATGTAAAATGGGTAAACAAACTGACATATCTATACAAGGAGTTACTATGGAACAACAAAAAGGAATGAACTACTGATACATGTGACATCCTGGATGAACATTAAAATCACAGTGCTGGGCAAAAGAATTCAGGCACAAAAGAATATACCATTTTTATGAAGTGCTAGACAAAAACTATTGTGAAAAATCAGAACAGTGATTGCCTCAGAGGAGGTGGGGATTGACAAAGCAGCAAAAGGGAATTTTGGAGGTGATGAAAATGGGAAATGTTCCATAACTTAATAAAGATACATTTGTCAAAATAAAGTGTAGTTAGTATTTGTGCATTTTATTATCTGGAAATTTTACCACTCCTCCTCTCTGTGCCCACCCCACTCCCCCAACCCTCCCCCCCGCCCCCGGAAAAGAACAGTAAACAAATTCTGCATGTCATCCTTGTGCAAGGGCCATGCTAATCTTCTCTGTATCATTCCAATTTTAGTATATGTGCTGCCAAAGCAAGCACTAAACAAGTATTGAATTTTAGTATATGTGCTTTTCTCAATGGTAGTGGGTAGGAGTTCTGAAAATACTTTTTATGTTTTTTAGGATTGTGCAAACGAGTAAATACATTAAGGAAAATGGGAGCCAGGTTTCTCACTGTTGGACATAGGGACAATTAGAATGTCTCTAGGGTGTTAGGTTGGAATTGGAAGTGTAAGTGTAGTTTTTATTACAGAGAAGGATGGATGGATAGAGAAATAAATATAGGGTGTGTGTATGTGTATAAATATGTAAATTTCCTAATACGTGCATAGAGGTTCTAGAAGTAATGATACCCCTGTAGCAATGAGCATAATTTGCATCCAGATCTTGATTTCTAAACAATATTCTCCACTAAAAGTAACCAAGACTCCCTTGAGAAAAGTGCAAGATGAACCTGGAACATCTTCTTGTTCCAGAAAATAAAAAAGTATTCAAGGAATGATGGGGATACATCAAAAAGACATTGAATTCTGGTTTCCACTCAGACATGAAAGAAATTAGAAGTTGTCACTCTTGAGGTCCTTATAGTAGGAACAAAGTTGAACAAACTAAAAAGCAACAGTTCTTCTAAGATCCATCAGAGAACTGAGATCACAGAGTAAACCGGTGCCCCCAAAACTGGAGAGACAGGCAAATACAAAGAATCACAGCTTGCTGGGAGCATAAACTAATGAAGCCAGGAACTAGTAGGAGAACTTAACTGTAATTGACCTGCTAGAAGCTGAGTGTGGACTAGCTTGATAGTTAAAAACTCTTGGGGGTCTAGTTTTAAGAGGGCTCCCACGCTCTTGTGAGTTTGTCTTCCACAGGCTCCACCAGGTTCTCACAGTTAAGATTGGGAGGCAGGGGGATTTCCTCATGCTTCCAGCAGGAGGGGAATAGTAACCATCTTGAAATAATACTCATAGCATTCTCTTCTCTCCCTGCCTAAAAGGGAAAGTACCAGAGCCTAACCAGCTTGGGGAAACCAACTTCCTTTCTAGCCTTGCTGTCTCATTTATTGGCAGGGGTGGGGGCGGCGGAGCCAAGAGGCACTTTCAAAATCCATAGCCAGGGATACAGACCCACTGAAAGACCCAGACCTCATCGTTGGATTATGGAATACTTCCCCTCACATTTTACCACTGCATCAACAGGGCTTCTGTGGAATAATAGAGGATTACAGATGAAAGAACTGTGAGGTTTGCACTTTGTTAAAGGAGTTTCTGGGGAAACCCAAAGACGACAAGGAAATTAGAGGAAATTTTAGCCTTTGATACCCATAGCTACAGTAAATACAGCCTAACTTCTAGTCAGGTATGGCAGAGATTTTGGAATTGTCAGACTGGGAATTTAAAGTAACTATGGTCAGTATGCTAAGGGCTCTAATGGAAAAAGTGGACAACATGTAAGAACAGATGGGTAATGTAAGCAGAGATTGAAATTCTAAGAATCAAAACAAAATAATAGAAATCAAAAGCACTGTAACAAATAATGCCTTTTTAGGCTCATCAGGAAAAGAGAGGAAGAAGCAAAGGAAATATTTGAAGTAATAATGGCTAAGGATTTTCCAAAATTAATGACAGACTCCAAACCACCAATCCAGGAAGCTCAGAGGACATCAGATATGACAAATACCAAATCTACACCTGGACCTATCATAGTCAAACTGCAGGAAACCAAAGACAAAGAGAAAATCTTGAAAGGAGTTAGAGGGGAAAAAAACACCTTATAAAGGAAGAAGGTTAGGAGTTATGTTGGACTTCCCTTCACAAACCATACAAGCAAGAAGAGAGTAGAGTGAAATGTTTAGTGTTGAAAGAAAAACTGACCAACCTAGAATTCTGTATACACTGAAATTATCTTTAAAAAGTGAAGGAAAAATGAGAACCTTCTCAGACAAATAAAAATTGAAGGAACCTGTTGCCAATAAGAACTGTTACTTACTTTGCAAGAAAGGTTAAAAATAAGTTCTTCAGAGAAAAGGAAAGTTAGTGAAGGAATAAATGAAGGTAAAATAAAACCTCTTATTTTCTATCTTTAATGGATATAATAGATAATTTCAAAATAATGTATTGAGTGATTATGGATAAATGAAACTTGATAGCAATGTTACAACGGGTAGGAGAGAGGAATTTGGAATTCACTACCTATGAAGTGCAGTATAATGTTATTTGACAGTGGATGTAGATTAAATGTATACAGCAAACTCTAAAGCAACCATTAAAAAAATTCAATTTTTTCTTTCAATACTTTAAAGATGGTGCTCCACTGACTTCTGGTTTGCATTGTTTTTGATAGGTTTGGCAGTATGTTTTTGTCCATTGTTTTGGAATTCTAATTTTCATGATTTATAACTGCTTTATTCAGGCCCCCATATAACCAACTTTATGCTTAGTAGAACTAAATGGCCATACTAGTCTGCTACTATTGAGTAACTGAATATAGTCATAAGAAAACTTCCATTTAATTCATATACAAAAGTACAACATTTTTTAAGGGGCTGGTTTGAGGGTGGGAGGTGGCTATGCTGCTTCTGCATTTGACAGAGCACATATGAAGTGCATGTGGTAGGTCAGTTTTACTGTTAAGTTTATTGTCGGAAAGTTTTATTGTCTGAAAAATTTCTTACATTGACAGTTCTTAATCGTTACGTTTTTGGTAATGATCACTTTAAGTAGAACATCTCTCTCTGATTCGACAACATATCTTAATGTGATTGAATGTTTAAAATAGTATACTTAGTGCATCATTAAGGGGAAATAGAGATATATAAGTGGTTTTAGGGGCTAATGTTTATATTTCTCTCAATTTAGTCATAATTCTATAATGCAAATCAATAATTCATTTTAATGAATGCATTGTCTCTAATGGTATGTTCAAAATTAGGTCTTCTCTTGGGGCGCCTGGGTGGCTCAGTTGTTAAGTGTCTGCCTTCTGTTCAGGTCATGATCCCAGGGTCCTGGGATTAAGCCCCGCATCGGGCTCCCTGTTCGGTGGGAAGCCTGCTTCTCCCTCTCCCATTCCCCCTGCTTGTGTTCCTGCTCTATCTCTCTCTGTCAAATAAATAAATAAAGTCTTTAAAAAAAAAATTAGGTCTTCTCATTAGAGACCTCCAAAATAAAACAATGAGTATGGCTAGGCTAAAAAATTATGTAAGAGGTTTATTCAGGTACAGTTTACAATTTGCCTGTTTATCCATGTTGTAGCATCTATCAGTACTTCATTCCTTTTAATGGCTGAATAAGTATCCCATTGTATGGATATTCCACATTATATTTATTCATCAGTTGATGGGCAGTTTAGTTATTACCACCTTTCAGCTATTATAAAAATGCTACTATAAGCTTCATGTACAAGTTTTTGTGTGGGTTTATATTTTCATTTATCTTGGGCATATAACTAGGAATAGAATTGCTGATCATATGATAACTTTTATTACTGAGTTGTAAGAGTTATTATTCTAGATACAAGTCCCTTATCAAACATGATTTCTAAATAGTTTCTTTTATTCTGTGTTATCTTTTTACTTTCTTGTAGATTGGTAAAATTTTAAGGTCTTTCAGTGTTCAACTGTCATAAAGAATGGTGGAACAGTTTACTAGATTTGCATTAATTTAATTACCTGTATCATTTTATTTTATGTGTCCTTGAGAGAAAATTCAGGCATTTATATACAAATTTGACTGGAACTTTATCTTGATTAGCTATTAATACTGTTTTATATCACCGGAGGTGAATTTTCAGATAGTAATCAGATTGTTAATTTTACTTTAAGACCCTGAATTACTTACCTCTGAATTGAAATACCACATAGATTAACATGTGTGACCATTCTGGTTGTAAAACATCTGAAACTTAATATTTGTTTTTTTGTTTTTTTAAGTAGACTCCACACCCAACGTGGGGCTTGAACTCATGAACCTGAGACTGAGCCAGCCAGGCGCCCCAAAACAGTATTTGTTTTACAAGCCAGGATTTTATTTTTAGCAAAGGTTAATAAATATTATTTTTATGACATTTAGTCTGAAAGGTATACATTTTCTTGGAGATTCTGGCTTGAAAACACTATTAGTTTAATTTTTTAAGGCTAGCCTTTTTAGAAAAATGTGTTGGTATACCATATTGTGTGAGCCTTTAAATAGTACCCAAACTGAGGTTCCCAATCGCTGTGAAAGTCAAAGTAATTACTGGTTTCCTTTCTATAGTAATAATTGCAAACTAAATTACACATGAATTTTGGACATGTCATTTCATCACATTCTTGACATATTAATCATAAGAATATTTGTATGTTATATTTTGCTGTTTGTTAGTTTATTGTTGTTTAATATGGAAAGTTGATCCTTAATTCAGTCCCTTCTAGTTCCCTTGCAAATAGGGGAAGATAGGAGGACATTATAAATATCTTTGTTAGCTTTTGAGAAGAAATTATAAGGAAAAAAAAATAAAGGCAGTCAAATTTTCTATAAGACTCAGCTAAAGACCTCTTAAGGAGTTAACTCATATGAAAAAGACATCCTGTCCTGTTGGTTTTCCAACAATAAATTCTCAATTCTCTGACATCAACTATGGGTGTTCTGTAATTCAACTCAGTTATGACACTACCTGAAATTAGTGCAGACCCCCACAGGATCTGATCCCTGATCAATTCCACAAGATCACCCCCACTTCAGATGCCAGCCACAAACGGATACCCAGGGTACCTGCACTTCTGCCTGGCCACTTACAAATTTGGGATTCTCTTAACTCTCCCTACCCTCAGGTTCAATAAATTGCTAGAACAACTTACAGAACTCAGAAAAACACTATATTTATACAGTTTATTTTAAAGAATACAAATGAGCAGCCAGATGAAAACATAATAGGGCAAGGTTCAGAAGGTTCCTGAGCTCAGATGTCTCTGCGGAGTCCGGATGTACCACCAACCAGGAAGCTTTCCCAAACCTCATTGTTCCAGAGTTTCTGTTGAAATTTCATTACAAAGGCATGATTGATTAAATCATTGGCCATTGGTGACTGAACTAAATCTTAAGTCCTTTAACCCTCTCTGGAGGTGGGGTGGCGGGTGGAGAGTGGGGTTGAGAATTCCAAGCCTGTAATGATATGGTTGATTCCTCTGGCAACCAGCCCCCTATTCTGAAGCTATCTAAAGATCCCATCAAGAGTACCTCATTAGTGTAAATTCAGTTATGATAGAAAGGGCTTCATA
Organism: Callorhinus ursinus; assembly: GCF_003265705.2. Taxonomy (NCBI): domain Eukaryota; kingdom Metazoa; phylum Chordata; class Mammalia; order Carnivora; family Otariidae; genus Callorhinus; species Callorhinus ursinus. The sequence goes on along the minus strand of NW_027397068.1, from coordinate 30,748,195 downwards.
TGAGTGGCAAAAGATACTCCTATGAGTCAGGAAATACCAAGAGTTTAGGAGCTCTATGCCGGGAATGAGACATAAAGACCAAATACGTATATTATGCCGCACATGCTTATCCAGCATGGATGAAACACCCACTGTATTCTAGGCTCTCTGCTAGGCATTGAGAATAGGAAGAATAAGAAGACATGAGGCATGAGTTCATGGAACTCACGCTATATGTATGGAGACAAATAGTGAAGTTGCATTTTACATGGGAATTAGGTTCTGAGGCAAAGGTATGAGGTTAAAACCTTTTTTAGAATTAGGCAGAATTTCCCTTGACAGTCTCTTAAATTGCATGAATTCTTCCACATTATCTTTCAGTAAGTCCAGCAGCTTAATTTTCCTTATTTACAGACACACACTAATCACTTTTCCTCAGCGGAGCTCTAGTTGAAATAGTTGGCCCACAATCAGGGCCATGTTTTGTGAAAAACCATGAACTGTATCTTTTAAAAAGAATCACACTTAGTTGGCTCTTTCAATAGGAGATGCTTCTTCCACTTACTGAAACTAAGGAGTAACATTTATATACCCTATCTCATGGCACTAGGTCATAAATTTATTAACTGGGCACATTGGCACTGTTTAATTGCATTTTCATATTCATTCACTTGATCTCTTTCTCTCTCTGCCTGAGTCTTTTCCCATCCCCCTTGATTTATTCCTACCCAGTAAATAAAATGCACATATGATGTGATTCCACTGTATGTGAACAGTGTAAATCTATGCATAATAGATTTATGTAAGTCCTCTGAAGACATAAATGAGGAAACAAGTTGTGCACTTACTTTTTTTTTGTTTGTTTTGTTTTTAGTCTCATTGTATATATTTATTGAGATATAATTTAAAAATTGTCTCCAGCTTTACTGAGATATAAGTGTAAGGTGTATGATGTGTTGATTTGATACATTTATATATTGCAAAATGGTTATTTCCAGTGGCATTAGCTGATGCTTCCGTCCTGTCACATGATTTTTTTTTTTGTGGTGTATGTTATACAATATTACAGTTCTGTGTCTTTGGATGAATTTATACATGCAGGTTCCTGCCATCTGAATTACAACATGAAACATCCCCATCGCAATAGTTTGTTGAGCGACTCTTGCCACTCAGTTCCACCCCACGGGCACTTGTGGGTCTTTTTTTTTTTTTTTTTCCACGAAACCCGTTTCTGAAATGCCTCCATGTTGCGTAGATCCTGACTCTGTCTCTTGTCTGGAATCATTGAGAATCGTTACAGTAGGTGACCTTTTGTGTCTGGCTTTGCTCACTAAGTTCTTTGTGGAGATGAAGAACCCAAAGAATTAGCAGTGAAGCTTGTGGAAAGAATTTGGGATTCCGTAATGGGACATAGGGAGTAGATGTTAGGATCTCGGCAGCAGCCGAAATGGACTATTTTGTGGCCAGAAGGATGGTCTGAGAGAGCCTTTAAATTGGAGCATATGCTGAGTTGGAAGGAAGGTATGGGGTGATCTGTATAAACTAGGGAAGCAGGGTAGGCACCATCGGGGGCTCCTGGAGCGGCATCCATGTGTCTCTTGGAAGAGCTGGTCTTGACTTCCACCCCAGCTAATTGCTGTTGTTTGGCTCTCTTGACTCTTGCTCTGTGGTTCTTGAACCAAACCTGCAGTACGGTGGGATGTATCTCCAGTTTCGAGGCCATTTCTTTCTGAAGGCTGGGAGCGGGGTATGGGTTCTTGCTGAACAAGAATTCTAAATCTGCCAGTTATTTCTCAGTGAACATGGTTCGTTTCCTTTGTGAATGTTTCTGATCCTTTCCTTTAGGAAGGTCCCCTGTGCCTGCCATCCCATCTAACTGGATCCCCATGCTCTGGTCCTGTGTCAAGCGTTGTGCACTTACTTTTGTAGGTAAAGGAAGGTGTATATAGTTGAAATAGCAAGGGAGCTTGTCCTTAACGAGAATAGGAGTGGGGCGCCTGTGTGGCTCAGATGGTTGAGCGTCTGCCTTCAGCTCGGGTCATGATCCCGGGGTCCTGGGATCGAGCCCCGCATTGGGCTCCTTGCTCAGCGGGAAGCCTGCTTCTCCCTCTCCTGCTGCTGCTCCCCCTGCTTCTGCTCTCTCGCTCTCTCTGTCAAATAATTAAATCTTAAAAAAAAAAAACAAACGAGAATAAGAGTTACAGTATTTTCCATCTAAATACTAATCATATTTTTTATTTTCTTCAAACAATACTTCACATCAGCCTTTCTCTTATTTCCTCAGTGATGATTCTTCTGGTAATAGAGTATGTTAATTAATTCAAGGAAATATATTGAGCATGTTTAAGACATGACTGAGGCAAAGGATTCTAGTCCTCAGTTTTTTGGTTTTGTTTTTTTTGTTTTTTTTTTTGGTTTATGATGCTTCTATAAGTTCTCATTTTGCATAGTACCCCAAATTGTACTGGTGAATGTAAAATGGGAAAATTGATCCTCCCTATTGAGTTGAGAGCTATAGGGCAAGATATAATGTGTCCTTTGACTACCTACCAGTTCTGGGTAGTTTTATATCTGCCATTTTGTTAATGTTTTCTCTGTATCTTAAGCTCTTTTGTTGTTTTATTCCTTTATTATAGTCTTTTATGCTAAATAGATATTCTTTTTAATTTAATTTTATTATATTAGTCACCATACAGTAGATCACCAGTTTTCGATGCAGTGATCCACAATTCCTTGTTTTTGTACAAAATAGATATTTTCTAGTATACTATTTTAACTCCACTTCTCTTCCCTCCTCCCTCCCTTGTTCTCCCTCCCTACTTCTCTCTTTCTCTCTCTTTTAGTTATTTTCTTCACGGTTACTCTGGGTGTTACACTTAACATGTTAATTTAAGACAGTTGGATTAATCCCAGTTTAATTTTCATACAGGCATACCTCATTGTGTTTCACTTTGCTGTGCTTTGCAGATACTGTCTTTTTTACAAATTAAAGGTGTGTGGCAACCCTGCATCAAGCAAGTCTGTCAGCACCATTTTTCCAACAGCACTTGATCACTTAGTGTCTGTGTCACATTTTGGAGACTTGCATTATTTTGAACTTTTCATTATTATATTTGCTATGTTGACCTGTGATCAGTGATTATGACTTGCTGAAAGCTCAGATGATGGTTAGCATTTTTTAGCAAGAAAATATTTTTTAAGGTGCGTACATCATTTTTTTAAACAATGCTATTGCACACCTACTAGACAATTATAGTGTGCACATAACTTTTGTATGCACTGGGAAACCAAAAAATTCATTTGACTCACTTTCTTGCAATATTTGTTTTATTGCAGTGATCTGGGACTGAACCCACAATATCAGTATGCATGTAGTACATAAAAACTTTGCTCCATTATAACATCATTCATGCAAATTACATCGTTACACATTATAAGTCCATCAACACAATTTTATAATTACTACTTTTTGCACCTGTCTTAAATGATATAGGAGAAGGCATTATACATGTTTATTATCTTTTGTATTTACCTGTGTAGTTACTTTACTGGTACTCTTTATTGCTTAGTGGGGTTTTAAGCTACTGTCTATTGTCCTTTCATTTTAGCCTGGAATGAGATTTCTTTTAGTATTTCCTATAGGTCAGCCCTGCTAGTGACAAATTCTCTCAATTTTCATTTAGCTGGGAACATCTTAATTTCTTCCTCCTTCCTACCTCACCCAGCTCTCCTTTGTTTTTGAAGGGTAGTTTTGCTAGATATAGAATTCTTGGTTAACCATCTTTGTCTTTCATCACTTTGACTGTATCATCCTACTGGCCTCCGTGGTTTCTAATAAGAAGTCAGCTCTTAACCTTACTGAGAAAATTTTGTACATGATGAATTGCTTTTCTTTTGTCACTTTCAAGATTTTGTCTTTGGCAGTTTGATTATGATACATCTTGGCATGGATCCCTTTTGAGTTTCTCTTACTTGCAATTTATTGATCTTGGATACACAAATTAATGTTTTCAATCAAATTTGGGAGTTTTTTTGGCCATTCTTTTTTCAAATATTCTTTCCATCTCTTTTTCTGTCTCTTCTGCTGAAGCTCACATTATATATATGTTGGTATTCTTGATGGAATCCCATAAATCTCTGAGCCTCTGTTATTTTTTTTCTTCATTCTTTTTCTTTTTTGTTCCTCAGATTGGAGAATGTCAACTGGCCTGTCTTCAAGTTCATTGATACTTCTACCAGTTCAAATGTGCTCTTGATCCTCTTTAGTAAATTTTTCATTTCTGTTGCACTTTTTAACACCAAAATTTCTATTTGATTTTTTTAATAATTTGTGTCTATTCATTTATATTTCTATTAGGTAAGACATGATTCTCAAACTTTAATTCTTCAGACACGAAGAATTTTGTCCTTTTGTTCTCTGAAAATTTTTTTAAGATTTTATTGATTTTGGGGGAGGGGCAAAGGGAGAGGGAGAGAGAATTTCAAACAGATGCCTCACTGAGTGCAGAGCCCGATGCAGGGCCCAGTCTCATAACCCTGAGATCACAACCTAAGCCAAAACCAAGTCAGCTGCTTAACCAACTGAGCCACCAGGCTCCCCTGTTCTTTGAAATATTTTTAATAGCTGGTTTAAAGTCTTTGTCTAGTAAATTGAATGTCTGGACTTCTTCAGAGACAGTTTTATTGACTCCTTTTTTCCATGCTTCTCTTTTTCTTTGTATGTCTTACCATTTTTTGTTGAAAACTAGACATTTTAAGTAATTTGACAGTTAAGAAATCATATTCTTCCCTGTCCCCAAGATTTATTACTGCTCTGTTGTTGGTTATGTTGTTTGTTTCTTTAGTGACTTTCATGGATTAATTCTGTACAGTCTCTATTCTTTGAAGTCCCTGCTCAGCTAGTTTATTGGTCAGTTAATGATTGACCAGAGATTCCTTTAAATGCCTTGAGCTAATAGGTCTCCTTCCACCTTTTGTTGAGGGGCTCTGTATGTTCTTGTGTTGGTGCAGACCCTCAAAGTCAGCCATAGTGAAAGATTGGGGCCTTCTCAGCTCTTGCTGAGCATGCATCCAGCTCCACACATGTGCATAACCTTCTAAATTTCCAGAACTATGTCAGAGCCTTTCAAGTTCTTATGGATATTTCAGTCCTCAGTTTTTCCTTTTGAGTTTTTTGTGCAGCCTCTTGTTAGCTGCAGCTGGTAAAACTCCCTCAGGCAACTGCGATGTTAAACAATTGCTGCTGATTGTATTCCATAAAGATGCTACAGATAGGACTATACACAAGGAGTGAGCTCTGAGTCTGATCAAATTAAGTCCTGTGAATGGAGCTTTTTAGTGAGCTACCAGGCAGGTCAAATAGTGACAGTTTTCTGGTAATTGGGCTTTTGGGGAACTGCAAATCTATTTTGGTCTCTCCAGTGCCTGCATGGCTATCTGTTTTCATAGCTACTCTGGAGCTGGGGGGATGGTGGGGGGAGGCAGAGGAGATTGGATTAGGGCAAGTTAGAATACCACAAAGCTTCCTGTTCTTGCTAAGATTCATCTGGTTTTCTTGAATAAACACTTGTTGGATTGTCACAAGCCTTTTAATTTATTTCCAAAACGCTGAAAAAAGTTTATTTTGACAGAATTTGCCTGTGTTCTTGTTGCTCTTGTGGAGGAGCAGGTTTTTAAAGGTTATTCCTCTACCATTCTGAAGTGTTCCTTGCCATTTCTGTATACTTTTATCTACATCCTTCTCCCATTTTCTGATCCAGCCTCTCATTGCTTGTGTTTCTCTTATACATTTCTCATGGACCCTTGGAACTTTCTGTTTCCATGACTAACATGCTTATATTTTCAAGTATTTGCTGTTACTTCTCTTTCTTGCCTGGCAGCCCTTTCAGGGGCTCGTTCTCTCATATCCCACATAAATCAAAACCCTTTATTCGTCCCTTAAATATTACTACTCCTCAAGTTTCTGACCTATGCCCCTTCTTTTGTCTGTGTATTCTCTTGAGCGAGCATTTTTACCCATCTGTTAGACTCCCAAATCTGTCTTCTTCTCTACCCAGATCTCTCAAGCTCAACATCTGTGTACCTAATTGTGCTTAATGTAAATCTCCATTGGAAATTCTATAAACATGTAAAATTCCACAAGTTCAAAATAGAAATCAGCCTACTCTTCTTTCTCAATTTTCTTTGACATTCACATCTGTCCAGTTGCCTAAACCAAAAATTTGCATCATCCTTGGTTCTTTCTCTTTTACCTTACTCCCAAATTCCAGTTACCTCTAAATTCTGTGCCGTAAGTCCTTCTTGATGTTTTCTCCATCTCTACTGACATCTCTCTTCTGAATTACTCCAGCAACCTCCTAAACATATTTTCCTATTAAAGCTCTGTCCCTAGCTTCTCCCACAGTGGGCTCACAAGGGAACTTTATAAAATGTAAATCCACACAGATCACAGAATCAATCACACACACTCACACTTACACATGCACACTTTGCCTTTCTCTCCATTGCACTCTTTGCTCCTTCCTAACTACATTTTTCCTGTTCCCAGACCATGCATGTTCTCATTTGCTTTCAGATTTTTGTATATACCACATTCTCTCTTTGCTCTTCTGTTGCTTCCTCTGGGAAGCCTTTCAGTATTCTCACAAATCTGAGTTAGATACTTTTGGATATAAAATTGCCATACTGTAATTGCCTATTTATTCATCTTTATCTCTGAGTAGAATGTAAAAAGTTCATAAGTTCAGAGACTGTGATTATGAGCAGCATATAGTCTAACATCTAATGCTGGACTTTCACAAAGTATTTGAACAGTAGAGAAGTTATGCCTACATTTATGAGTGAAAAAACCAATTGTGTTTAGCACTGGAAATACAAAGATATATTAGACAAATGTATAAATAGACCTTTGAAACGTCTGGTGCTTGAAGGATATAGTTCTCTTAGTAATGTGGGGTTGGTAACTTAAAGCCAATGATTTTTTTAAAGATTCTATGTATGTATGTATGTATGTATGTATTTGAGAGAGAGAAAGAGTGAGGGGAGGAGCAGAGGGAGAGGGACAAGCACACTCCATGCTGAGCATGGAGCCCGATGCAAAGCTCGATCCCATGACCCTGAGATCATGACCTGAGCCAAAATCAAGAGTCAGATGCTCAACCAACTGAGCCAACCCGGTGCCCCAAAGCCAATGATTCTAAATAAAGTCATGTATACTTTAGTTGAAGAAATAAAATGGCATGAATAAATGTGAAACCCCAAAGAATTATTTACAAAGGAGAAAATGAAGAGAAACTGTTTAGCAGAAAGTTAGATACATACGCCCTTTGTAAAGTTAATTATTATACTTAATTTTTTGTTGTTGTTGGTTTTTTTTTTTTTTTAAGATTTTATTTATTCATGAGAGAGAGAGGCAGAAGGAGAGGGAGAAGCAGGCTCCCCACAGAGCAGGGATCCCGACGTGGAACTCGATCCCAGGACCCTGGGATCTGTGGAGCTTTCCTGAAACACCTTTATTGCAGTTTCTGAATTAGGCAACATCAGTCTAATTGGAAAGCCCAAACTCTTAAAAATTTTTGAAACCTGTGTGTGTAGGCTTATTCTCCCAACAACAGTCTTTATTCCTACTGAGTTTGCTGCCTTAATTCAGTTTGACATGGCAATAAAAGGGGACATTGAGAAATTAGGGACATAAAGAATGCCAGTTGCTTGCTTTCTTTGGATCCACATGTTACTTAGACATAGCTTAATATTCTAAACTTTTAAGAATCCCAAATCATTGGGCGCCTGGGTGGCTCAGTTGGTTAAGCGACTGCCTTCAGCTCAGGTCATGATCCTGGAGTCCCAGGATCGAGTCCCGCATCGGGCTCCCTGCTCAGCAGGGAGTCTGCTTCTCCCTCTGACCCTCTTCCCTCTCGTACTCTCTCTCTCTCATTCTCTCTCTCTCTCTCAAATAAATAATAAAATCTAAAAAAAAAAAAAAAATCCCAAATCATTTAGCAAGGTTTCAAAATAGCATAGCTTTCACTAATTTTATAAAAGAATCCTGTGTGTGGAGCTTTTTGGAGTATAGTGAAAAAGCCTCTGGATTGAAGTCACAAGTTCTTCACTAGGCAACTAACTAGATGTTGCAAAAGCCTGAATGTGCAGTACCAGCTACCTAGCTCTGGACTTACATTATGAGAAAGAAACCATTAATTGAATGCTTAAGCCACTGACTTTAGGTGTTTTCTCACAGCTGTATCCTAACTGATGGGGATGGAGCAGAATAGCTTATCTTCAGGGGACTTTATGTGTGGCCCCACACATTTGTGTGGGGTAGAGCTGATGGAGAGAAGTCTATAGAAGTGGTCTGTATCTTGTCAAGATAAAGCAGTACAATTACAGAACTACAAATTTTACAATAATAAAAGACCTGTTGCCAAAAAGAAATGGAATCTCACATTGATTTTTACACATTTCTGATTCCTAGTTTAACTTTTTGAGTTTCTCATTTTATCTTGTTTCTCATCGTTTTCTTTTCTGTGATACTCATTCTGTATTAAAGCCATTAAGTGCAACGCCAAAAATTCTTGTGCTGTGTTCTTCAGGAGGTTGTTCTTGAGGAAAGGTGGTAAGGCACTGAGCCATCTCTAGCTGCTGGAGAACGAGAGGGAGGTACATCTGTGTTGATGTAGTGACTGCGGCTTTGCATGGGACTTTGGGTTATTCAGGAAAGGAAAGTGCAGTAAGCTGGGGACTCTTCCCAACACCTATGTCCCCCTATAACTCTGTAATCCTTAGTTGTAGCAAAGTCCCTCTGTTTTCATAGATTTGTTTTTTCAGATACTCAAGGCTTTTATACCATTCCTTTCTCCTTAAGCAGTTACTCTATTTTGCTGAGAGTTTATTCATTTACTAAATATTTATTAAGCACATATTATGTGCTTTGTGCTGGGTCCTGGGGATATTATGATCATTCAAACACAGCACTAGCTCCAGAGAATTTTCAAATGGGAGAGTCAGATAAGAAAACAGGCATTTACATTACAAAATAAAAACTGAGGAGTTTAAGAATTAAGAAAGCCAACATTCACTTTTAAAAAAATTGAACCAGCAAGGTTAAATGAAAAGAGCATTGATTTTTAGATTTTATTGATCTGCTTTTAAATTTTGATTCAATTACCTTGTAGGTATGTGATTTGGGAAAGTTAACCTTTGTGATACTTGCAAGGTTTTTCAATGTTTTAGAAATGAATATATGTAAAGCACTTAGTTCAGTGCCTGCTGAATAAATCATTTCTGCTTTTTTCCTCAGTCATACACCACAGATTATTGTAGTTTTAAAGCCTATGAAATAGAAAGATAATGTCTTTGGCCCCTGCTTCACAGGAGATGTGAAAAGTGGGGATTTTTTAAAAATTCAGTGAACTTTGAACACGCTCCCTATAAAGAAACTTAGTAGAAATCAGATTTTATAATTATTTCTTGTAAAATTTATCCACATTTCCATTATTGAGATACATGGACTATAAAATTAATATCTTAGGAGCTTAGAGAATTGCTTATAGAATATACTGTTGCACTAATTTTTGTTTCTTTTTAAAGATTTATTTATTTATTTGAGAGAAAGAATGCACAGGGGTAAGGGACAGAGAGACTCTTAAGCAGACGCTGCATTGAGCGTGGAGCCTGACTCCAGGCTGGATCTCATGACCCTGAGATCATGACCTGAGCTGAAAGCAAGAGTCGATGCTCAACTGACTGCACCACCCAGGCGCCCCAATATTACACTACTTCTCTAATCACTGGTCTTAGATTTATTTGTCGACTTAAAAGAGGATACTTCTCTGTCTCCCCACTTTCCTTACCCCCCTGGTTTAGCATGCCACTTGCTCTTAACCAAATTGTGGTTTATGTCCTGAGTGGTAATGGATATAACATTTTTCATGAGATGTTTAAAAAGCATTCAAGTAGATCATCAGTAAATTAATTAAATATAATTTTAAGACTCATCATTACAATTTTTTTTTTTCTATTTGAGGAATTAAGAAAGAGCAGTATTTAGCAGATAGTGCCATGTTTGAAATGAAACGAAATAATCAGAGAATTTGCTTTTGGTGAAAGGGTTTTTTTTTTTTTCCCATTCCTTTGAAATTAAGCAACATAACTGCTGCTAAAAATAGAAACTGGTCTAACAGCAGCACGATTTATAGTTCTTCAGAAGTGTGAAAGTTGGTAGTTGAAATCAGAATACTGAACTTGAGAGGGTATAGATCTTATTCCGTTGTGTGATTGGTCTATCCAGTTTTGCTATACTGTATGGGATAACTGTTCCAGATTTATTTGTTAATTCTGTTATAGGTATACCTTAAAAATAAGATAAACTGATGTTATTCACTATAGAGTGTGAAATATAAGATATCAACAGAACATAGAACTATTTTCTATGTATTTTATATAAATCATTCTAAATTATAAATAGGAAATAATAAGCAAACAGTTACCTTCCTACCAAAAAAGAAAAAAAGCCCAGTGAAGCAGAGTGGAATAAGGGATGGGGAAGAAGCCTAAGGATTGTGTGGGCAGGGCAGTACAGTGATAGTGACAGCATGAGAAAAATGGATATGTTCTTCCATCACTGCCATTCTCCTTGTTTGAAGTAGACAAATGGCATGTACCTAAGGGGAGCTAGGGACAGTGCTCTGAGGACAGGAACCACTTCTGTACAGCCTGCCAGATTCATGAGAGTAATGGTGCATCTGTTTTTTGTTGTTGCTGTTGTTACTTAACCTTGTCATGGATACATTACTGTTTCTGTGGCACTTTTGTGGCTTCTTACTCATATTACTTTCTTTGTCATAGCAGTACCTGATTGTCTCTTGGCAGGTCAGCACCATTTACCCCTTTTGCACCTTGCCGTTAAGAACAGCTTCCTGGGAAGTGTGCATGCTTGTTTTTTCACCTCTGATTGTGTCTGCCCCCGTCCCATTCCACCGAATGTGCAATTTAGATATCTAGAGGTCCATTATGGACAAATCTGTAGAGGTTTTCTTTTGCTTTGTTTTTGACTTTTTTGGTTGTTTTGTTTTTCCTAATAGCAAAATTTCATTTTTACCCTTCCCAAAACCCGCCTCCATACCCTTATAGCAAAATTCCACATACTGGAACTGCTTTTACCCTCTCCTTTCTCCCAGAGCAGTCTCTGTCTCGGGGAATTCTCTTGTTTGAAAACCTTTATGCCAAGACAGACATGCATTGTTTTATTTAATAAACTTTCAGTGAGTTTTTGTAAGATTTGTAATACTGTGCTAAGTGATATTATTATAGGGCAATTCAGTGAAGTATATAAAACCAGTGAGATTGTGAGGGTAAAATATTCAAACGTATTTTCACCAAAACTGCTGTTTCAATCATACTTTAATGCTTATGTTTATAAAATGCTTCTAAATGTTCTGTTGTGAAATGTAGTTAATATGGGTGGCTTTAATTATGGGTTAATTTTCTTCAACTCTTATCCTAGATAAGCTGTGTTGTCATTAGAACATTTAAATGATTTGCATTCTGATCTTTGTAATGTTAAAATTTTAAAATGCATCTCAAGACTAAACTTTATGATGTGTTATATTTTAGGTCAGAAGACATGTCTTCATCTGCATGGCATCTTTCCTTACCTCTATGTGCCATACGATGGTTATGGACAGCAGCCAGAAAGCTATCTTTCTCAGATGGCATTCAGTATCGACAGAGCACTTAATGTGGCTTTAGGCAATCCATCTTCCACTGCTCAGCACGTGTTCAAAGTGTCATTAGTATCAGGAATGTAAGTATATGTTAACTTTTTAAATTTCTTTATCTGTATATCTAGTACCATTCCAAGTAAAGAAAACCTATCTGATTCAAAGATACTGTTTGTTTGTTTTTTTTACTTCTAATCTAATGGAAGTAAGGCAAATTTTATGCTGTGATTTTTTAAAGTAAATTTTTATTGCAGTGAAAGATAGATGGGTTAACCTTTTCCATTTCTCCACTTCTTAGAACTGTAGAAATTCATGTAATTTTATATTTTATATAAATATATATTTATTGAGCACCTTCCACATGCTAGGCACTATTCTAGGTGCTTGGGATATATTGGTGAACAAAACAAAGATCCCTGCCCCCGTGGAGGTTACATTCTAGTAGTGGGAAATTGAAAATAACCAATAGATACGACATGAAATAAACGTATTTGTTTATTAAATGACAGTGCTGTGGAGCAAAGATGTAGAGCAGGGTATGACGGATCAGTAGTTGGGTAGGGAAGTGGGCTGGTGGCAGTTTTATTAGGGTAATCAGGGAAGGTGCCACTGACAAGGTAAATGACGTTTGAGCAGACTTGACGGTGAGGGAGTAGGAATAACATGGCGGTGACTAGACTGGAGGAAAAAGAGAGTAGGCCAAAATGAGGTTAGACGTGAACGATGGAGACCATGTTGGCCAGTGGCTTTTAAAGTGTGGTTTCCAGGATCACCACCATCAGCTGTACCTGATTTGACAGTTAGGAGAATGCACGTGTCAGATCTCCAAATACAGGGAGCAGTTGAACAATGGCCCCACCACCACCCCGAAGTCTGTCTGTCATTCCATATGAACTGAAGCTGCTTTCCATTGGCTACTTCCAGCCAGTGGCTCAGCCTGGTAAGGATACTAATGCCGGCCTGTTCCTGGGAGACACTTGAGAACTCTCTGAAAGCCTTTCTGCACTTTGATTAGAATCATACTACAATAGAAGACATTTCTACTGATCTTCCCTCTGTCCCTCTCTCTTTCACATGGGATCAGACGTGTATCTAAGTTTGGTGGCTATTCCAGTCTCTCCTGGGTCCCTCCTCATTTTCTCTCGCAGGTGTTTCCCCTGATAAATTTCTTGCACATATTGGCATCTACTTCTCAGAGGAATCAGATTAACATACTTAGGAACTTATTTAGTTTTCTTGGGGCACACCCTAGACTTAATGAATCAAAACTCTGGTGGTGGGACCCAGCAATTTGTGTTTTAATAAGCCTTTGTAATGATTCTGATGCACACTAAAGTTTGAGAACCACTGCAGTGGGTTCTGAGGACTCCTTTACTCTGAGCTATTGCAGAAATTTGAGTAGCCATGATCTAACTTAAACTTGAAAGGATTACTTTAGCAATTCTGTGAAAAGTAGATCATTGGGGGATAAGGGCAGAAGCAGGGGAGAGCATTAGGACTCTGTTTCATTAATCTGGGTGAGATGAGAAAATATGGTAACTTGCATTTGGGTAGTAATGGCAACAGTGAGATGTGGTCAGCTTCTGGATCTATCCTGAGGTTTGAGTCAATAAGCTTTGCTGTCTGATTGGATGAAAGTTGTGACAGGAGTCAAAGATGACGATAAAAATTTGAGTCCAGGGCGCCTGGGTGGCTCAGTCGTTAGGCTTCTGCCTTCGGCTCAGGTCATGATCCCAGGATCCTGGGATCGGGCCCCGCATCAGGCTCCCTGCTCCATGGGAAGCCTGCTTCTCCCTCTCCCACTCGCCCTGCTTGTGTTCCCTCTCTCGCTGTGTCTCTCTCTGTCAAATAAATAAATAAAATCTTAAAAAAATCTGAGTCCATGATGCTAAAAGGATGGAAGGTGCAGGTAGAGCAGGCTGGCAGGAAAGATTTGGAGCTCATACTAGAACATTTTGAGTTTGATATGTTTATATGAAACCTAAAGTTTCTCTACTACTTCCACCTTAATGTAGGCTTTCCTCTGGACCATCACAGTATTTTTTTAATCAAAGTTCCTTCTATTTTTGTCTTGCTCCAGAGCCACAAAAGTACTCTTTTTGGGTACATTGGATCCTCTTCAAATCATTTAAAATCCTTGAATGGCTTCATATTGTTCTTGGAATGAATTTAAGCTTCTAACCACAGCCTGTGTGATCTGACCCCTGCCTACCTCTGTAATTTTGTTCACTATGCTCTATCTAGAAATTTTACATGGGTCTTCTTTCAGTTCCTCTGATGTGCTGAGCTCTTTCCCAGCTTCGTACATGTAGTTTGCTTTCCTTGAGTGCTCTCCCCTTCTCTAGTCCTTCAAATCCTTCACCTCTCCAGAGTTTTCTCTGACTTCCCTACTTAAAATAGGTTGTCATTATTGTTATTCTGTATCTCTGCCCATTCTTTGTTTCCTTCAGCACTTAATATAGTTGGCAATTATTTTAATTATTTGTTTACGTAATTTTTATGTATTTCTCCCACCAGCATGTTAGCTCCACAAGAAAAAGGACCATGTTTGTCTTTCCACCATTATATCCTTAGCACTTTGTGTGGTGTTGGGCACTTAGTAAATATGGCTCAGCAACTATTTGGTTGCATAAATGAATGAGGTAGAAGTTTACACATGTCCTATGATAGTAACCATAGGTTAAAGATAATTATCAGCTTTATATTCTAATTTTTTTATGTTTAATAGTTTCTAAGAACTTTCCTATACATATTCTCATTTCAAAGTTGAATTTCCAAACAGCCTAGTAAAATGAATAGTTACCAGTCTTTCTTCCTTTTCTTTTTAAGTAAGCTCTTTCCCCAACGTGGGGCTTGAACTCACTACCCTGAGATCAAGAGTCACATGCTCCACCAACTGAGCCAGCCAGGCGCCCCACTCACCAGTTTTTTCTGTATTTTTAGTGGGTATTTTCTTAAAGGTATTTTTATGTTTTTAAGAATCTGAATAGCTGAGGCAAAAGATGAGCTGTTTTATGGTTGCCATTCTCTTTTTCCTCTTATCCTATTTTTTTTCCTAACCTGGATCCCCTTTTTCTTACCATACATGTTAGCTTCTGTGATTATTTTAGTCCTTCCTTTGTTCCTACTTCTTTAGACAAGGTTGCACATAGCTACCAAGTTAAAATTTGTACACGTTTAATTCCAGTCTTTTTAGATAATGCATTATCCTGAGGCTAGGTCAAGAGGTAGGATTATGACCTTAGGCTCATTTCTGGAATTTCTTGCCACTTAGCTGCCGTGATTCTAGAAAATATCCTATAAAGAGATTTTTTTTTTTTTTTTTTTTTAGATTTTATTTGTTTGATAGAGATAGAGCGAAAGAGGGAACACAGGGGGAGAGGGAGAAGCAGGCTCCCCGTGGAGCAGGAAGCCCAATGCAGGGCTCGATTCCAGGACCCTGGGACCATGACCCGAGCCGAAGGCAGATGCTTAACCACTGAGCCACCCAGACGTCCCCTATAAAGAGATTCTTAATCCATCTAAGTTAATTGAGATCTTTTGCTATCAATTTTCATTTGCCTTCTTACTGTTATGTTAAAAAGCAATGATAAGATATAATTTTTTAAGCATAAAATATCTACTCAAACTCTGTTCCATTCTGCTTTCTTCAATCCAAAGGATCTCCCTGTTGAGGAATTATTTTGGTAAAATCAACTGAAGCCAACAGCAGGAAGTAAGGGTTGGCAGTTAGATTATACAGAAGCAGAAAACGGAATTATAGAATTTCCAGGCTATATTTTGGGGCAGTCGATGGTGAAAACAGAATCCTAGATTTATGAAGAATTTTAGGCGTTTGATAGTCTTAACTTATATTCACTTTCTGAAATTTATGAAGTTCTAATTGTAAAACCCTAAAGATTGTTAACAAAACCAAAACAAAGCAAAGCAAACATGTACTACACTGCAAATTTAATTTTTTTCCCCATTTATCTGGCTAAAAATAATTCATGTCTCCAGATAGAGAGCTGTATTTATCTACATGAAGAATACCATAGCAGGAGGAATAAATAGTTGAATTTTGCCAGTGAGAATGAAATCGTTCATGTAATATGTCTTTGTTTCATGGCAGCAAAAATGGGGTAAATGGTAGAAAAGTAGACAGAAAGTAGTTAAGTGTTATTAAAAAGTAGGGTGGGCAGGGGAAAAAAGAGAGTAAAGAAGGTTGGGGGTAAGGAGTGATGGTCAGAGAAGGCTTTTATGAGTCTAAGTGGAAACCTGAATGAAGATTGATAGCAAACCATGCCAGAGTTTAGAGCAAGCTTTCCAGGCAGAGAGAATGGCAAGTTACTTGAAAGTGGAGTAAGTTCGAGGGACTGAAATGTTTAGGATGGCAAAAGGAAGAGTGATATGACACAGGATTGGAGTGAGTGGCAAGGACAAGATAAAGAACCTTTTAGGCCTTGCTAAATATTTGGATTTTTTTTTTGTAATAGAAATTGCTTTACGACAATCATAGAGATGGCTCTGACCTAAAAGCTTGAAGTAGCTAGGGGGGAAAATGTTTATACTCCAAATAATGACTCTGCTGCCAAATTACTCCTGTATTTGATGTCCACTATACTGTCAGACATGATGGAAATGGTGTCCTAATGAGGATAAGTTCTATCTAGTGCCCATTATAAAGGGACAGTATTTTTTTAAAAGATAGTGAATGGGTTTACCCACCTAAAGATTTAACCAACCACTTATTTACAGATAACCTCTAGGGAGATACAAGACTTTTTATTTTGTATGCAGATTCATACTTGTTTATATATTATTTCTAATTATATCATCTTTGAAAGTGATAGTCTGGGGGGCACCTGGCTGGCTCAATCGATAGAGTATGTAATTCTTGATCTCTGGGATGTGAGTTCAAGCCCCATGTTGGGCATGGAGCATACTTAAGAAAAAAAATGATTATGGTAGTCTCTATATCAGAGGTACTGGTATAGTTTCAGATCCCCCTGAAATGATGTAACATACTGTTCCAACTTATTTCATCTTGCATTGAAGACTTATTTCTCTCTTTACTATGTAGATTTTTGCTTCTTCCTTTCCCCATTCCAGCTAATGCCCTTGAGAAAAATCCAGCTTCAACGTAATTAGGGTCCTTAAGTAAGGCCATGGTCTTCTCAGTCTCCTAAGTTCCTGTCTACACAGTTTTCATAGGCGTCGTTTGAGTTGGGTGTGTGTTATGCACAAACATATGTATATGTGCATGTATAATATAGGTAAACTGTCTCTGGCTAGTGAACTTGCAAAATTAATAATATATAGAGACAAATAAGAAAGTAACATGAATGCTGTTAATTAAAGGACTTTGTTCATGAAGAACTATAGCTTTTGACAGAAAAAATGGGAAATAGGTGAAGAAGGTGCTTGAAAGGTCTCTTTTTTTCATACATGGTCAGAGTAGAGAAAAGAGCCATTTTTTAATAGAGTCATTATGATTGAAATTAAGGTATAAACAGTTTGCTACTCCTTTTTATCCCTAGTTTTGTTTTTTTTTTGTCCCTAGTTTTTGAAAGTTGTATTTTTAAACTTCTTAAAAGAAGTAACCACATTTCAATATTTTATATATTAACCTGTTGTAGGTTTAATTGAAAGGTTTTGAATGGTTTTGTTTGTTTTTTGGGGTTTTGGGTAATATTAAATATAAATAAGACTGAATTAGGTCACCTGAGTCTAATTTGGGCAATAAGTTGCATTACTTCATCTCTGAATGCTGAAAATAATTTGAAATATCTTTTTCTTTTATTTCAGGCCTTTTTATGGTTATCATGAGAAGGAAAGACACTTTATGAAGATCTATCTTTATAATCCTGCAATGGTGAAAAGGTACAAGATAAATAAAAATATGAATAACTATCACTTAAGTATTTTAATAATAAAATCTAGAAGAAAGGATTATATAGTTTGTAGCATTATTAAAGAAAGAGACCATAATATGTATATTTATGTGCAAAGAGAGAGCCATAGCTTGGCCTCTAGGAAGGATATTTTAAGAGTGAAGGGAACTTTATAAAGCTCCTTACTGTTTCTTTTCTGTCTTAGGTTTAGAGAGCTTGTAGAAGTAGATAAGGAGAGATGGATCTTAGTAGCGAGAGCAAATGTTCAATACCAGGAAAAATTTGCTCTTTAGTTTCAAAGCAAAAAGAAATACATGAGCGTGAGTCCAGAGTGTAAGGGCTTCTGAGAACTCAGAATTCTGTTGACTCTTTATTAATGTTAGTGAAATTTTATATCCCAGGTTTTTTGTTTTGTTTCTGGTTTTGTTTTGTTTTGTTTTTTTCCTTCCCTCAGTAAGTCTGTCTGTCTTATTTTGTCAATGATCCTGGAGCCTAAGTTACTGATGGCAGGAAGGGCACATAGAAAGAAGACTTCAGTCCTCCTCTGGGGCTCACAACAAGGGTTTTCACTCTGTGTGGTGACGAGCTAGGGTAAAAGTGTCCTTGGAGAAGTGCTGACTGTTGTTTTTTCAGAAGATCTCTCTGCTAGTAAGTACTAGGTTTCAAAAGGTAACCTTTTGGTAAGACACAAATTGAATGTTTCCCCAGAGTGATTTTAGGCACCAAGAGAGGCACAGCTACCAAGGATGTAAGGTTTATTCTGAATTAGGCCAACTGAGTGCTTCACTGAATCACTGCCTTAATCCCAGTCCCTTCTCCAAGTTTTCTCTATAATCTGCTCCTACCCTTACCCCATAACAGCTTCTGTTATGTAGGGTACCAAAATAATTTTTCAGAATAGGCACTTACAATGATGTTTCTTGTACCACTTCCCCTTGGTCACACTTTCTAATATCCATGGAGTCCAAAAGAACAATCACTGTGAATTCTTACCCTCTCCTGCACACACAGTGGTAAGAGAGTAAACCTTAATCATTTTTACTTTCTCATCCCCAGGTGTGCTAGAGGGGGAACCATGGATAAAATTTGCATGCATTTTTAAAAATAGCCTAGTTCTACATGAAGTATACATCTGATCTGTTTTTCTTCCTTGTGACTATAGCAATCAAATACTTATTAAACTATTTTCAGTAAGTTTGCTTTAAGTTACATAGTTTATCATAGTGCCTATGTGAAATTCCCTGATTTATTGAGAGATTACCTGCATTCAAAATCTGGCTCTACTCCATCTGTTACTTATCTTCCTCATCTGTAAATAGGGTTTATGTTAGTGCACATTGTTCTGATGATCAAATGTGTTAATATCTGTAAGTCGCTCAGAACGGTGCCTGGCACATTATAGGTGCTGTGTTGGCTATAGTATATATGAAAAACGTTAATGTACAACTTACCTTTACCCTCACTCTTAACTTTTTTCCCTAGAGGTGATTTAAGAGTGTGGTGTGTGTGTCCTTTTCTTTTTCACACATACATACATATATGCACATACCCTCTTTTTAAAATTTCCACATACAGGGGCGCCTGGGTGGCTCAGTCAGTTAAGCATCTGCCTTCGGCTCAGGTCATGATCCTGGGGTCCTGGGATCAAGCCCTGCGTCAGGCTCTGCTCAGCAGGGAGTCTGCTTGTCCCTCTCCCTCTGCCCCTTCCCCCGGCTTGTGCTCACTCACTCACTCTCTCAAATAAATAAATAAAAATCTTAAAAAAAAATTCCACATACAATTGATGTCCTGCTAGAATGTAAGTCCACAGGCAAAGATTTTTTTCTGCTACGTTTGATGCTTAATCCTCAATGTTTAGAATATGTGTGTCTGGCACATAGTAGTCAATAACTTTCTGTAAAATAAATGAATACATATCATTTGGAGACTGGCCTCTTGCTTTCTCTACTTGCTCATCTCTTGTGAGCTTTACTTCCATTCTTCTTAAACTACCTATTCTCACCACACCCTGGAAATTTGTCCTATCTCTGAGATTTTAAATGCAGACATCTTGGTTTCGGACTACTGTCTCTTTTTTTTTTTTTTTTTTGCAAATTCTTGAGAGATAATTTACCACAAAATTCACACATTTTAATTATATACAGTTCAGTGGGTTGGTTTGTTTTTAGTAAATTTAGTAAATTTACCACTATGATTCAGTTTAGAACCTTTTCATGGCTCTAATAAGATCCTTTATGTGGTTTTTTTTTTTTTTTTAATCTTTTCAACTCTGTCCCTGAGGTACTCCCACTCTACTTGTTTTTAGGCTTTAAACTCCCCACTGCCCCATTCTGTATAGCCTTCTCCTGCAATTAATTTCTTTCCTTTCCAGCTCAGATTCTGTTCTTTATCTTCTCAAATCCTTTGTCTCCCAGGTAGAACCATCAATTCTAGGTTAATCTATTTACTTACTTTCTTTCTCTGCTAAACTCTGGCTTCTCATTACTGTAGGATACAAAAAAAATCACGGCAGATTGGTGCCACTGTGATTTCATAGTCTTCAACTTCACCTAGGCCCTGCCCTGCCTTATTTCTGCTTTTCTCTAATTTTCTTCTTACCTTTCTCCACCCTCTTTACTCAAATGTTAAGTCCCTCCCAAGGCTTTGCCTCCTACTTCATAGAGAAAATGGAACCCATCAGTCTAGAAAAGTGGTTGTCAAAGTTGTACCCTGGGGATTCCTTAGATCCTTTCAGAGGATCTCCGTGTCAAAATCAGACCTCTGTGTTGCTAAATCCAGTTAACACCTTTTTGTCCTTAACTTTTGACCTTATGTCCATGCTTGTAGTGCTTTAAAATAATCCCAGGTGTTCACTTTATTTGATATAAGCCTCCTCTGTTTTTCCTTATACCTGTCCGATCATTCATATTTATGCCATTTTGTTGACTCCTCTTTTAACATCAGCAGCTGTTCTTGGGGTTATGTCTTAGGCTTTCAGCTTTTCTCTCTGTACTCTTTCCTCATTGTACAGCCTTATCTACTCTCATGGTTTGTTTTTTCTTTTTGTTAATCTTTATGCATTTGACTTCCAGGTATATATCAATAGCCTAAATTTTCCTCCAGAGCTCTGGATCAATGTATTTAAGGGCTCACAAATCAGAAAAAAATTTAATTTTAGCTTTCCACTTTCAATTTGTATGATTTGGGACAACTTTTTAATCTGAGACTCAGTTTCTCTATAGAATGGGGATAATAATACCATAGGTTTGTAGTGAGGATTACTTGAGATTAAGCATTTAAAACACCTAAAACAATATCCAGTACATAGTCCTTAAATATATGTTTGCTGCCTCTGCTGTGTAAATAAAGTTATTCTTGTCCTCATTTTCATTGTCATTCATTGTCAGTATTTTCATGGAAACTTACCTGAATACCCCCAATACCTAAACCCCAGTATGTCTAAAACTGAGTTTATCATTAATCCCCCTCCAAAAAAATCTGCAAAGAAACCTGTTTTCTTCCAGTCCTTTCTATTTCAATAAACATGGCACCACCAAGAAATCTAGACATTGTCCTTAACTCCTGTTCTACCATACCATACCCTCCACATCTAGTGAGTCATCAAGGCCTGACCATTTTATTCCTGTGTCTCCTGAATCAACAGATTGCCATGATCTTTGTTAAAGCCACCATCATCTTAGTTTTTCCACAATAGCCTTCTCACTTCCTATCTCTAGCCCTTTGTATTTTCTAGCTACCCTGGTCATTTCTCTTTCGTGCTCCTCACTTCAAAGGCAAATTCTGCCATCTCTTTGAATGTCTTAATAGGCTGTGTATGATCTGACTTTTCATTATCTCTCTAGCCCATTCCCCCATAGACACACTCACCACAGCCTCTGTCACCAAGCCTCACTCAATGATTTCAGTTCCCAGATAAGCCACATTTTCTTGTGACCCTTCACATGTGTAATTTTATTTGTGTGAAATATTCTTCCCTTTCTTCAGAGAAGTATCTTCAGCTGATCCTTAATCTCCTGCTTAGAGACTTCTCTTCAAGCAGGCTTTGCAGAAACAACTTCTGTACCTTTATCTTATTAATATCCCTTCTAGATGTTTCATATACTTCCCTTGTATAACACTTATACTTTTTATAATTGCCTATTGTTTGTATTCCCCATCATGAAGGAAAAATAAGAGAAGAAAAATATTAAAATGGTAATATTTCTGAGTAGTGGGTTTGAGTCATAAATCCTTTTTCAGAACATTTGTAATAATCTTTTAAAATGTTTTTCTCAATTTTTAAAAGGAAAAGTTTTTATTTTTTTAATTTTTTTTATTTTTAAGTAATCTCTACACCCAACGTGGGGCTCAAACTTATAACCCAGAGATCAAGAGTCACATGCTCCACCAACTGAGCCAGCCAGGCACCCCAGGAAAAGCTCATATTTCAAAAACTTTTGACATTCTGTTTTTTTAATATAGTTAGTATTAAGTTGGTTTTAGAAGTCAAAATATTCTTCAACCAGGTAGTTTTTTTGTCATTTTCTTTGAGTGTGCAGCTTACTTTAAAACTTGACCTAAACTTTTAATTTCTAACAAAATACAAATTTTCAGTAAAATTAAAATAAAAATTTGTGTGCTAATGTGCTTCATTCTCTATAGTAGTGTAATGTTTCACTTAACATTTTAGGAACCATAATTTTATTATATAACTTTTTTTTCTAACTTAGGATATGTGAACTTTTGCAAAGTGGAGCCATAATGAATAAATTTTACCAGCCTCATGAAGCGCATATTCCCTACCTCCTACAGCTGTTCATTGACTACAATCTCTATGGAATGAATTTAATAAATCTGGCTGCTGTCAAGTTCCGAAAAGCGAAAAGGAAAAGTAAGGTTAATTTTCCAAGTTCAAATTAAAGCTTTGAAACAAGTGTTAATGTACTTGATGATTTATAAAATAACATATATTTCATAAATAACTGCTGAGTGGATAAAGAATAAAAAGAAATATGCAGAGTGGTAGTAGGGTTTATCAGGAAGAGAATCTCAAAAGAAATTTTTTTTGTAATTTATTGAAATATAATTCACATACTGTACAACTCACTCATTTAAAATGGACAATTCATTAGCTTTTAGTATATTCACAGAGTTATACAACCATCACCACAGTCAAATTCAGAACATTTTCAACACCTCTAAAAGAAACCCTGTAGTCTTTAGCAGTCACCTCTAACCCTTCCATGCCTCCCACCCCTTAGCAACCACTAATCTATTTTCTATCTCTGTATGTTTGCCAGCCTGCACATTTCCCATAAATGGAATTATATGGGGCTTATTTTTTTTTCATTTAGCCTAATGTTTTCAAGGTTCATCCATGTTGTAACATCTATTAGTGTTTCATTCCTTTTTATGGTCAAATAATACTCTATTGTATGAGAATACTACATTTTGTTCATCAGTTCATCAACTGATAGAAAATTTGGGTTTCCACTTTTTGGCTATTCTGAACAAAGCTGCTTTGAACATTCATGTACAGATATTTGTATAGCCATGTATTTTCAATTTTCTTGGGGGCACATAGCTAGGAATAGAATTTCTGAGTCAGATGGTCTAGCACCTTTTGTTTTTGTTCTCATTGAATTCCTTCTGCTTGAAACAAAATGAATCGAACATTTTTTTTCTGCCAACGCTATTGTCCTTTCTGTTACAATTTTTTTCTTTTCTTTCACTGCCAAACTTCTTAAACCAGAGGCTAGCTTTTTTTTTATCTCATAGTTTACTGGTTATTCTTTTTGGTTTAACTTCTTACATTTCTTCTACAGTATCTAAACTGTGCTCTGAAAAGTAACCAGGGAGGATTTTTTCCCCCCTAAATAGTGGACTAAGTTATTATAAGCAACCCTCCTATTAAAAACAATTTAAAGGCTAGGAAGATTTTTAAAAAATCTTAAATGCATCAAAGAGATACAAAACAATAAAGAAATACTGGCCAAAAGAGGAAATAGACTGCTGAAAATCAACCTCTGCCCTGAGGGGTTTGCTCATCCTGAAAAATTTGGAGCCTCCATTGAGACAGCCTTACCAAATGAGAGAGACAGAAAACAAAACCCAGGATCTCCTTGGGTAAGATGCCATTACAAACTAGGAAGTGGAACAACCTTTGAGATACTTCAACAGTTTGAATTCCTTGGAGATAAAAGAGATTCCCAGATCTAGAATTTGATCTGAGGTGGTGATGGTCTGGTCAGATACTCAGATACTCTAGTCAAGTAGAGGAATTTTCTTTATTACAGGTCTTAAATTATTCCTAAAAATAACATTTCAAATATAATATGTTTGCACAATTTAGAATATACCAGTCACACAAGAAAACTGTCTCAATGAGCAAAAACTAGCAAACACTGATGTGTACACGCATGTACCGAAGACCTACAAAGAATTCACATATTAGAATTATAGATGCAATTTGAAAAACTATAATTCAGAATTCTTATCAAATACAATACTATTTGCAGTGCTTTAATATATAATGTTATAGTCACTTATAGTTGTGTTTGTCATGTCTCTCGATGATGCTAATAATACCCTATGTGAAACAATTTAGATTGTTTTATATTGACAACTTATATTAAATATTACATTTTTTTAAATGCACAAAAGTTGAAGCATTGAGACCAACATATGACTCCCCTTTTAAGTAGACCAAAACAATTCATTTGTTCATAACTAATTCTACTAGATAATAATCTCAGTTTTAGGTGTCAATTTACAGTTTACTAAATGCCAGTTTTTCTCATCATCTCAAAATCTTAGAATTTTATAAAATTCTATATAAACCAAGTTGTGTAAATGGTCCATAGGATCCCCAAGATAGAAATCATCTAATAAAGGTTGAAGTAGGCTGTCTGCCCAGTATCTTTCTTTTTCTCCAGAGAAAAGACCAGAAAGTAAAGGCAGGAAGAGAGAAGATATAAGAAAGGCAAGAGAGAGAGAACTTTACTGCTTAACTTTCTTCCCTACAGGAATTGTTTCCCCAGATTCTTGTGAGGGCTATTATTTCTTACCTGGGTGATCTTTTGGTGGGGGGGGGGGCAATGTAGAGATTTTTCTAGAGTAAAGCTTTAAGGAATCACATTACCCAATTTCAAGAAATGTATTACAAAGCTACAGTAATCAAGACAGCATGGTATTGGTAAAAGGATGGACATATAGACCAATGGAACAAAAGAGAACCCAGAAATAGACCCACACAAATAACATCAGCTTATCTTTGGCAAAGGTACAGTCGTAATTCAGTGAAGAAAGGATAGTTTTTCAACAAATGGTGCTGGAATCACTGGATGCCAGAAAATAAAAAGAACCCAGACACATACTTCACACCTTATATAAAAAGTAATTCAAAATGGATCATAGACTTAAAGGTGAAATGTATAACTATCAAACTTACAGAAGAAAACAAAGGGGAAGGTCTGTCTGACCTTGGATTTGGCAATGAGGTTCTAGGTAGAATACAAAAAGTATGATCCATGAAAAGAACTGCTAAGTTGATTTTGTCAAAATTAAAAACTTTTGCTCTGTGGAAAATACTATTAATGAAAAGATAAGTCACGCACTGGGAGAAAACATTTTCATATTACATATCAGATAAAGTACTTGCATCTAGAATATATAAAGAACTCTCAACAGTAAGAAAGCAAACAACCCAATTAAAAATAGTCAAAAGATGGGCGCCTGGGTTGCTCAGTCGGTTGAGCATCTGACACTTGGTTTCAGCTTGCATCATGATCTCATGGGTTTTGGGACCAAGCGCCGCGCCTCCCCCAGAATGGAGTCTCCTTGAAGAATCTCTCCCTCTGCCCCTCCCCCAATGTGCACATGTGTGCTCGAACTCTCTCAAATAAATCTTTTAAAAATAAAAAAAGTTCAAAAGACCTGGACAGATACTAGCAAAGAAGATGTAATGATGGCTAACACATGAAAAGATGATTGTTAACATTATATATCATTAGGGAAATGCAAATTACAACCACAAAGAGCTACCACTAAATACCTGTTAGAATGGCTAAAATCCCAAAACTAGCAACACATGCTGGTAAGGATGTGAAACAGCAGTAACTCTCATTTATTGCTGGTGGGAATGCAAAATAGTGCAATCACTTTAGAATACAGTTTGGCAATTTCTCATAGTGTTATACATAGAGACTTACTATATGACCCAGCGATTGCTCTCCTCTGCATTTACCCAAGTGATTTAAAAGTTATATCTGCCCAAGAATCTGTATGCAAATGTTTATAGCAGCTTTATTCATAATTGCTAAAAGTCTAACCAAGATGTCCACTCATTGGAGCAATGGATAAACTGATATAACCATACAGTGTAATACTGTTTATCAATAAAAAGCATCAAGCTATTGATTCATACAACATTGGTGAATCTTTAACGCATTTTACTGAATGAAAGAAGCTAGACCCAAAGGCTACTAACTGGATGATTTCATTCATATAACATTCTGGAAAAGGCAAAACTATAGAAATGGAAAACATATTAGTGGTTGCCAGGGATTGAAAGGCAGGGGAGTATTGACTACAAAGCAAATGTACAGGGAAACTTTTAGGGTGAAGGAATTATTCTGTATGGTACTGCATGGGTCTCTATATTTATCAAACCCATAGAACTCTACCTTGCTTAGCCAAATGTTGAAGGTTAACATCCTCCTTGGAGTCATGTGGATATTGTGTACTCCCTCATATGAGGTGGTGAGGAGAACACTTCATCTCTTTGATACTTCATAAACCCATTACCACAGTTTAATGATGAGAAAAACGTCAGACAAACCCAGATGTGGGGGGACCTTCTACAGATTACCTGGCCAGTACTCATGATTCTCAAGGCCATGAAAAACAAGGAAAGACTGAGAAATAGGCCAGAGGAGACTTAGGGAGACAGGATAACTAGATGCAATGTGGTGTCCTAGATAGGATCGTGAAACAGAAAGTGGACAACAGTGGAAAAACTGGTGAAATTCAAATAAAGTGTGCGGTTTAGTTAATGTGTCTGTGTCAGTTTGTTTTGACGGACGTACCGTCATAATGTAAAATGTTAACAGTAGGGGAGATTTGGTAAGCAATACACAGAAACTCTGTACTACCCTTGCAACTTCTCTATAAATGTAAAATTATTCCAAAATAAAAAGGTTATTGGGGGAATAAAAGAATATAACAGGTTGATTATTAGTATCAAATATAGATGAGAGTTCAGTTAGGATTGAGGAATGGAAAAGACTCTAGACTATGAACAGGAGGTATTTATAGGAAAAGGAGGTAATTTTCACAAAAGTTTATTTCCAATAGGAAAAAAGCATGAGAAGAGTTTGAGTTGTCAAATATATGTAAGCCATTTATTTTAGTTATAGCAGTTAGATGAGTGTTATTAGAATGTTAATTAGAAGGAATTTTTTTTCAAGATATGGAAAATTTTTACAATTTGAAGGCAGAAATACATGAAGTTTAGTTGGAAATTAAAAGCAGGGAAATTGCTACAAGTATGATGAAATAAAATTTATATCTTAATTCATTATACTAAATGGCCCTCAGGTTTTGGTTTGTTTTGTTTTGCTTGTTTTGTATAAAAGGTTATAATGAAATCATGGAAAGAATAAGTGAATCACTTTTTTATATTTTATTTTACATTTCTCAGACATCATATAGTTAAACTGATTACTAACTTCTTATGTAAATTAATATAACATATATATGCATAAGTTAACATTCTTATTTTATAAGACAATTTAATGTACATAATGTAGTCTTTTGTAAATGGAGTAAATTCAAAAGTAAAAAAGATTTAGGAATTTTAACATTTTATATGCATATACAGCTTTTCTCAGTATTTCAGTTATATAATCAGGTATCAGATGAAATGGAAATGGTGCTAACTACTATAGTTGTTAAGGTGAAGTATATAAAGTAAATAGAGTAAATATTTTGAGCACCACAGAGGTATTTTATGTTACATTTTTTACCATCCACAATTGAAAAATTATATATGTGTGTGTGTGTGTGTGTGTGTATATATATAAGTTAGGGAGTTTCCATGTTCTTTAGGGAAATATGGTAAAACAATGCATAAAAGTAGTTAAAATGTGAATTTTTATAATGTTATCAATAACTTTGAATCAGTAAATTTCTGTAGATTCCTTTTTCATATAAGTTTATTAGAAAATAATATGGTAATTTTCAGCTTACAAAGTAATTTCATATTAATGCCCTAGGCACCTAACAGCAAAGTCTTTAAAAACTTCTAAAGTTATATAAAATCACTTACATGTTTTCGCATGTGTGTTTTGTGGAAGTAACAAAGATGGTAGTACCTGATCTCAGTCTTTTTTTTTTTAAGATTTTATCCATTTATTTGGCAGAGAGAGAGAGCACAAGCCGGGGGAACAGTAGAGGAAGAGGGAGAAGCCGACTCCCCATTGAGCAGGGAGCCCAATGTAGGGCTCGATCCCAGGACCCTGGGATCATGACCTGAGCCGAAGGCAGCCGCTTAACCAACTGAGCCACCCAGGCGCCCCCTGGTCTCAGTTTTAATTACACTATTTTGTGATCAAGCTCACCAAATAAGATCAAAGTACTGGAGCACCTGGGTGGTTCCCTTGGTTGAGTGTCTGACTCTTGATGTCAGCTCAGGTCTTGATCTCAGGGTCATGAGTTCAAGCCCCTTGTTAGGCTCCATGCTGACATGGTGCCTACTTAACAAACAAAAACAAAGTGTTAAATTTAGCTGGAAAAGATTACAAATTTAGTATCTTTCTTAGGATTCTTTCCATGTTACTCAATTAAGCTTTCTCTTAGAATTTATTTTTTTTAATTTTTATTGTTATGTTAATCACCATACATTACATCATTAGTTTTTGATGTAGTGTTCCATGATTCATTGTTTGTGCATAACACCCGGTGCTCCACGCAGAATGTGCCCTCTTTAATACCCATCACTAGGCTAACCCATCCCCCAACCCCCCTCCCTTCTAGAACCCTTCTCTTAGAATTTAAATTCCCACAAGAGATCACAGAAAAGTTTAGAGACTACTTCAAAGTATGACCCCAGGACTCAGTGCCTGAAACCTAGACAACTAAGTAAACATGCATATTCCCTTCTTCCACTGCTAGTCAAATTGTATTTGCATTTGCCCCAGGTTTCCACTCACTATTATCTGCCACCACTTCTGAAATGTGTTGCATATTTTTTGTTCAGGGATTAGTGTTAGAGTATGTTTTGAATCTTATCTGGAATCTGATTTCCACTAGAATTTTAGTGGAGATTCATACAGAATACCCGAGGTATTTAAAGTCTATAAAAATTCTTAATTCTTCATTATTTTCAAAATGAGTTTTTAATCATACCTACCACAATAGCACACTTAAATGTGTCATACTTTTATTCCAGTATCTAAGTATTGTTTCTATTTCTCTCTCATATCCATATTACAAATACTTTTGTCCCCTCTTAGTTTGGAACCATTGTTCTCAGCTGTGCATATGCATTCCTGTGTGTGTATGCGTTTTAAGGACACAATTTTAGGAACTAGTCATATAGGTTATATATTATTTTACTTATCCCCTTTTACCTTTTTATTTCTAGGTGATCCATTGCGTACAACTGGATCTTGCAAGGATCGGCTACCAGGAAATTCTCTTACTGGTACTTCATTTCGGTGGGAAGAAGATGAAATACCAAGGTTAGTTAATGTTGTAAAGGGAAAAAAAACCTATTTATGTATATCCTAATGTATTCAGAAATCAGCGGTTACTATAATTTAATCTTAACGTTATATATATTTTTAATCTACAAGTCTGCCAGAGAAGCAAATCTCAACATTAGTATGTTAAATGGAATCACAGATTTTAAAAACAGACCTTGGAAATAGGATGAAAATAGACATACTTATTATCTAATTAATAAAAGTAATCTGGGTATAAATTTTTATACTTCTCTCCAACATATCTTCATTATGCATTGTAAATTGATATCCTGTAACTTGTGAAATAAAAATCACATAGTAAAATAGCAATTTAAAATGTAAATAGCAAATATTTTTAATAAAAATAACTCCCAAATTTCTAAATATTTTTATGGGAAAAAAGTAGGTTGACATACTGTGTATGAATAATGTAGTTTGTGATTTCCTTTGACCAGGTATATTATTTATTAGACTTTCTGGGGGAGGTAACATTTTCCAGATGTTTAGATTTCCCTACCATAAAGCAGATATGTAATTAGTGCCTATCTAAATTATCAATAATAGTTTTATACATAGAATTCAGAGAGGTATCTGTTTTATACCACAAAGTTTGCCCAAGCTTTCTTGGTCCTTCTATTTATCATTTGGGTATTGGCAGGACAATTATGGTCTTCCTCTTTCCACATGTCACCTGATGCTTTTTTAAGTAGGTAACTTTCATGAACAGTGCAAGATGGAAAAAGTATTCAGTTAAATGATTTTATGTTTTATTTCATAATAAGCAAGTGTGAATTTAGTAAGCAACTGAAGATAAGCTATTAATATTTGTTTAAAGTTTATGTTGTGGGGTGCCTGGGTGGCTCAGTCGTTAGGCCTCTGCCTTTGGCTCAAGGTCATGGTCCCGGGGTCCTGGGATCGAGCCCTGCATCGGGCTTCCTGCTCTGCGGGAAGCCTGCTTCTCCCTCTCCCACTCCCCCCCACCTGTGTTCCCTCTCTCGCTGTGTCTCTGTCAAATAAATAAAATCTTTAAAAAATATATAAAGTTTATGTTGTTTAAGATCCTAATGTGTACTTCACAGAATTTCCACATTTTGGAATTACTTGGGCTTTTTTTTTTTTTTAAGATTTTGTTTATTTGAGAGAGAGACACAGGCGTGGGGGAGTGGGAGAGGGAGAAGCAGGCTTCCGGCAGAGCAGGAAGCCCGATGCGGGGCTCGATCCCAGGACCCCGGGACCATGACCTTGAGCCGAAGGCAGATGCTTAATGACTGAGCCACCCAGGCACCCCTACTTGGGCTTTTAATAGCTAATAAATAATGATAGAAATACATTGTTTTATGACAGAAATAATTATACCAGAACGAAACTTCGAGGATTTCAAAGTGATATGCACAGTGACTTGGCTTACCTCTTGATTGACCTTAACAAGTGTTAGGACTTTTTGATAACCGTGCACACATATGTTCACATACGCACACATATGTACTTCTTGGTTCCTTCTCAGATACAGCAGAATTGTTTTTTAATCATGTTGAAATGGTATTAAGTCTAGATAAAATATTATTTACCACGTCACATTCAAGTTCTAATCAGTCCAGAGTGAAGTGACCAAGAAGCTACTTGCTGCCTTCATTTTTTTATGCCTGTGATACCATTCCTCTATCTTTCTGAAATTGGAGCACATCAATTTGATCCAAGGACTTTACCTATTCACTAGAGCCTTTAGTTTTCAAAATTCCATATTTAATAAGTTGTGTTTTACTTGATCAAATAACAGAATTTATTAGTATTTGAAATCTGTTTATAAGCAACCATCTTTCTAGTTAGGTCATAGTAAAGCTTTACTGGTTAGAAGTAAGTTTGGGGAAACCGTATATAATGAAAAGATTGCAACTTAGACTGTTTTTGGGGAGCCCATTTTATTCTTAACTGACAAATTATGAACAAAGATATGAATAGGCAAACTAGTGAAATTAGACAAGTTACTGAGTTAGAATTTATAATAAATATAGGATAGTTATATATTTTTGTCTCAGATTATCCCACAAATTTTTTATTTTGGGGATGCTTATATTGTAATAAACATGAGAATCCATTGTTTCACCAAATACAAATAGCATAATGTCAAAAAATGTTGTCATGGATTAGTACTCTTAGACTCATTTCTGTCCCCAATGTTATCACCTTCATGCTGGGTCCCTTTTTTTTTTAAACAAAGAAATGTTTTATATTCCTTCACAAACATTATTACAAGGACCATGACAAATAGCAGCAACTTCCTAAGAGATGAGAGTGCTGAGTTAGCAGTTCTGCTAACCCTACTTGTTAACTCATTGTAAATTACCACATATCATGGACCTTCAGGGTCCTTTGCCAGAGTGTTGAATCCACAAAAGTCAAGTCTACTGCAGTAATCTCAACCCTGGCTGCCCATCAATTGATCTGAAGAGACTTAAAATTATAGATGTTTGAGCTCCACCCTCAGTGATTCTAATTTGTAGGTCTGTTGTGTTAGCTAGAAATAGAAATGTTCAGAGAGGCACAATTGTCTAGTTACTATCATATGGCTTATCTACTTTTCATGACTATAATGAATGGTTTACATGTTTTGCTCATTCAATTTTTTACTTAAGATTTTTCTATCTACTGGAAACAAATTTTTTAATTGTGAAAACTAATTCTTTCCCTAGGAACACCTCCTGTTCTGAATGTCTAAAGTAGTTTTGTAATAAGGGCAAGAAATAGTTGTAAATTTTTACTATGAGATTGCATTTTTTTAAATGTTATTCTTCCCATCTTTTATCACAAATATGCTACTCCTGGAAAATTCACCCTTGAAATTTACAGTATAATTCTTGCAAAAATTGTGAAACTTTCTGGTAAAAGGAGAAAACTGTTGACCAAAAACTATTTTATCTACTATTTCAATTCATGGCAAAACTGATTTTATTAAATTATATGAATAAAAAAGACAAGTTACATTGATAATTATTTTTTTCTGAAAGTAAAAGGGATATATTTTGATAGGTTGGCTAATATGTCCCTTCTCTATCAATGGAAAAAGATGTATGTGTGTGTTTTGTATCTACACGTATATGTATACACATATAGGGATTTCCTTAGGAATAGACAGTGGAAAATTAGGTTTTGCTAATATGTTTCTCTTAAGACATAAAAAAAAAATCTTTCAACTAAAAATGTTAATGAAATCTGCCATCACCCACTTTCTAGTAAAAGTTCTCATTTTCATTTGGGGTCCATATTTGTAGAAGATCTAAATTTTGGAATGAGCAAACTGGTATCCATATTAGATGTTGTACGTTCATTCTGTCAAACAGGGACAGTTATGTGGTGTCTTCCTAATCCAGCTCTGATGAAAAAAAAAGTGCTTTTGAGTAAAAGAACATTAGTGGGGAACAACCCTCTGAAGTTGTCATAAGAATTAATGCCTTGTGGTATCACCACTTTTCTTAGCTGTGATCCCACTGTTGAACTCATATAGTTTCTCAGTTCTGTAGTTATGAAGACTTTTAAAGTGTTCCTCAGCTCAGCAGTAGTTGAGGACAGGGAGAACAGTATCATTTGCCCACTTTTCAGTATGCTTACTTCCCCTTATCTCTTGTTGCATATTCTGTCCTCATTTTTTACAACCATCTATGATTGCAGAGCAAGATGCCTCTGGGCAAGTCATTACAAATGTATATGGTTTCTGTATCCCTCTGCTGTCCCTCTGTTATCTAATCCCATTCTACCCTGGATATGACCCACATGCTAAAGCATTGTACATTCCTTATATATAAGATATAATGAACCAAGATATATAAAATATACTGAAAAAGGATCTCAATAGAGTTGTCAATACAATAGGTTTTATATTTTTCTCTTCCTGATTTTTATTTCTTTATATGTATGCACACAGTATCAAATGTGTCATGAATAATTGTGACTTACTATAATATCACTAAACATGAAAAATTATATAAGAAAAGTCTTCAGAAAATTTGCTTTTATGTGATATATATTTTTTAAATCTGTTATTTATTTTTTAAGTAATCTCTGCCCATTGTGGGGCTTGAACTCACAGCCCCAAGATCAAGTTGCATGCTTTACTGACTGAGCCAGCCAGGCACCCCCTGATTATTATATTTTTTGATATCTTCTTAATACAGCTCTTTAATACTGGAAGGTGTTGAACCACAGAGTACATGTGAATTAGAAGTGGATGCTGTAGCTGCTGATATCTTAAATCGGCTGGACATTGAAGGTATATACGCAATTATTAATACGTGTTTTTTATTTTAAAATTTAATGACCAAAGTAGAGTGGAAAAAATAGGGAAGAAAACATTAGTAGGGAAGTAACATGTTATAGAAGGAGGATGCAAAATGTTATGAAGATTTCTTCTGTACCTCTGATGAGATGGTCATTATATTTTCATTCATGTATGTTTGCATAGACATGAGCCTAAAGTAAGACACTAAATACATTAGCCATCATAAAAGAATTTCATATACTCTGCCTTTTAATTTTTAGGTTATATACCAGGGAGGGGACTCTTAGGTGTATTGGCTGTCATCAAATGTTTAAATCTTACTCATTTGTTGGGTTTTTGGGAGCCAGTAGGAAGAAAACTAAAAAAGGAATAATGTAATAATGTAGATTGGGAATGTTTGGTCATTTTATTACATAAAGCAGATAATTTTTTTTAAAGATTTTATTTATTTATTTATTTGAGAGAGAGAGAGAGAGAGCACGTGAGAGGAGGGAGGGTCAGAGGGAGAAGCAGACTCCCTGCTGAGCAGGGAGCCCGATGCGGGACTTGATCCTGGAATCCAGGATCATGACCTGAGCCGAAGGCAGTCGCTTAACCAACGGAGCCACCAAGGCGCCCAAAGCAGATAATTTTTTTTAAGGCAGTATTTTTTTTTTTAATTTTGGATTTCTTTTTCTGAGCAAGTATTTTTCACTTTGATCCTTGTCGTATTAAAGTACTGTTGTGATTATAGCTCAAATTGGTGGAAACCCTGGTCTGCAGGCCATATGGGAAGATGAAAAGCAACGGCGAAGAAACAGAAATGAAACTTCTCAAATTAGCCAACCCGAATCACAAGGTATAAACCTAATAGTACTCTGGTGATTTTTTTTTACACTAAATATTCTAATAGAAAAGTTTAAGCCATTGAGTTTTTACCTTGACATTAAAGTTTATTTTTCAAATTACCTTTAAATGTTGTAGTTTTTTCCTTTTGTCATTGCTCTGAACTGTAATTCTTTACCTTCAAAGTGTCACTCATTGTTCTCTCGCTCCACCCACACCCCCATCCCCATAGAAATTGGCATCTTCATTGTCCTTGGTTTTTCACCTTACCTTGTCTTCTTGTCCCAGCTCTTAGCTCCTTTTTTATTTTCTAGAATGTTCTAGGCTTTTGTATTTCCAAATGAGCTAGAATACTCACAGAAGATATGAGTCCCAACTTAGAAACACTGTGTTTTGTTCATTAAGCTTTGAAAATGTAAGCTTTGAAATACTGCCCTTAAACTATTTTCTGGGTATGTCCTATAAATTCCCACTTTGATCATCTTGTACAGCTCTGAAGAAAATACTCATTTTATGTATTACTAAATTCTGCTACATTCAAAAAAGAATTTGAGGACTTAAATAAATGCCATGGATACCATAAAAAATTTTAAATAAAAGTAAAAGAATTAAAGACATACGTAAAAGAATAAAAAGACATAATTCAGAAGGTAAATATATTTGAAATACAGTAGTAAGTATACATTTAAGTCCAATTAAAATTTTTATTATATCTTGGACACTAAAAATGCTATGATAAATTTTGAATGCCTTCTAAGATAGAAATATTTTATAAGGGGGAAATTTCTAAGTTCAGAGTGTGCGATACATTTATAGGTAGAGAACAATGTTTTTGTTTTAGATTTAGGTTATAATTATAGAACTTAATCTTGAACTGACTTTAAGTACTTAATTTTATAGCTTCAGTAACAACTGTTTCTCTTTTGTTTGATTTAATAATAGGACTACTTTTAGGTGGTATTATATGTGTCAAGAGAAAGATAGGAAATTGTTAACCATTTTAAAAGCTACTCTAAGAGAAAGGTAAATATTTCATTCATTATCTACATGTTTTAATGCACTTTTAAAATTCAAAGATCGCAGGTTTGTGCCAGCAACAGAAAGTGACAAAATTTTTCAGAAGAGACTTCAGGAAATTCTCAAACAGAATGATTTCTCTGTGTAAGTGGTTATTTATTATAGATCTCAGAACTAATTTTATTGCTTTGTTATCTAGTTTGTTATAAAGGATATGTTTTAATTAAGCAGAACATTATCAGGATCAGTGGACTACAGCGATGGATCTCAGGAGTTCTCTGCTGAGTTAACATTGCACTCTGAAGTTCTGTCTCCTGATACTCTTCAGTGTACACCAGCTAATATGGTAGAAGTCCACAAAGATACAGAGTTGAGCAAAGGTGAGGTTTGTTTTGCAAGTATACAGAAAATACTATAATAGACATCGGTATATCTAGCACTGAGATTAGTATTTAGTTGACTTAGCTAAGTTTCTCCCATTCCTTTACCTTTTCTTCATTTCTAGAGGTAAACACTAGTCTAAAGTTGTTGTAAATTGTTACCATATGATTTTATATTTTCTTATGTATGTCTATAATATATACTGCTATTTTAGGTTTTAAATTTTTAGGTTTTAAATTTAGTATTTAAATTTTACACAAATGGTGTCTTACTTGACATAATGTAATTGAGGAGGCACCTGGGTGGCTCAGTCAGTTAAGCATCTGACTCTTGATCTCAGCTTAGGTCTTGATCTTTGGGTTGTGAGTTCAAGCTCCACGTTGGGCTCCATGCTGGGTGTGGAGCCTACTTTTTAATTAATTAATTAATTAAGGTATAATTTGTATAACATAGAGCACACTCATTTTAACTGTACAATTCAGGGATTCGTGGGTGGCTCAGTAGGTTAAGTGTCTGCCTTCTGCTCAGGTCGTGATCCCAGGGTCCTGGGATTGAGTTCTGAACCAGGCTACTTGCTCAGTGGGGAGCCTGCTTCTCCCTCTGCCTGCTCTGCCTGCTGCTCCCACTGCTTGTGCTCTCTCTCTCTCTCTCTCTCACAAATAAAAAAATCTTTAAGTGTACAATTCAATGATTTAGTAAATTTATAGAGTTATGCAAACATCCCCATAATTCAATTTTAGAACATTTCTTTCACCTCAGAAGATTCCTTGTGTCCATTTGCAGTCACATCTGTTCCCACCTCCAGCCCTAAGTAATCACTAATCAATCCACTTTCAAGATTTGCCTTTTCTAGATATAGCATATAAATGAAATTACACAATATGTGATTTTTTATGTCTTCTTTCATTTAGCATAATATTTCCAGTTCATCCATATTGTAGTATCTACCAGTATTTCAATTTTTTTAATTTTATTACCAGATAGTATTGCATTTTATGGATATTACCATATTTTGTTAATTCATTCATCAGTTGATGGATATTTGAGTTGTTTTCACTTTTTTGGCTCTTAAAAATAATGCTGCTATGAACACTTACATGTAAGTCTTTGTGTAGATGTATATTTGCATTTTTCTTGAGAGACACCAAGAATGGAATTGCTGGGTCATTTGGTAAACTTGCATTTAACTTTTTAATAAACTACAATACTGTTTTCCAAAGTGACTATACTGTTTTACATTTCCACCAGCATTATGTGAAGGTTCCAGTGACCCTGCATCCTCATGAACACTTATTTGTCTTTTTTATATAGCCATCCTAGTGTGTGTGAAATGGCATCTCATTATAGTTTTAATTATCCTTTCCCTCATTACTAATGATGTTGAGTATCTTTTATGTCAACATTATAATTTTGAAATCTATCCTTGTTCATACATGTCTCTAGTTCACTCATTTTAGCTGCTGAATAATGTTCCTTTGAAAGACTAAACACGTTTATCTGCTTCTCTACAACTATTAGATGGTTTTCATTTTTGCACTGTTATTAATATAAGTGTTATTTTTGTCATCTTTTGGCAAGAGTTTCTCCATAGAAAACATATAGAAGTGTAATTTGCCAGGTCTTAGGGTATAAGTACTCTACCTAGGTAGCATCTGTTCTAACAGGGTTTCTGTAAGGTAGATTATACACGATTAGTAAATAAAAGAATAATGAAAGTTTTACTCCAGGGGCGCCTGGGTGGCTCAGTCGTTAAGCGTCTGCCTTCGGCTCAAGTCATGGTCCCAGGGTCCTGGGATCGAGCCCCGCATCCGGCTCCCTGCTCCGCGGGGAGCCTGCTTCTCCCCCTGCCACTCCTCCTGCTTGTGTTCCCACTCTCGCTGTCTGTCTCTCTGTCAAATAAATAAATCTTAAAAAAAAAAAAAGTTTTGCTCCAAAGTCACATTGTTTCATATGCAGTTTTTCTAGGCAAGGGGAGCCAGAATAGCAGGAGTTGGATTACAGCTTTCAGAAGGAATGGAAAAGCCTCCTTTACACTTGCTGCATTAGCGGCAGAGGCTCTTTTGACTTATATTTAACTACAATTCCAAATGAGCATCGTTACACCCAGGGCTTCCTCCTGAAGATTTGCATCCCAGCATTTTGACATCTCTGACTCATGGCAGGTTGCACCTGAGGTCTCCTGGGCTCACCTCATTGGCAACCTACTGGCTCAGAGTTCTGCTTGCATTTGCTTTGTCTTAGCATCTGCCAGCTGCGTTCTAATCAAAATGTATCCAGCATTTCCATACCATTATTTCCTGTGCATTTTAATATCCACTATGACAGCCTCCAGCCACACTGGCTGCCTGCCTGCCTGAGTTATCTCCTCAGGTACCAATTATTGATTTTATCAGTGTTCTGGTTACAAAGCTGCATAAATTTTGCCTTAACCTTTTCCCCCCCATAAGCCCTATTATTTTTAGAGCTCATTTTTCAGATTTTGAAGTATGTTAATAATAAAAATATCACATTTTAATAGTAATAATATAAAATGATCATACTTAAGTGTATAATCCCACAGTGTACTAGAGCTTATATTTCCCTCCATCCTCAATGACATTTGATAGTATCAGATGTAAAAATTTTTTGCCATTCTGATTCTGTGAAATGGTATCTCCTTAGTTTAATTTGCATTTCCTGATTACTAATAAGTTTGAGCATTTGTGTGTCTTTATCTGAGAATTGCTTATTCATGCTCTTGGCTCATTTTCTTTTGGGTCCTTCCCTATCATGATGTAATGCAAGTTTTCATCCCTACAGTTTATGTGTGCTTACAGTTTGGTTTTTCACATTTAGGTCTTATAAGTACTTATCTGAAATTTTACTTGTATATATAGTAAGGATCTAATTATGTCTCTTTTTATAAGAGAGGGAGGGGGAGAGGTAGAGGGAGAAAGAGAATTGGGGCTCAGTATCATGACTTGAGCTGAAATCAAGAGCCAGACACTTAACCAACTGAGCCACCCAAGCACCCCGTATTTTTCTAAAGGTAAATAGCTAGTTCCGGCATATTTACTGCAAAATTTTTTTTCCACTGAATTATTCCACCTCAGTTATGTTCCCCTATGTTAATATACTGTTGTAATTACTGTTGATTTATAAGTATTGATATATATATCAGGGGCAGATCTTACTTTGTTCAACTACAAAATTGTCTACTCTTGATCTTTTAAAGAAACTCTCCATATTAATTTTAGGATCAGATGGTTCACTTCTGGAAAGTATCCTGTTCAGATTTTGCTGGCAGTTTATTGAATTTATAGACTGATTTAGGAACATTTTTAATCTTTAATAAAGCTAGATCATCTCATCTATGAACAGGATGTATTTCTCATTTTACTTGGTCTTCTTTCATATCTTTCAATAGAGTTTTGCCATTTTCTTTGTAAAATTTGATATCTTAGATATACTACAGGTGCCTTATAATTGTTGCAATTGTAAGTTTATCTTTGAAAAATTATACCTTCTAATTGCTAGTATACAGGAACTTCACTGACCTTTGTATATCATTCTTATATACAGCAACTTTTATTAGCACTAGTAGTTTTTTTCTGTTGGATTTTTTTGTGTATGAAGTCCTCATCTGTAAATAACAACTTTATTTCTTTACCCATCTTTTTTAAGGCACTGCTTAAGGACTCAGATAATGTTAAGTAGAAATAATGGTCTTTTTCCTGGCTTTGAAAGGATTGCTTCTATATTTTATCATTACATATGAAATTTACTACAGGTTGTTGGCAGATAACTTTAATTAGATTAAGATCTCTCCTATTGCTTGCTTGCTATGAAGTTTAGTTTTTTTAAAACATGAATGGATAATAAGTTAAATTTTACCAAATGTTCTTTTCTGAATTTATTGAAATGATTGTATTTTTTTCCTTTTACTCTGATAATATAGTTACGTTAAAATGGTTTTTATTTTCAAATGTTAAACTACCTGTGTACTCCTGAAAGAAACCCTTCTTTGTCACAATGTGGTATTTTTTTTAAAGCATTGCTATATCTACTTTACTAATACTGTGTTTGGAATTTATTCTTTTTGTTTTTAATAATTGAGAAAGAGCCATACTTTGCCCCATTGAGTTGTGAAGTTTTCTTTCTTTTTGAACTCTTCAAGAATTTTAATAATGTATAGAATTGTCAAATCACTATGTTGTACAACCAAAACTAATATAACATTGTATGTCAATTATATTTCAATTAAAAAAACAATTTTTATTAGATTTGTATAATCTATTTCTTGGAGATTTGATAGATCTCATCTATAAAGACATCCAGACTGCATAGTTTCTTGTAGGTGAATTTTGTGTTGGGGCATGGAAAATAGAAGGGATTTTAAACTACTAATTTAATTTCCATAATTGTTACAGGTCTACTCGATTACTATTTCCTTTTTTTAAAGATTTTATTTATTTATTTATTTATTTATTTATTTGAGAGAGAGCGCGCGTGCAGGAGCAGGGGGAGGGGCGTAGCAAGAGGGAGAGGAAGGGGGAAAGAATCTGAAGCAGACTCTGCACTGAGCGTGAAGTCCAAGCAGGGTCCAGTCTCTCAACCCTGAGATCACCACCCAAGTGGAAACCAAGAGTTGGTTGTCCAACTGACTGAACCACCCAGGCGCCCCTCAATATTTCTATTTATTTATTTATTTATTTAAGATTTTACTTATATGAGAGGGGTGCCTGGGTGGCTCGGTCAGTTAAGTGGCTGCCTTTGGCTCAGGTCATGATCCCAGGGTCCTTGGATCGAGCCCCGCATCGGGCTGCTCAGCAGAGCCTGCTTCTCCCTCTCCCTCTACCGCTCCCCTTGCTTGTGCTCTCTCTCTCTCTCTCTCTCTGTGTCAAATAAATAAAATCTTTAAAAATAAAAAGATTGTACTTATATGAGAAAGTGCATGAGTGCGGGGAGGGGAACTGCTTTCCAGTTAGCTCTAACTGCCTTCCCTTTTCTGCTATTTCCTGCTGCTATTTGCCTTTTACTGTCTCTATCTCTCTCCCTTTCACTAGATTATGAGACTCATTTTATCTTTATTCTTAAAATTATTTAATCCAGCGGTTCAAATTAGGCTTATTAAAATCCCATGTTTAAAGAACAAATTTTTAGATCATGAGTTGAAAGCTGAGAAATGTAAATAATTTGTAATTTTTTAAACCATAGAGAATAAAGAATTATATTACTCTTTTCCCTATGTATATTTTAATTTAATCAGAGTACTGTAACTGTACAAGGCTAAAGAGATTGTAAATATTTAGTGATTCACAGACTGAGGGTTTTCTTTTTAATTTTTAAAAATTTTTTAAAAGATTTATTTGAGAGAGAAAGTGTATTGTGCACACGTGAGCACAAGCAGTGGGGGAGGGGCAAAGGGAGAAGGAGAGAAAAATCTTAAGCGGACTCCTCGTTGAGCATGGAGCCCAATGTGGGTCTCCGTCTTATGACCCTGAGGTTATGACCTGAGCCAAAACCAAGAGTCAGAGGCTTAACTGACTGCACCACCCAGGCACCCCTGGATTGTTTTTGTTTTTTTTTCTCCCCTTTTTTAATTACTCCATGTAACTGGTTAGATATTCCTGTGGCTTTTACTAAATTTTATTATGTTTTTATTTAACATATATCACTAACACTTCAAAATTTTAAATAGGTTTGCATCGTCATGCTTCCTAATTTACACAAATTTTAAACAGTAAATTTTAGATTTAAGCTGTTGCTTTAATGTTTTTGTATTCTTTGTCATCTTAAGGTCACACTACACACAAAGTGGAGGAAGCTCTTATTAATGAAGAAGCAATTTTGAACCTCATGGAAAATAGTCAGACTTTTCAGCCTTTGACCCAAAGACTGAGTGAGTCACCAGTTTTCTGTAAGTAACAATTCTACCATAAATTTCAGTATGTTAATCAATGAAAGTGTATTATGTGAGGGGATATTTTTCCTTTGGTTTGAAGAGGTTAATGTTGCATGTTCAATAAATTCTTACTGTAAGTATAAAATGAAGCCTTGTATTAAATGAAGTAGCTTTGTTTTTTGTTTTTTACACAGCTTTTTCTAAAAAAACAATTATGAAGGAAAAGAATTCCTTTGCTTTTTTTTTTTTTTAACTTCACTTTGGAGGAAGACCATATTGCTTTAGGGGGGAAAATGCATTCATTTTGAGTTAAAGTTTTCCAAAGTTGAGTACATTAATAAAATACCATAATTCTTTCTTGGTGAGTATCAGAAATTTCTCTGAACAGTTCTTTTTAAGCCATTAATTTTTGTTTGAGTAGACTATGACCTTTATTTCTGCGTGTTTTTTCATTTCCCTAAACGCATTTTCATTAGCATGATAAGCCATTTGCTAGATTTCATTTCATTAATATAGTCTAATTTACTGACATCTTTTTCAGAAATTTATTTAAAATTTCATTGCAAAAATTGAGATGTCATTGAGTTTCATGCCTTTTTTATAGCTTGGTTTAGTGATTTTATGTTTCTTTGTGAACTTTCTATTTTTTCATTCTTATTGTATCAAATGTGTTCCCAGCTTTCTACATTGTCCTTTGTCATCTTCATTTTCATTTGAATGGAACACAAATTGACTAGGAACAGTACCAAAATTATTGTACACAGTCATAGATCAAGAATATTTGAGACAGGAGTAGAAAACTTTTTTTCCTTTATAAATGAATGGCATATGCAGAAAGAAATGATCCAGAGAAAAAATAAGCAGCTGAAAGAGAGGAACAAAGAGAAAATGAAGGAATTGAAAAAGAGACTGAGACATATCCTTATTTCATTACATGAGGCAAATAGAATATATCATCAGTAGATAAATTCCACCTTGCCTAAGGTTGCAAAAATGCAATCTCAATGTTAGTCCAAGATCTGAAAGTCAAATACCTATAAATCATTTGCCTAATATTAATTTTTTTTTTTTTAAGAATGAGACAGGAAAAATGAACTGCAGTTCTAGGTTTAAGAAAAGATTTTTGGGGGCGCCTGGGTGGCTCAGGCAGTTAAGCATCTGCCTTCAGCTCAGATCATGATCTCAAGGTCCTGGGATCGAGCCCCACACCCCTACTGAGCAGGGAGCCTGCTTCTCCCTCACCCTCTGCCTGCCGCTCCCCCTTCTTGTACTCACTCACTCTCTCTGTCAAATAAATAAAATCTTTAAAAAAGAGAGATTTTTGCCAAAATGGCTCTTGTAAGCAACATCTTTATTTTTGCCTTTATATTTGGTAGTATAATTGAACCAATTTCTTCAATGTCAATGAAGAAAACATGAAACCTGATGTTTTAGTAAATAGGGAGTGCATTATCTCATTTTACAGAGAAAAAAGTTGTGTGTTAGAACAAACCTCCATCTTCGTGGTCTTTTTTTTTTTAAGATTTATTATTTTTTAAGATTTATTATTTGAGAGAGAACGAGAGCGCATGCATGGGGGGGCAGAAGGAGAGGAAGAGAGAGAATCTCAAGCAGACTCCCTGCTGAGCTCAATCTCATGACCCTGAAATCATGACCGGAGCCAAAACCAAGAGTCGGATGTTTAACCGACTGAGCCACCCAGGCACAGCCCCCCCCCTTTTTTTAATAATACCTTTTATTGATATATTTCACATACCAGAAAATTTGCCTTCTTAATTGTGTATGGTTCAGTGATTTTTTTTAAAGATTTTTATTTATTTATTTGAGAGAGAGAGTGAGCACAAATGGGGAGGAGGGGCAGAAGTAGAAGCAGACTCCCCACTGAACAGGGAACCCGACATGGGGCTCGATCCCAGGACCCTGAGATTATGACCTTAGCCGAAGGCGGATGCTTAACCAACTGATCCACCCAGGCACCCCCAGTTCAGTGATTTTTGTCTTGTTCACAGAGTTATGCAACCATCTCCACTAATTCCAGGACATTTTTATCACCCTAAAAAGCAACCTCATAGCCATTAGCAGTCACTCCCCATTCTTCCCTCCTCTCAGCTCTTGGCAACCACTAATCTATTCTCTTTTTTACTGGATTTACCTATTTGGGTCATTTCATATAAATGGAATCATAAAACCTTTTGTTTGTGGCTTCTTTCACTTAGCATAATGTTTTCACCAAGGTTCATTCCAGTTGTAGCATGTATCAGTATTTCATTCCTTTTCACTACTGAATAATATTCCCTCATATGGATATACCATAGTTCATTTATCCATTCTTCAGATGATGGCTTTGTGAGTTTCCACATTTTTGGCAATTATGAATGATACTGCTGTGGTTATTCATGTGTAGGTTTTTGTGTGGACGTATGTTTTTAGTTATCTTGGTTTTATACCAGGAGTGGAATTGCTGTGTCATATGGTAACTATGCTTAACATTTCAGTGAACCATCAAACTTTTTTCCAAAGCTGCTGCACCATTTTACAGTCTGACCGGCAATATAGGAAGGTTCTAATTTCTTCCACTTCCTTTCCAATACTTATTACTTGTCTTGATTTGGCAAGCATAGTGCATATGAAGTGGCATCTCACTATAGTCTTCAAGGTTTTTTAAGTAATGTCATTGACCACTTTAAAGCTCTCTTGTGTTTTTCAACCACAGGTTTCATTTAACTATCCTATGAGCTAAATAAAACTTAAGTGAGAGCCGGGCACGGTGGCACACGCCTGTAGTCCCAGCTACTCGGGAGGCTGAGGCAGGAGGATCGCTTGAGCCCAGGAATTCTGGGCTGTAGTGCGCTATGCCGATCGGGTGTCCGCACTAAGTTCGGCATCAATATGGTGACCTTCCGGGAGCGGGGGACCACCAGGTTGCCTAAGGAGGGGTGAAATGGAGCAGGTCAAAACTTAAGTGAGAATAATGT
The DNA here is from genome assembly GCF_003265705.2 of Callorhinus ursinus. Taxonomy (NCBI): domain Eukaryota; kingdom Metazoa; phylum Chordata; class Mammalia; order Carnivora; family Otariidae; genus Callorhinus; species Callorhinus ursinus. The sequence goes on along the minus strand of NW_027397068.1, from coordinate 30,703,548 downwards.
GCTCACATGTATTGTTTTTAAGGCACTTCTTCCTTAGCATTTATTCATATATTTATTACGTATTTTGATTTTGTTTTGAACCCTGGTGACCCTATTTGGTTTAGTGCTCCTCAAGCTTAATTGTGCAGTAAGAGCTTGGACAGCTTGTCAAAATGCATCTTCCTGGGCCCTAACTCAGAAGTTCTGATTCTGAAAAGATGAAAGATGGGTTCTGGGAATCTTCTTTTTAATGAGGACACAAAATCATTATAATGCAAAGAGTCCAAGGATCATCACACTTTGATAAAAGAGCTACAGCAACACAGAAGTCTTTGCATGAGCTGTATTTTTTCAGTATGTGCCAGCATCTGTGATTTTGTTGTTTTGTAATTGATCTGAATTGTTGAATTATTTAGAAAAGTTATTTGTTAGTGATGCTTCACTTGTTTTATAGTGGACAGTAGTCCTGACGAGGCTCTGGTACATCTTCTTGCTGGTTTGGAAAATGATGGATATCAGGGGGGAAGAAATAGGATGCCATCACCATGTCATTTCTTTGGAAACACTAAAAATCCCCAAAATAGTGACGATGAAGAAAATGAACCACAGATTGAAAAAGAAGAAATGGAGCTTAGTTTGGTGATGTCTCAGAGATGGGACAGCAATATTGAAGAACCTTTTGCCAAAAAGAGGTAACTTTTTAGTTATTTCAGTTACTTTAATAATTTCCTGTTGTCATTTATCACTATTCTTTAATTAGAAATGATTTTTTACTATTATTCGTAATATAAATACCTTATAAACTAAATAGTCTTCTTTTGGGGCGCCTGGGTGGCTCAGTTGGTAAGCGGCTGCCTTTGGCTCAGGTCATGATCCTGGGGTCCTGGGATCGAGCCCCATGTCTGGCTCCCTGCTCAGCGGAGAGCCTGCTTCTCCCTCTCCCTCTCCCTCTGCCTGCCACTCTGCCTACTTATGCTGTCTATCTTTTTGTCAAATAAATAAATAAAATCTTAAATAAATAGTCTTCTTTTAAATCCCTTTAAAGTAGTGCTTTATTTTTCATGTGGCATAACTTCATATTCTAAGCAAAATAAGATTTTGCTACATTCAAAAAGACTAAACCTAGGTGTTGTTTTCCAGTTTTATTGAAAGATTAAACCTAAGGGTTTTTTTTTTTTCAAGTTTTATTTAGATATAATTGACCTATATCACTATGGGAGTTTCAATTGTATAGCATAAAGGTTTGACCTTACATATATTATGAAATGATTACCACAAATTAGTTTAGTTAACATTCATCATCGCATATAGATAAAATAAAAAGAAATGGAGGGCAAAAAAGGAAAAAAAGGTTTCTTCTTGTAATGAGAACTCTCAGGATTCACTCTAACAACTTTCCTCTTTAATCCTACAGGAGTGGTAACTATAGTCGCCATGTTGTACATTACATCCCTAGTATTTATCTTATAACTGTAAGTTTGTACCCTTTGACCACCTTCCTCCAGTTCCTTCTACCCCCATAAACCTAATTTAGAAATTATAAATATAGTATTAATATGTGTGGCTAGTAAGTGGGGCAAAGAAGAAGTGCCTCCTTACCTGTGAACTAGGAAAAAGAATGCCCCCTGAGAGTTATATGGGTTACAGCAACAGTTACAGAGTCAGCTTGAAGACAAGAAATAGCCTTTAGGTCTGATTAGACTGAAGGAATTAAATATTAAAAGTAAATAAATAAAGAGTCTCAGAAACAGACACTGGTATTCTGGTCCATTTCTCAAACTAAATGAATAAGATGGCACTGTGGTTTTCCAAATCAGTCTCTTGTGAGACTAATTGGTTTGAGTTATATGTTCTGTGTGTAGAAAAAGATGAGTCCTCTGAGCCTGAAACACTGAGTATGCGTCTCCTTTAAACTTATGTAGACAATACTAAAACTTCTGAACTGTTTGAAATTTTCTCTTGTTATGAGTATACATCAGAACACTTTCTTCTATATTTTCACAGTATGCTCCCTCATAGACTTACATTTTCATCCTATGGGTGGAGAATCCAGACCTACAAAATAATATTTCATACTTTTCCTAGCTTCATTTACTCAGTTCCCTTTGCTGTGACGGTGATAAATCATTCAAAGACTCAGCCCTTGACCTTTGAAGAACTAATGCTTCCTGGTCCAGACAGAATCGGTATTTGATTTCCTGATAGATTTGACCCTCAACAATGTCATAAAATGTCTTTTGTCAGTATTTCCTATCTGTTAAAAAAAAAAGTGAGGTGAAAGACAATTTTTTATAGCTCATCTATAAATCTTTTTTTCGATTTTTTAATATAAACTTTATAAATCTTTCCGTGAAATATCCTACTGGGAAATGCCTCAACCACATCAACCTATAAAATGGCTTTGTTCTTGTTTCTCTGTTCTGATTTCTGTAATAATAAATTCTCCCCAACATCTGGAAGTTTGCAACTTCAGTGTTGTATTTGACTTGCCCTCCTTTGCTGTTCTATCCTTCCACCCCCCTCCCTCCCAAGGTAATGTCCTAGTTTGGGCCTTCATTATCATTTATCTGGAACACTATGATTCACTTTTTAACTGGTCTCCTCCTTGCCTCTAGTTCTCCTTTATAAAAGGGGTAATAATTATGATTATTAAGTAAACATGGGCACTTGAAAGGGAAACAGTATCAGGAACCTTCATGTGTTCAAGTCATGCTCTACAGTTTTTATATCCTTTTTAAATATGGTTATTTAGGGGAATGTTATAATCATATTGAGTCTTAATTTCAGCCACACATTTGGTAAAGTCTTACATAACATCCTTGTAGATAAGGAGAATACATGGCAGTAGTGACCAATTAGGTGGGTTCACAAGAACTTACATGACTTTTCATTTAAAAAACAACATAAATGCTTAAATGGTAAGTATGCTAGATTGGATTGAGGTTGTCACAAATATTAGAGATTGGTAATTCTTTGGGTGACGATATAGATCCAAAAATGCCTCGAAACTAAATAGGTGATGCCTAATAAAGTATATAGACTCATGCAAGGGCTGTATCTAGATGAAATATATAGTCATATGTTTAGGTTCAGTCAGTCAGCTTTATAAATACACACTAGATAGACCTTCAGCTCACTCTGGGCTTAACAAATTCTGTGGGAAAGCCATGATTTTACTTTATTAAGAGCACAAGAGGGATGCCTGGGTGGCTCAGTCGGTTAAGCATCCGCCTTTGGCTCAGGTCATGATCCCAGGGTCCTGGCATCGAGTCCCGCATTGGGCTCCCTGCTCGGCGGGGAGCCTGCTTCTCCCTCTGCCTGCTGCTCCCCCTGCTTGTGCTCTCACTCACTCTCTCTAGCAAATAAATAAATAAAATATTTTTTTAAAAAAAGTACAATAAGTCTGTAGTGTTGCCAAAGTAGTGATTTTAATTATTAGCTACCAGCTGTACCTAGGGTAACATTTATTGTTCTAACAGATTTTTGGATTTTATTAATAAAATAATTACAGTATTTACTTGATGTATTTGTCTTGCTGTAATAAATTGGATTGCTTCTTTCATATTTTAGCAACGTGTTGACTATTTGATATTTCTATTTGATCTTCTGGCATTTCACTTTTTCTTATTTCCATTTGTTTTTCTCTCTTGATTGTTTTATTTTGGTATTTCTTTGATTTTACCTTCAGTATCATTAGCATTTTTTCTACAGTTTCTTAGATGATATCTTATTAGCTATTTATACTTTTATACCTGTATTAAGTACATGCACATTCAAATATATAAAATTCTTATAAAGTCACTATCTACTTGTTATCAGTAGTGTCAGCCTGTTTAAAATCATAGGGATGGTTTTTCCCACAATTAATGAATGCTTATATTTCATTGACTGGACCAATTCTGTGAAAACCATGCCCAAGTCAACCTTGGGAAAACAAACCTAAACATTTCATAAATGCACACTAGAAAGAGATTGAAAAATAGAAGTATAGTGTCTAGAAAAGGGGTTCTTCAATTGTATGTGGATGTTATATTCTGCCCTGAGTACCGTATTTTAAGAATCCTGAGAAAGGAAAGGAAAAGGAAAGAAGAGGAAGAAAAGGAAGGATCTGTGAACACTGTCACTTTTATTTATTTTTTTTAATTTAAATTTAATTAACATATATTATTGGTTTCAGAGGTAGAGGCCAGTGATTTATCAGTCTTACATAATACCCAGTGCTCATTACGTCACGTACCCTCCTTAATGTCCATTCCTCATTTTCTCCATCCCCCCACCCCCTTCCCCTCCAGCAACCCTTAGTTTCCTATGATTAAGAGTCTCTTATGGTTTGCCTCCCTCTCTGATTTCATCTTGTTTTATTTTTCCCTCCCTTCCCCTATGATCGTCTGTTTTGTTTCTTAAATTCCACCTAGAGTGAGATCATATGGTAATTGCCTTTCTATGATTGACTTATTTTGCTTAGCACAATACCCTCTAGTTCCATCCACTTCATTGCAAATGGCAATATTTCTTTTCTTTTTTTTTTTTTTTGATGGCTGAGTAGTATTGCATTGTGTATATATACTACATCTTCTTTATCCGTTCATCTATCAGTGGACATCTGGGCTCTTTCCATAGTTTGGCTATTGTGGACATGGCTGCTATAAACATTGGGGCGCAGGTGATCCTTGGGATCACTACATTTGTATCTTTGGGGTAAATCCCTAGGAGTGCAGTTGCTGGGTCATAGGGTAGCTCTATTTTCAACTTTTGGAGGAACCTCCATGCTGTTTTCCAGAGTTGCTGCACCAGCTTGCATTCCCAACACTGTCACTTTTAAAGAACAGTAGGAAGAATAGATAATGTTTGGTCTAATTAGAGAGGAATTATGGGACAAATTATAAATGCCTTCAAATATTTTAGAGTTATGTGGAAAATAGCATAGGCTGCATATAGCAACACATGACAAAAGCAGGAATAACGAATGGAATTTGGAAAATTCTGTGTAATAGAGGAAGAAAATCACTAGCAATTAATAATAGAAAAGATTAACCTGTGAAACAGCAAGCCCCTTATACTGAGAATGTAAAAATGGAGATTTTGTCATCTGTTAAAAATAAGGTTTTTGCATTGAGTAGAAAATTGGACTAGATGACCTTTAATAATTCTTTCAGCTCTTAAGACAATGATTTTAGTACAAATTGTGATTTGGTAAAGGATTAATGTAGAAACTGTTGTATGTAAAATTAAGGGACATTATCAAATTTTTGAGACAAGAGAAAGAAAAACTTAGGTATGGATAGAAAGGAAAGTATTGAGCTGGGACCTAGTGAAAAAATTTAAATTGGTAAGAGATGAATCCTGAAGAGATTATCTATCTGGAATTCACAGTCCATCTGAATTCTTTAGTAACCCACTTTAGAGCCAATGCTGGGATTGGCTCAACACCTGTACCACTTCCTAGCCCCTCTGATCCCTGTTTCCTCTTTCAGCCTCACCTGAGTACCCCCTTGCTTACCTTTTTGTTTGTTTTTTCCAGTTCACAGTGTAGAGATTGTATATTTGTGGAGACTTCTTAAAATATGCCGGGATGCCACCTTTTTAGAAGTTAGTGGGTTCTCACCCCAGCTGTAATCTATATCTAATAATAGGATGAGGGGGAGAATATAAGGAAGAACATGATTAGATATGGTAGTCCAGGATAGTGTGGAGCTTTGGATATAGGAATGATGGTGTTTTCTAGCTCACACGAGAAGGATTTTAAGTTTATCTGCAGTAACTTTTTATAGGACATGATACTAAAGCAAAATAAGTCTGCTTTTCTAAGGTTATAATTTTCAGATCTTTTCAGTTTACTGTTACAGCATCAGATTAAGCAAATTTTACTAATCTGACATGCTTTTTTCTATGATCATACTCACTAGTGAATCTTAATATTCTGTAGATCACTGTGTAGAAATACCCATAGAAGCTCAACTGAAGAAGATGATTCATCTTCAGAAGAAGAAATGGAGTGGAGTAATAACAGTTTGCTTCTAGCCAATCTTTCTATACCTCAGTTAGATGGAACTGCAGATGAAAATAGTGGTAAGTAAACTAATACTGAGAGCATTTCATGATTTAGCAGCTAAAGATGTATTTGATTTTAAAACTGTAATCACACATATAAAATTGGTTGAGTGTGAGGCTTTGACAACACTATCTGTTATGTTTCATCCTTCTCTAAGACTTTTTTCTTTTGAAAGAATGTGGATATATGCTTATTTCTCATTTCTAAGAGGATGACATTTGTAAATCACCGATTTAAAACTTCATAAACTTTAATCATGTTAACATTTAAGTAGCATAAGAAACTGTAAGAAATATGTTCAGATGTTAACTGGAATTTAAATAAAAACTTGAGAAAAGGGGCGCCTGGGTGGCTCAGTTGTTAGGCATCTGCCTTCGGCTCAGGTCATGATCCCAGGGACCTGGGATCGAGCCCTGCATCGGGCTCCCTGCTCCGCAGGAAGCCTGTTTCTCCCTCTCCTACTCCCCCTGCTTGTGTTCCCTCTCTCACTGCGTCTCTCAGTCACATAAATAAATAAAATTTTAAAAAATTTTAAAAACCAAAAAAACTTGAGAAAAAATATGCTCAGCTTATTTGAAGTGATAATACAAAGAAGCATATTGTTTTATGAAAAATTTTCAAGGTGACAGGTTTTTCCCTGTTCACCACAAAGGCACTGAATATTAATCTATTTTTTTAAATTTTTTAATTTTTTTTGAGAGAGAGCGAGAACATGAGCCGGGGGAGGGCAAGAGGGAGAGGGAGAGAATCTCAAGCAGGTTCCATGTTCTGTGCAGAGTCCAATGCAGAGCTCGATCCCAGGACCCTTAGATCATAACCTGAACTAAAATCGAGAGTTAGATGCTCAACCAACTGAGCCACCCAGGCACCCCTAATATAATTTATTTCTGACCAAAGGAATGTGTTTAAAATAATGACTAATAGGGGCGCCTGGGTGGCTCAGTCGTTAGGCGTCTGCCTTCAGCTCAGGTCATGATCCCAGGGTCCTGGGATTGAGCCCCACGTCGGGCTCCCCGCTCCGCAGGAAGCCTGCTTCTCCCCCTCCCACTCCCCCTGCTTGTGTTCCCTCTCTCGCTGTGTCTCTCACTGTCGGATAAATAAAATCTTTAAAAATAAAAATAAAATAAAATAATGACTAATAATCAAGTATAACTGACTCTTGATTATTTAGATTGAGTTATTATCTTAATAATAGGAATGACCTTTTGAGATAACCATTTTAAGCATAGAAACTTAATTTCATATAGTTTCTTTCATGGTGATAGTATGGAAAAATATTTTAAAAATTAAAAGCATGGAAGTGAAATAAATTCTTTTTTTCCTGATTTCAGACAATCCATTGAACAACGAAAATTCTAGGACCCACTCTTCTGTGATTGCAACAAGCAAGTTATCAGTAAAACCTTCCATCTTTCACAAAGATGCTGCTACATTAGAACCCCCATCTTCTGCTAAGATTACCTTTCAGTGTAAACACACAAGTGCCCTTTCTTCCCATGTTTTGAAGAAGGAAGATTTAATTGAGGAACTTCCACAGCCAAACAACATAGAAAAATGTCTGGATCATTCAGTTGCTTCTTTTACAAATGAAAGCACTTACTCTATGAAATACCCTGGATCTTTGAACAATTCTGTCCATTCAGAAAACTCTCATAAAGAAAGTAAGAAAGATATCCTCCCAGTATCTTCCTGTGAAAGTAGTATTTTTGATTATGAAGAAGATATTCCATCTGTTACAAGACAAGTACCAAGTAGAAAGTATACAAATATTAGAAAAATTGATAAGGATGCCCCTTTTATACATATGAACCGTCATAGTAGTGAAAGTACATTGGGCAAAAATTCTTTCAACTTTTCTGACCTAAGTCATTCAAAAAACAAATTATCCTCTGAAGGAAATGAAAAAGGAAACAGCACAGCTCTAAATAGTTTATTCCCTTCATCCTTAACTGAAAATTGTGAATTGCTCTCATGCACAGGAGAGAATAGAACTATGGTACATTCTCTTGATAGCATTGCTGATGAAAGTGGGCTAAATAAACTTAAAATTAGATATGAAGAGTTTCAAGAACATAAAACAGAAAAGCCAAGCCTCAGCCAGCAAGCAGCACATTATATGTTTTTTCCCAGTGTTGTTCTTTCCAACTGTCTCAGTAGACCACAGAAACTCTCTCCTGTCACATACAAACTACAACCTAGCAGTAAACAGTCCCGGTTAAAAATGAATAAAAAGAAGCTTATAGGTCATCAAGAGACTTCTACCAAAACTAGTGAGACTGTATCCACAAAAGATAACTGTATACAAAATAATCCTTGTAATAGTAATCCTGAGAAGGATAACGTGTTGGCCAGTGATTTAATTAAAGTCACCCGCGGAGCTTTTGAAAATAAAACACCCGCAGACAGTTTCATAGACTGTCACTTTGGAGATGGAACCTTAGAAACTGAGCAGTCCTTTGGATTGTTTGGAAATAAATATACACTTAGAGCCAAACGCAAGGTAAATTATGAGACTGAAGATAGTGAGTCAAGTTTTGTAACACATAACTCAAAAATTAGCCTACCTCATCCCATGGAAATTGGTGAAAGTTTAGATGGAACTCTCAAATCTCGAAAACGAAGAAAAATGTCTAAAAAGCTACCCCCTGTCATCATAAAGTATATTATTATTAATAGATTTAGAGGGAGAAAAAATATGCTTGTGAAGCTAGGAAAAATAGACTCTAAGGAAAAACAAGTTATATTGACAGAGGAAAAAATGGAACTATATAAAAAGCTTGCACCTTTGAAGGATTTTTGGCCAAAAGTTCCTGACTCCCCTGCAACCAAATATCCCATTTATCCACTAACACCAAAGAAAAGTCACAGAAGAAAATCAAAACATAAGTCTGCTAAGAAAAAAACTGGTAAGCAACAAAGGACAAATAGTGAAAATATTAAAAGAACTCTGTCTTTCAGGCGAAAACGGTCACATGCTATCCTGTCTCCTCCCTCGCCATCTTACAATGCTGAAACCGAAGACTGTGACTTGAATTATAGTGATGTTATGTCTAAACTAGGTTTTCTTTCTGAGAGAAGCACAAGTCCCATAAATTCTTCTCCCCCTCGCTGCTGGTCTCCCACAGATCCAAGAGCTGAAGAAATGATGGCTGCTGCAGATAAAGAAGCAATGCTTTTTAAGGGTCCTAATGCATGTAATAACAAGACTGTTAATTCCCGTATGGAAAAAAATAGTCGAGCAAGAGCTCAGGTTAAGAAATCAAAAACTAAGCTTGTTAATCCCTCTGTAGCTACTAAGAAAAGGAACAAACGAAATCAGACAAATAAAGTAGATGATGGAAAAAAGAAACAGAGAGCAAAACAGAAACAAAAAACAAATGAGAAAGTTATGCCAAGAAAGCATATAACAGTTAAAGATGAAAAAATAAAATCTCAGTCTGGTACTGAAGTTAAGTTTGTGCTGAAACATCAGAATGTGTCTGAGACCTCAAATAATTCTGGAGGCTCTCAATTACTTTTTAAACAGAAAGATGTGTCACTAATGGGCTCTGCTATAGATCATCCCCTTTCTGTTCCCTTGCCCACCGGAATTCATGCACAACAGAATTTATCTGGTTGCTTTCCTTCTTTTTTAGAAAGCAAGAAGCCTGTAGATTTGCAAACATTACCCAGCTCACGAGATGATTTGCATTCATCAGTTGTCTGTAGTTCTTTGGGACCTGGAATCTCAAAAATTAATGTTCAGAAGTCTCATAACCAAAATGCTATGTTTACTCTAAAGGAATCAACCTTGATTCAAAAAAATATATTTGATCTTTCCAACCATTTGTCTCAGGTAGCACAGAATACACAGATATCTTCGGGTATAATGTCTCCAAAGACAGAAGAGAATGCAAATACACAAAAAAACTATTTGTCATCTATCGGAAAGTTAAATGAATATCGTAATTCCTTAGAATCAAAGCCAGACCAGGCGTATGCCTCTAATTTTTTGCATTGCAAAGACAGTCAGCAGCAGATTGTGTGCATGGCAGAACAGTCAAAGCACAGCGAAATTTGTTCTCCAGGAAATGCAGCTTCAGAGGAAAGCCAAATGCCTAATAATTGCTTTGTAACTTCCTTGAGAAGTCCAATCAAACAAATAGCATGGGAGCAAAAACAAAGGGGCTTTATTTTAGATATGTCAAATTTTAAACCTGAAAGGGTAAAACAGAGGTCGTTGTCAGAAGCAATTTCACAAACCAAAGCACTTTCTCAGTGTAAAAGTCGAAATGTGTCAACACCCTCAACATTTGGTGAAGGCCAGTCTGGACTGGCAGTTCTAAAAGAATTGTTACAGAAAAGACAGCAGAAAGCACAAAATGCAAGTATTATGCAAGACCCATTATCTAATAAACATCAACCAAACAAAAGTATTTCTGGTTCCCTTGAACAAAAAACAATTAAACGAACACGATCAGTAACAAGAAAACCTCGAACTCCCAGAAGTACAAAACCTAAAGAAAAAATTCCCAAACTTCTTAAAGTAGACTCTCTAAATTTACAAAACTCTGGTCAGTTGGATAACTCTCTATCAGATGACAGTCCCGTCTTTTTTTCAGATCCAGGTTTTGAGAGTTGTTATTCACTTGAAGATAGCTTGTCTCCTGAACATAATTATAATTTTGATATTAATACAATAGGTCAAACTGGATTTTGTAGCTTTTATTCTGGAAGTCAGTTTGTCCCAGCTGATCAGAATTTGCCTCAGAAATTCCTAAGTGATGCAGTTCAGGATCTTTTCCCGGGACAAACTATAGAAAAAAATGAGTTTTTAAGTCATGATAACCAGAAGTGTGATGAAGACAAACATCATGCCTCAGACTCAGCCTCGTGGATTAGATCTAAAACTCTAAGTCCTGAACTATTTGAGAAGTCATCCATAGATAGCAATGAGAATCATCGCCACAACCAGTGGAAAAGTAGCTTTCATCCTCTAACAACTCGCTCCAATTCAATAATGGATTCTTTCTGTGTCCAGCAGCCAGAGGACTGTCTAAATGAAAAATCCAGATTGAATAGGAGTTCAGTAAGCAAAGAAGTGTTTCTTAGCCTCTCACAGCCAGGCACTTCAGACTGGATTCAAGGTCATACCAGAAAAGAGATGCAACAGTCTCTTGACTCAGTCAATACCTCTTTTACTACAATACTATCCTCCCCTGATGGTGAACTTCTGGATGCAGCCTCTGAAGATTTAGAATTGTATGTTTCAAGAAACAATGATATATTGACACCAACTCCTGATAGTTCACCAAGGTCTACCAGCTCTCCCTCACAATCTAAAAATGGCAGTTTCACCCCTCGAACTGCTCACATTCTGAAACCACTTATGTCCCCACCAAGTAGGGAAGAAATTATGGCAACTTTATTGGATCATGACCTTTCAGAAACTATTTACCAGGAACCATTTTGCAGTAATCCTTCTGATGTACCGGAAAAGCCCAGGTAATCAGAATTATTTTTTCCCCTTGAGTCACTCTGAGTAATTATAATGAATGTAACATTAGTACATGACTGCTAGTTTTCTGGCTGTAATATACTGTATTTACAAGTAAATCATTGTAAAAGTGGTTCATAATTATGGACTTTTGAGAAAATTCACAAACTAGCTGGATGATTGCACCTTGAGAACTTTAAGTTGATAAGTGTTGGTCTTAGATCTCACTGTTAACACTGTGTCAGCATTAAGGATTAGAGATGCAGAGGCTCACCATGACATGATGCCAGATTAAGAAGGATGTCATAATACTTGAAAAGTACATTTATCATTTTAAAAATGGTATTTATTTCTAAAATTGTAAACTTTTTTACAATTTTTAAAGAACTTTATTTTTTAAACATGTTTGAACATGAGCATACATATGTTTTAAGTACTTTTATGATATATCTCTAAATGAAGATTATTTTAAGTTGTTTGTATTATAATATATCCCTTTCTTTTCATGTTGCTAACATCTTCAATCATACTGTTACTACTGTTAGTTTGTACAGTTATTAGGGATGCAAGATGGACTTCACTTCCCTTTATCTCTCCTTTTTTTAAAGGCTAATTGAACATAAAAAATTTAAAAATAAAATAATAACCATACAAATAGACTATTTAAAAAGGAAGTAATCCCATAGTTCTATGTGGTAAATAAGAGAAAATGTTAGTTAGCTCTCTGAAATTTCTCCCTCAATAATGAACTTGAATTTCTTCAGGCTGTTGGAAATACAATCGTTGCAAAGGAATTGGTAATGTGGGGTCAGACTAGTACAAAGATTTGTGAATGGAGAGAATTTGAATCCATGTAGGAGGCTCCACTCAAAATAAGAATAACCAAACTAAAATCCATAGAAAATAAATAAAATATTGTAGCCAGACACTGTGCCAAAATGAGTCCTACAATATGATAAATTTGGTGCCATGATAAGGAATAATTTGAAACTAAAACACTGTTAATATGTAACCCAGTAACATAAAAAAAAAAAAATCTCAGAGAGGCAGTAGACAGATGCACAGACACACTACACACACATGCACAGAGCCAATAGCAAAACGCGAAGGCATCAGTATTGGTTGGTTTATTTATAATAAGCCAGTAGTTAAGTAGGTATTCTGTACCTCTTGCATCACCAAGGTAGAATATAACTGATAGGAGCTAAGTTGGGGAACATGACTTAAACCAGGCCATTTAAGTGATGATTTTTGTTCCTCCCCCACTGTGTCTTTGATCTCATTTACCAACCAGTTGCAAGGAGAGGCAGTTCATTTCAGCCATCCCGTCAGAAGCAGAGGAGGGTGGCTAGGACTGCTGTGGCCAACTTAGCTTAGTCTAAATGATAGAAGAGATATGAAGAGTTAACTAAGGCAAGAAGCCACACCACGTGTGTACACGAACCTTCAGCAGCACCGTGTTCCTGATCCTAGTTGAGAAGACACAGTGAATACCAGGATTTTACCCAGCAGATCAGCAATAATGCATGAGTCTGTTTAAGAAGGGATTGAGAAAAATGATCAGAAATATAGGGTTGAAGTTCCCTCCTCTAAAGACTTGAAGTGGAAGACAGAAAATTTCCTCCCCACCCTTCGTAATACTCAGTTTTACAGTTTTACAGTTTTGTTTTGCTTAGTACCTTTATGCGGTCTTTTAACACAAATGGGACTCTTTCTTTATTTCACTGCCAGAATGTATGAATATCTGTTCCTTAGGCATTAGTTTCCATTATTTGGGGGGCTTTGGCTCTGTCAGTAGTGATTATGATGTATTTTTTAATTGAACTGTTTTTTCTGCCTCAGCCTTACATATCTAATTTTTAATTCTCAGTTAACTTACCATGTGTTAGTCATTAACTCTGTTGGTGTTAGTTGTTGTCCAACTTTGAGACTTGTCCTGCAGCTGAAATAAAAGGTTGATAGTCATTATTATTATTAAACATATTTATTATGTTTAAAAACAATTTTTAATATAAAACTATTCACTATAGTAAATTTAGGAGGTATAAAAGAATAAATATCACACCATTTCTCTACCTATCGACAACCACTCTTAATATTTTAATGTTTTTTTCAGTTTTTTTAATGTATAGTTTTTATTTTGTTTTATGAAATGTGATCTTACTATAGTCACAGTATCGTATACAGATTTTTTTCACCTAATATTCTATTATAAACATTATCTAAATTATGAGTTTCTTGGAATATCATTTTAATGACTACATAATTTAATCATATGTATATTTTATTGGACAGAAAATTTGTTCCCTGTCCTGCCATTATAGATAATTATGTGATTATTGTTTTCTTCATGAAGCATTTCTTATATTTTGAGGTTTTTCCATATAGTCTTAGAAGTAGGATTACTAAAAAATTTAAGGCTTTTGATATATATTATGACATGAATTATAGCAATTACATGCTGCTGACAATTTTCAAGAGAGCTGAATTTACCACACCTCACCAATTTTTGTTATTTTTTACTTCATTATGATCTCTGTATCATTATTAGAGTTGGCTATGTCATATAAAATGTGTACTCATTTTCTTCAGTAGCAATAGTCTTGCTTCTAATTTTTCATATAGCTGGGAGGTGGTTATGGAGTTAACTATTAAGGGCCAAAGTCTTTCCATGTAAAGGGGAAAAGGAACTGTGGTAACCCTTCAGCTCCAAATCAGAAAACATGAATCCAGTTCATTGAATTTTATTTAGAGAATGACCAGGATGTTTGGGAAATCATGCCCTAGGAGAAGTAATTGAAAAAACTAAGAACTTACCTTCATGTCCATAAAAGAGATACCATAAGGAAGAAAAAGTAGACTTTCTTGCTACATCAGACAGAGATAGTACCAGTGGATATATGTTAGAGAAGGAGGTTTAGCTTGGTATTTCCAACTGTTAGAAACTAAATCAGGCTACCTTTTAATAGTAATTCCCCACGTACACATACATTATCAGCATTTATGCTACACATTCTGTGGGCTCTGCCAACTTAAAGTTCTTATGTTACTGTTAAGCCTTGCCACGTAAAGGGGAGAAAGAATTACAGTAATTTTTTTCAGTTGTGATTTTTTTTTACTGTTTGAAGGGACTTGGGGGAGTACAAAGATATGTTTGAACTGAATGGTTTTGCTAAACTACTGTAGATACTAGAGAATATCTAGAGAGGCTATAGATAAAATCCAGGGATATAGTCTCTAATGATAAATTATTCCATTGTTTTTATTCACATGCAGTAACAGTGGAAAGTTATTTGAGTAGAGGAAAGGAATATGATCAGTTTGTTCCATCTCCTTGGAGAAAAGAAGACTTCATGGGGCACTTAAAACAAAAAATACCTTCTTTCCCTGGTATTGATGATTCCTTCCAAAGGAAATTAATTTAGTAGCATGTACCTGTGAAGAAAAACATATTAAGACTAAAAAGAGTGTGCCTGCATAAAATATGTAGGGAGAGGGCATAGAAAGGGAAGAATTGGGCATTTTTAAGAATCCAAAAGAGACTTCAAAAAATCTCTAGGATAGGGAGCTAAATATTTTGGTAATTGCTCTTTGAGACAAAACAGTTCTAAAATATGTTGTTTATAGGGAGATTGGTGGACGGCGTCTCCTGGTAGAAACTCGACTTCCAAATGATCTGGCTGAGTTTGAGGGAGACTTTTCCTTGGAAGGACTTCGTCTGTGGAAAACAGCATTCTCAGCAATGACTCAGAATCCAAGACCAGGGTCACCACTTCGCAATGGCCAGGCAGTGGTCAATAAAGGGTCAAGTAATAGCTATAAAATGGTTGAGGATAAAAAAATTGTGATTATGCCTTGCAAATGTGCCCCAAGTCGACAACTGGTTCAAGCATGGCTTCAAGCCAAAGAAGAATATGAACGTTCCAAGAAACTGTCTAAAACTGAGCCAACTGGAGTTGTAAAATCTGCTGAGAACTTCAGCTCTTCAGTTAACCCAGATGACAAACCTGTAGTGCCTCCAAAAATGAGTACAGCTCCACATATACTCCCCACTACAGCACATACCAAGGAAGATGTTGATAACTCTCAGATTGCTTTACGAGCACCAACCACAGAACGTAGTCGAACTATAAGTGAAAGCCAGCCACTGCCACCGGTTGCTTCTACAAATGATCATGAGAAAGGTGAAGATGATGATGACTATTACATTAGTTATAGCTCCCCTGATTCTCCAGTAATTCCACCTTGGCAACAAGCAACATCCCCAGATGCCAAAACATCAAATGGAAACGAGAGACCCACATCACCAGTAGAGGAACTACATTCCCTGAATATTGAGAACTTCTTAAAACCAGTAAAAGATGGTATACAGAAAAGCCCTTGCAGTGAGCCTCTGGAGCCTCTAGTGATATCTCCAATTAATGTTAGGGCAAGAACTGGAATATGTGACCCTCTCTGCCTTCATAGTACACCAATTGTACAGAGAAAACTTCTGGAAAGGCTTCCTGAAGCAAGGTGCCTGAGCCCTTTGTCAGCAGGTGAGTTTACAAATAACAGGAAGGCTTCAAAATTCTTTTTCAAAGATTAGAAATGAAAACATTAGACTGTGTAATGAAATTCAGAGCTTTTTTTATGTGATTTTTTAAATATATATTTTAGTTTGAATTCAGTTAAAACATAGTGTATTATTAGTTTCAGGTAGAGTTCAGTGATTCATCAGTCTTATAAAATACCCAGTGCTCATTCTATCATGTGCCCTCCTAATGTCCATCACTCAGTTGCCCCATCCCCTCCCTCTTCTCCCCTCCAGGAATCTTCAGTTTGTTTCCTGTGACTAAGAGTCTCTTATGGTTTGTATCCCTCTCTGATTTCATCTTGTTTTATTTTTCCCTCCCTTCCCCTATGATCCTCTGTTTTGTTTCTTAAAATTCCACATGTGAGTGAAATCATATGGTAATTGTCTTTTTCTGATTGACTTATTTTGCTTAGCATAATACCCTCTAGTTCCATCCATGTTGTTGCAAATGACAAGATTTCATTTTTTTTTTTGATGGCTGAGTAGTATTGTATTTGTGTGTGTGTGGATACACACACACACACACCACTTCTCTATCCATTCATCTGTCAATGGACTCTGAGCTCTTTCCATAGTTTGGCTGTTGTGGGCATGGGATGCAGGTGCCCCTTCAGTTCACTACATTTGTATCTTTGGGGTAAATCCCTAGAATGCAATTGCTAGGTCATAGGGTAGTTCTATTTTCAACTTTTTAAGGAACCTCCATACTGTTTTCCAGAGTGGTTGCACCAGCTTGCATTCCCACCAACAGTGTAAGAGGGTTCCCCTTTCTCTGCATCCTTGCCAGCATCTGTTGTTTCCTGATTTGTTACTGGTGTGAGGTGGTATCTCATTGTGGTTTTGATTTGTATTCCCTTGATGCCAAGTGATGTTGAGGGTCATTTTCATGTGTCTGTTGACCATTTGTATATCTTCTTTGCCAGTGTCTGTGTCTTCTGCCCATTTCTTGATTGGGTCATTTGTTCTTTGGGTGTTGAGTTTGATAAGTTCTTTATAGATTTTGGATACTAGCCCTTTATCTGATAAGACATTTGCAAATATCTTCTCCCATTCTGTCAGTTGTCTTTTGGTTTTTTCGACTGTTTCCTTTGCTCTGCAAAAGCTTTTTATCTTGATAAAGTCCTAATAGTTCATTTTTGCCTTTGTTTTCCTTGCCTTTAGAGACTTGTCTAGCAAGAAGTTGCTGTGGCCAAGGTCACAGAGGTTGCTGCCTGTGTTCTCCTCTAGGATTTTGATGGATTCCTACCTCACATTTAGGTCTTTCATCCATTTTGAGTCTGTTTTTGTGTATGGTGTAAGGAAATGATCCAGTTTCGTTCTTCTGCTTGTAGCTGTCCAATTTTCCCAATACCATTTGTTGAAGAGACTGTCATTTTTCCACTGGATATTCTTTCCTGCTTTGTCAGAGATTAGTTGACCATAGAGTTGAGGGTCCATTTCTGGGTTCTCTATTCTGTTCCATTGATCTGAGTCTATTTTTGTGCCAGTACAACACTGTCTTGATGATTACAGCTTTGTAATAGAGTTTGAGGTCAGCTTTGGTTTTCTTTTTCAACATCCCTCTAGGTATTCAGGGTCTTTTCTGGTTCCATACAAATTTTCGGATTATTTGTTCCAACTCTGTGAAAAAAGTTGATGGTATTTTGATAGGGGTTGCATCGAATGTATAGATTGCTCTAGGTAGCATAGACATTTTCACAATATTTCTTCTTCCAGTCCATGAGCATGGAACGTTTTTCCATTTCTTTGTGTCTTCCTCAATTTCTTTCACGAGTATTCTGTAGTTTTCTAAGTACAGATCCTTTGCCTCTGTGGTTAGGTTTATTCCTAGTTATCTTATGGTTTTGGGTTCAATTGTAAATGGGATCAACTCCTCAGTTTGTCTTTCTTTTGTCTCATTGTTAGTGTATAGAAATGCAACTGGTTTCTGTTCATTGATTTTATATCCTGCCACTTTGCTGAATTCCTGTATGAATTCTAGCAATTTTGGGGTGGAGTCTTTTGGGTTTTCCACATAGTATCATGTCATCTGCAAAGAGTGAGAATTTGATTTCTTCTTTGCAGATTCAGATGCCTTTTATTTCTTTTTGTTGTCTGATTGCTGAGGCTAGGACTCTAGTACTGTGTGGAACAACAGTGGTGATAGTGGACATCCTGTCATGTTCTTGACCTTAGGGGAGAAGCTCTCAGTTTTTCCCCCATTGGGAATGATAATTTGCTCTTGACTTTTTGTATATGGTTTTTATGATATTGAGGTGTATTCCCTCTATCCCTACACAGTGAAAAGTTTTAATAAAGGATGCTATACTTTGTCAAATGCTTTTTCTGCATCTATTGAGAGGATCATATGGTTCTTGTCCTTTTATTAATGTGTATTACATTGATTTACGGATGTATTACATTGATTGATTATGGATTGATTTATGGATTCCTTGCAGCCCAGGAATAGGTCCCACTTGGTCATGGTGAATAATCCTTTTAGTGTACTGTTGGATCCTATTGGCTAGTATCTTGGTGAGAATTTTTACATCCATGTTCATCAGGGATATTGGTCTGTAATTCTTTTTGGTGGGGTCTTTGCCTGGTTTGGGGATCAAGGTAATGCTGGCCTCATAGAAAGAGTTTGGAAGTTTTCCTTCCATTTCTATTTTTTGAAACAGCTTCAGAAGAATAGGTATTAATTCTTCTTTAAATGGTTGGTTGAATTCCCCTGGGAAGCCATCCAGCTTCAGAAGAATAGGTATTAATTCTTCTTTAATTAAATGGTTGGTTGAAAACCCCTGGGAAGCCATCCAACCCTGGACTCTTGTTTGCTGGAAGATTTTGGATTACTGCTTCAATTTCCTTGCTGGTAATGGGTCTGTTCAGGTTTTCTGTTTCTGCCTATTTCAGTTTTGGTAGTTTATACATCTCTAGGAAAGCATCCATTTCTTCCAGATTGCCTAATTTGTTGGCATATCATTGCTCATATTATGTTCTTATAATTGTATTTCTTTGGTGTTGGTTGTGATCTCTCCTCTTTGATTCATGATTTTATTTATTTCGGTCCTTTTTCTTTTTGGTAAGTCTGGCCAGGTGTTTATCGCTCTTACTAATTCTTTCAAAGAACCAGCTCCTAGTTTTGTTGATCTGTTCTGTTCTTTTGGTTTCTATTTCCTTGATTTCTGCTCTAATCTTTATAAATTCTCTCCTCCCACTGGATTTAGGCTTTATTTGCTGTTCTTTCTCCAGCTCCTTTAGGTGTAAGGTTAGATTGTGTATTTACCTTTCTTGTTTCTTGAGAAAGGCTTGTATTGCTATATACTTCCCTCTTAGGACCACCTTTGCTGCATCCCAAAGGTTTTGAGCAGTTGTGTTTTCATTTTTATTTGTTTCCATGAATTTTTTAAAAATTCTTTAATTTCCTGGTTGACGGATTCATTCTTTAGTAGGATGCTCTTTTTAACCTCCATGTATTTGAGTTCTTTCCAAATTTCTTGTGATTGAGTTCAACTTTCAAAGCATTAAAATCCAAAAATATACAGGGAATGATCCCAATCTTTTGGTACCAGTTGAGACCTGAAAAGCTCTGTAAATGAAATTTTAACTCCACTAATGAGAATTTATTATTATTTTATCATGTCTTGTAAAGTCATCAATTATCACATGGAAACTTTTTTATCTTCTGTGAAATCTACTTATATATGCTTCCATCTTACCTTCTCTTGCCTTCTGGGTGAAATATAGGAGCCCTCTCAGAAAACTTCCTTTCTCACAACTTGATTTTTCCCACTGGTTTTAACATACACCCAAGTCTCTCCCACCCTTTAAGATACAAAGAAAACCAAAAACCTGCCTTGAGCTTACATCTGCAGCTTCTACTCTTTTTCTTCTTCTTCAAAGCCAGATTTCTTAAAAGATTGCTGTAATTTTTTTTAAAGATTATTTATTTATTTATTTGACAGAGACACAGCAAGAAAGGGAACACAAGCAGTGGGAGTGGGAGAAGCAGGCTTCCCGCCGAGCAGGGAGCCCAATGCGGGACTCGATCCCAGTACCCTGGGATCATGACCTGAGCTAAAGGCAGACACTTAACGATTGAGCCACCCAGGCGCCCCAAAAGATTGCTATAATTTGACAACTCCATTTCTTTACCTCCTACTCATTTCTCAGCCCACTCAGCATTCAATTCTGACCCCATCATTCCACTATTACGGCTCTTGTAAAGATTTTCAGTAAGTTTCATGTAGCTAAAGCCAGTGTATGTTTTTTTTGGTGTTCCTTTCACATGCCCTCTTTGAACAGCCATTGTTCTATCGACCATTCCTTCCTTCTTGGAGCTTCCAGTCCCCTTGGCTTTTCTCCTACTCCTGTGTTTCTGCCTGCTTGCTTTCCTTTGAAGCTTTACTCTATATTTTC
This sequence comes from Callorhinus ursinus, assembly GCF_003265705.2. Lineage (NCBI taxonomy): Eukaryota > Metazoa > Chordata > Mammalia > Carnivora > Otariidae > Callorhinus > Callorhinus ursinus. The sequence continues at coordinate 30,683,067 of NW_027397068.1, read as the reverse complement.
TCTCTAAATGAATGAGTTCCTGCCCATAGGATTACTACAGGTAACTAACAAATTTAAATTTCCAGTTCAGAACTCTCTTAACCTCCAATCTAGATGTCTGTTTGGCATTTCTACTTGAATGCTCAAAAGCACCACAAGGTCAATATTTTTTTTTGCGGGGGGAGGGGAGAGGAGGAGAGAGAATCAAACAGGCTCCACGCCCAGCACGGAGCCCAGTCCGGGGCTTGATTTCACAACCCTGAGATCACGACCTGAGCCAAAATCAAGTCAGACACTCAACTGACTGAACCAGCCTGGCGCCCCATAAGGTCAGTGTTTTTAAAACTCAATTCATGATCTCACAGCACACATTTGCCACCAGTCACCCAGTGTACTCATACACACAAACATACACGCCCACACATAGAAGCCCCTGTGGTTCTCTTTTGGTTTTCCTTACTTCAGTGAATAGTACCACCATCTCTCTGTCACTGAGTTACACAAGTCAGAAACATGGGATTTATTTGTAACACCCACCTGATTCCCTACTGCCCATCCTCTGGTTCCCAGTTCATTACCAACCAAGTCCTGTCACTTTTTTGTTTCCTAAATTACCCACATCTCTCCATTGTTTTCTCTACCTCTACCACCACAACCTTAGGCCAAGCTGTCATCATCTCACCTAGATGTCTATCCTAGCCTTGTTTCCACCCACAGTAATTTCCACTTCTTTTGCTTGGTAATCAGGGAAAATCCTTACTCTGTTCCTAGTTAATTCCTACTCTTTCTTCTGATTTTTAGTACAAAAAAGCCTTCCTGATCTCCCTGACTAGTAAAAACTCCCAATTATATTCCCTTTATCATACTTACCCCAGTTATAATTTTATTTTTCTATATGCATTTGATGAATATCTGATTCTAACTCTAGACCCTGTGAGGGAAGAGACTATTTTTTCCTCGTAAATACTTGATGAATAAGTAAATAAATGAATTAAATGATTGCCTAGGATATGACTGAGGTATAAAACTCAATAATTAAAACAGAAATGTTTTTATTTAAAAATACAAAATTTTAAAGTTATTTGGATGGGGATCAGAGGTTTGAATTAGTTTTATTTTCAAATTATGAAGTCTTTGGGGGGAATTAATAGAACAATAGGCCAGTACTCACGAATAGTACTCAGGAGTTTGGAATAATAAAAATTAAAAAAAAAAAAGCAGGCAATTTTGATGTACATGTTAAATATGACATTTCTTTCTACAGAACCAAAAACCCAGAAATTGAGTCATAAGAAAGGAAGTACTACTGACACTCTTAGAAGAGTACTCTTAACACAAGCAAAGGTAACTATACTAAACATACTTAATGTTCAGTGGAAGATCCATTCTTACCTTAGATTTCAGTTAGATAATTGATAACTTTGTGTCTCAATTTTTTTTAATTTTATTATATATTTTTGCATCATTTTATTTACATATCTTTGAGACAACAAGAAATTGCCTAATTTTTTTTAGTTTTTTTTTGTTGTTGTTGGGATCTAAAAGATTCTTATATGTAAATACAAATATTACAGAGAAAGTGAATATGATAGCCAAAATGTGGATTATGAGGATACAAATACATTAACTGATTACTGGCAAAATCAGAACAATCCAATGACAGCAAAGCTCAAGTAAGTGATTTTTGATCCCACCAAAAATATATCCTTTTTCTTGGTTTATTACTTTTTCATCAAATATAACATTGATTTTTTTCAGTTCATTTTACTAAGTAGCAAAGGAAAGCAACATTATTTACTACTGAAACTAAAAAATTATAAATATCTTTATTCAAATACTAAAAATATGGTAATACTTAGAAATATATGATTATGTTAAAAAGGGTTTACATTAAACATGTATCCTTAGAAATAGGTGACAAATCACTTCCATATTGGCTACATTTCATTAATATTAACCACATAAATATGTTTTAGCATTTGTATTTTAAAACTAAATACTTTTTAAAAACTTACATTTTTAAATCAGTATTGTTGAATTACAAGTTGTTTATATTAAAAAATAAGTACAAGTGTGTTGTGAACATAAATCAATACTTTGGGGGAAATGGTTAATGGATCTGGAAATCAGAAAAAAGATTTAAAAAAAATAGGTTCTGTTTTTTCTAAACCCTTCAAGATGATCTATATTTTCATTCATCTTTCAGATACATGTTGTGCTAGGGTAAAATACAGACCCACAATTTCAAATCTTTTATAAACTTTAGCCAAACTAGTTGCAAATACATTGCCTGCTTGTTTGCCATACTTCCAAGAAAGGTCAAGATAAATGTCCATGTGGTGTAAATATCAACTCTCCAACAAGACTTATTTTCATTACTTGGGGTTTGTAAACTAAAGATCAACTTATGGTTTGCTTACAGATTATATCAGATGTTTCTACATATACCCAGTTCTGATATCTTGAATTATTAGCATGAAAAGAATGTTAATAAAATACTAGTTTCTTCTTGGGTCTGAAGAGATGGTACTAGTTTATCATGTATTACTAAACACATAAAGCAGATTATCTAAGTAGGAATAAGTGATCAAAAGAAAGAAAATGATTGCTTATTTATCTTTTTCTGGCTATGTGTTGTTGTTGTTTTTTGTTTTTTTTTAATAGAATCAATTTGCAGCAGTAAATACCCCAAAGAAAGAAACTTCTCAGATTGATGGACCATCTTTAAACAATACTTATGGTTTCAAAGTCAGCATACAAAACTTACAGGAGGCAAAAGCTTTACATGAGGTAATAAAACTGCAACAGTAAGGATACATACACTATTTAACTCTCATGTTTCATTCTGTGGCCAAGTATGGACATTACTTACTGAGGCAGGAATACATTGAATTCTGTACCTGTTAATCTTCATTTTGTTATTTATATATTTATATAAAATAGAGAAACTTTTATTTTGGGGCTTTTTTGTGGGGTTTTTTTTTTGTTTTGTTTTGAGAAACTTAAAGTAGCCATCAGTCACTGAGACTGCTTTTTGGTTTCACAATTTTCACAAATCTTATAGCTGAAATTTGGTTTATAGAGGCTAAAATTAGAAAAGCTTTTATAACTATTCTGTATGTTATTCTGGGATTGTTATTAAGATGTTATATCGTAAATGAGATACTATGTTTTCTGTTTGGTTGGTTCAGTGGATCAGTGCTTGCTAATTCATTTGCTACGATTCTGTTGTTCACATAATCTCTATAACCCAGTTACCTTCACAGCACAGAACATATGCCAAAGAGTAGGAAGCCATCTTATAAAAATGTACATCCATCACAGGATGGACTAAAGAATATGTATGAATGGGTCACTGAAAATTTATCTGTATTAAAGAAAACACAACTCAGAGCATATATCTGACAGGCAGTAAAGGCGGAAGTTAGAGTATATTTTCACTGTTTATATCTGTGCTATCAGTATGTTCATTGTTTATACCTGTCCTGGCCACCACTAGCAGTGTGGCTATTGAGAATTTAAAATTTGCCTTATCCATCTAGGAAGTGAATTCTAAATTTTATTTAATTTTACATAATTTAGATTTAAAAATGGATACTTGACTCCTTTTTTAGAAAATTTTTAAGTATGTTTGGAACTTAGGTATTTAAAACTACTTTTTCAGTTGTAAATTTTACAATAATACAGACCAAGTATTTCTGTATAAAAGTTTAAGCATCAGCATTGAAATGTGCTGTAATGTGAAATGTAAAATGCACAGATTTTGAAGACTTAATAGGAACAAAGAATGTAAAATATCCCATTAGTAATTTTTTATATTGATTACATGTTGAAAGGATGATATTTTAGATGTAGTAAATGAAAATATTTTTAAATTAGCCTATTTTTACTTTTTTTAATGTAACTACTAGAAAATTTAAAATTACATGTGACTTTCATGGTATTTCTCTTGAACAGTTGTTTTTATGTCTTTGCCCTTAGAGCACAAAATTTGATTTTTTGTATTTTTGTTTTCAAGTCAGTTCTGTCTTAAACTGTTCTAAGGACGGATGAGCATAGACTAAGAAAAATTCAAATATTGTCCTCATTTTTACCTAAATTTAAACTAAGATATGTGCTTTTTTAGAGATTGGAACATAGTCTAATTCCCTAATTATTTGAACATTGTTTCATTCAACAGCATTTAGTTCCTCTTCATACCTACTTGGCCCTCTACTATATCCCCTGAAGCCTAGATAAATAAAGTAATAAACTCAGGAATACATATCTTATGAAGTACACACCCAAAATAGAAAATAAAAATACTGTGATAAAATTATTAAAGCAAATTTGATAGACCTTAGCAAAGACTTGTTACATTTTATTATCTTTATCATTTGAAGGATTATTCTCTTATGCTCTTATTTCTACGTAACCCCATTGCAGAATCATGCACCCTCTTGAACTTAAAATCACTTGGAAGGTCTGGTAGGTTGCTCACAGCTTCTTCCCTCTGCAAACCATCTCAACATATACTACAAACTGCCACCTGGTGGTCATATTGGGAATGAGCCAAAAAAAAATCTGCACTATGTATGCTGTTCCTTTTTCTGGGGAATTGTGTCCATAGCATTTTTTCCTCTCTGTCCCATGCTGCGCTAATTTCTCTTTCTTCGGCATATAAATACTCAGTGCAGAAGAGAAGGATTATAATCCTCAACCCCCTTTGTCACCCACCTCTTTCTTAGTCACACTCAGTAAATCTCTCCCCCATCTCTTCATTTCATGCTTGCTTAAAAAAATGCCCCTAAGATCATAGTACATTTTATATCAAGGAATAGAAAGGCAAAATTTGAATGCGCAGTTTGGCCTACTAAATAAATAAATCAACCTCCACAAATCTTTTGACCTGAAATTGTCTTCAGTCTTCTTTATAGTCTGTCCACTTGTTCATCCTTTTCTAACCTGTTTTTTTGGTTTGGTTTTGTTTGAGTTTAGGGAGAGGTTTTCCAGTTTACATTTTTTAATTTACCAAATTAATATGTGATTATTGTTAAAAAAAATTAAACCTAAAGAGCATACATTTAAAAGTAGAAATTCTTTCCCTTAGCTCCCCATTTTACTTACTTTGATGTTTTTAATATTTAGAAACAGTATATATTCAAGGAAAGTGGTAGATTTGTGGATATTTGTTTTATTATGCTTTATATATGTACAATTAATGTTCTTTACATTTTAAAAAGTAATTACAAATATACTAATGAATGCATGCAGTATTACATGTATATGGTAGGCATGAATCCAACCTGTGTTTTATTTTTTTTTTACCCAGAGTTTCTACTTATTTTGTCTTGGTTTTTAAAAAGAGAACTAAGGATTATAGTTCAGAGTTTTTATTAGCGTAGGAATATAAGTGTAAAAAGCAAAATACTTTTTTTGCATGTACGTTAAAGAGAATGTACATGGGCAAAAATCTAGCTATTGTGTTGTTAATGCCTTATAATTCTTAGGATATTTTTTCAGGAAGAGCTATAATTAAAAACTTGCCTAGTACATACAGAAGTGAATTGTAGTAGTAGAGAATTCATAGGAGTTTCAAAATAAAATACATCTTTCTTTTTAGTTTAAACTATAGGTGAAACCATAGTTAACTGGGTAGAAAGTAAAAAGTAACAGACTCTGACTCAAATGTACAACCACTTGGACTAATCAGTCATTCTCTTTCTCAACAGTTGAGAAACTTGAGAGGCACTGCATGTATTTTAGAGAAATTATTTTAAGTATATATTATCACTGAGAAATTATAGCACAAGCAGTTTTTCTAAAATAAAAACATGAATTGATTCGATCTAATCTTGGAAGTAAAAATCTTTAGTTTTAATCTGCGGATTATTAAATTGGTGATTGCGTCCTTTATGGCCATTTTTTTCCATAATTTTACACATAGTTCCTTGGAGTCTTAGTGAAACATTTCTTTCAACATGTCTCAAAAAGTTGTCTGAAATCATCATTTTTATTTCCTTTTCTAGATACAGAATCTTACCCTGATCAGTGTGGAATTACATGCTCGAACTAGACGAGACTTAGAACCAGATCCTGAATTTGACCCAATCTGTGCTCTGTTTTACTGCATCTCATCTGACACTCCACTACCAGATACAGACAAAACAGAACTCACAGGTGTAATAGTGATTGATAAAGACAAGACAGTCTCCAGCCAAGGTATTGTTCATTTTCATTAATTTTGTTCCTACCCACCCTAGGATGAACCTTTTAATGGGGCAGTTTCTGTGCTGGAGATCTAAACCAAGCAAGTATCAGGAACTCCTTTTTAAAATGTGTGCTGAAGTAAGAGTAGGAAGTATTGTGTATAGCTTTGTCCTGGATTCATTATTCTTACTTGAATTATTGTCCGAAGTCAGAAACACTTCATAGGAAGCTATTAGTAAAATTTCCAATTAACATATCTAATTTGTTCTGAATACTATTTTATAAAATATTTATTGATAATACTGAATTAAAATGATTATCTCTAGGTTGGGTGGACAATCTTATGTATGCATTGCTGGTATTTTGCTGCTAATAGAGAGTTTTTCTTTGCTTTAAAGCAGTTACTGGTATAAGTTAATGAATTGTAAGAGACTTTTAAGATACATTCCAATTTTATTTATATCTCTTCCTAAATATACACATTTTTGGTTTAGACATTCTTCACAGAGTATATCACATAATAAGTGTTCTGCAGTTGAATAGTAATATGTGAATTCAGTCAACTGAGGAGAAAGTCTTAGCATAGAACGAAACCATATAGGAATTTGCAGTTTAATCAGTGGTGTGCTTGAGCTGGCTTGTACCAGTTCATAAGCCAATTGTTAAATTTTTGTGAATTTTCTGAACTAGTTGATGTCATCTTGGTAGTTTGAAATCAGCCATGGTGGGGAGTCTTTACATTATGGAAATAAGCACTGCAAATCAGGGCTTTTTTTTTTTTCCTTGAGAAGTAGTTATAAACTTTTTTTTAAATGTTTTCTGAGTTCTAAACCAATATTTCAAAAAAGTGTGGCATGCAATCTGTTCATAATTATAGGACTATGTGGTGCATACTCTTTTATAATACATAGTTCCTTAAAAATCAACATAACACTGATTAAAATACTCTCTACTAAGCAAAGTTCTTTCCATAGGAAGAGTAAAGACAGAAGCAAAGTAGTAAAATTTCTTCTTGGGTGACACATTATTACTTGAGGAATTTGGTGAATGTAGACTTTTCAGGAAAATAATTTAAAAAATGAAATTTGAATTTTCATTTTCATATTAAACTAGAAAACCTTTAAGAAAGTTTTCAAGAAATTGAGTTAATTATTTACTTTGGGGAACACTGTTAATTTAAAGTATTTTGGTAGCATAATTTCACTCAAAAGTAAGGGATTATATTACACAGTTACATGTAATAAACATTTTGCTTGTTTCTTAGATATCAGGTATCAGACCCCATTACTGATTAGATCTGGAATTACAGGACTAGAAGTTACCTATGCACCTGATGAGAAGGCACTTTTTCAAGAAATTGCAGATATAATAAAAAGGTATTGTTTTGTATTTTCTGATTTTTCTGGTTTTTGTTCAGAGTCCTTTCTTGCTATTGATTAACATGGGTGAAGGTAGGAAAAAGGAAGAGAATCCCTTCCTGTGGCCCTTAAAAGTTATCCTTGGAAAGATTTTGCCCTCACCTCCCACAACCGTTTCCATTTCCAGCAGATTAGGGATGCCAAAAGAATATTCTATTCTCAAGATTGAAGGGTCACTGAAAGAAATATTGACTTAACCTCTGACTTTCCCAGTTGGATTTTTAGCATGATTTTTCTATGGTGGTGAAATAATGGGTACTAAATTTAAATTCTACTATTCATTAAATAGGCTTCTACTTTGGGAGCCAGCCATCGTTTCAGTACTTTTTTTTTTTACTTAAATGTTTTCTGAGGTCTAAACCAAGTTTCCAAAAAGCCTTGGCATGCAATCTATTCATAAATATAGGATTATGTGATACATACTCATTTGTAATACATGGTTCCTTAAAAATCTCTTTTGATCATTTGATAGTTGGCCTGGATGGTTGATAGTAAAATCTTGTCAAAATTTATGAAAAGGATTTTTTAAAACAAAAGTATTTTAATTTAAAAATAAAGTAATTAAATCTTTTGCATTTTCTTGAGACTGTAACTTTTGATAGCTATGGACCCTCTTATTAAATGCTTCACTTTTCTGTAATGTCCTTTATATGTTATTCTAAACAACCACCTAAAAGATTATTTCATTCTTTCAGCCCATTTGTTGAGTACCTACTCAACATAGGCTTTAACAGGATAAACTTTGGAGTCAGCTACCTCTGTAATTTTTTTTTTAAGAACATGGCTTTTATTGTATGCTTCTATATCTATATTTTAAACATGTATATCTTAATGAATAGAAGATGTTACTTGAAGGACAGGGTTTTTTTAATTTTAATTTTTATTCCAGTTAATTAACATACAGTGTTATATTAGTTTCAGGTGTACCATATAGTGACTCAACACTTCCATACATCACCTGGTGCTCATCACAGCAAGCGCACCCCTTAATCCCCATCATCTGTTTCACCCGTCCCCTCACCCACCTCCCTTCTGGTAACCATCAGTTTGTTCTCTATAGCTAAGAGTCTATTTCTTGGTTTGTCTGTCTCTCTCACCCCCCACCCCCCGCTGCCCCTTTTCTTGTTTGTTTTGTTTCTTAAAGTCCACATATGAGTGAAATCATACTGTATTTGTCTATCTCTGAATGACTTATTTCACTTTGCATAATACTCTAGCTCCATCCATGTTGTTGCATCTGTATTTTTGTCTTGAGCAAGTACTTATCTCTCTAAACTTTAGTTTCCTCATTTGTAAAATGGGTAATAGGTAGGAGAGTTAAATGAGGGACACCTGGGTGGCTCATTCGGTTAAGTGGCTGACTCTTGATTTCAGCTCAAGTCATGATTTCAGCTCAGGTCATGATCTCAGGGTTGTGAGATTGAGCCCTGCAGTGCGCTCTGCACTGGGTGGGTGTGGAGCCTACTTAAGATCTCTCTCTCCCTCTCGTTCCTTCCCCCCCCTGCAAAAAAAAGGTAGAAGAAGAAAGTTAAATGAGATAATGTACATAAAACTCTTGGCCTGGTCAATACATAAATGTTTACTCTGTGTAAGGTATAGTGCTAGGTGCTAAATATAAAATTGAATAAAATATAAATGCATACTTTCAGAGTTTTACTCTCTTTATTTTTCTATTCTTAATATTTACCACCTCAGATGGCAAACAAAAAGTAGTATGAAGTGATATTTAAAAAGTTAAACCAAATTCATTGTCTTGTCATTCTTCTCTTTGTATATTCCCTTGAACTATTTAATAATATTACATTTTTCCTAGCCTCCCTAACTTAAATATAAGCTTTGATTTCTCCCTTTTTTTCTTCCTTCCACTTATATATTACATTTTATCCATTTAACCTCAGAATTATGTTTCAAGATCATTCCTTTCCCCCAGCCCTGACCCATTGCCACTGCCCTTAGTTAGAACCCCCATCTCTCTTGTGTCCAGATGTTAATGGGTTACTTAAAATTTTAGTTGCGAAGCAGCTTTTTTCTGCCTAAGCAAATAAATTCATTTCATATTTCTGCTGCTTGTGTTTTCTCCAGTTTTGTTTTTTCCTTCACCACTAATCCCCTCCACCCAACCTTGTTCTTTCCATAACTTTTAGAAACCAGATAAATTAGATATAACTCATCAGAATTGAAGAACAAGTCACAAAGATTTTGTTATTGTCACCAAATGTTTTCACAGAAGAAATGAAATCCTTGGGATTTTGAACTTGAGACATGGTTTAACAGCTTTAACAGTTTCTTAAGACAAAATGGCCTGTAGGTCAAAAAATAAATATACATAATAGATCTGAAAAATATTAAAAACAACTACCCAATTCTTCAAAAAGAATAAAATCTATTTAATCAATTAAAAGAAGCACAGAATAACTTTTTTTTTCCAGCAGTCATCTCTGAGCACTAGCAATTTATAAAAGACAACTTTTTAAAAATAAATATATTTTCAGGGCACCTGGGTGGCTCAGTCGGTTAAGCGTCTGCCTTCGGCTCAGGTCATGATCCCGGGGTCCTGGGATCGAGCCCCGCATCCGGCTCCTGATCAGCGGGGAGCCTGCTTCTCCCTCTCCCTCTGCCTGCCACTCCCCCTGCTTGTGCATGCACACGCTCTCTCTCACAGATAAATAAATAAAATACTTTAAAAAATAAAAATAAATATATTTTCAAAACATCAAAAAGTAAGTGTACTTAACCAACTCTATTATGGTCAGGTGCCACAAAACAGCAAGTAGCTGACTGGAATAATAATTCTTGCAGTAATAAGGTGTTTTATGAATCAGAGAAATTCAGATGAAGAAATCAGAAGAACTGTCTTTATAAGGTTTATCAAGGAAGAGCTCTGTAATCATCTGGCATCCCCTTCATGTACCTGTGCTTAGAAATGTGTGCAGTAGGAACTGCAGGATTCTTCCAAATTCTTCTCTGAAAATCAAGGCCAACTGTGGCCGCATTGTAATGCCTATTCTGAGTTATTCTTGGTACTAAAGCAGTCAGCTGCATCGGTTCTTTCCTAAATGTATGGGAATCCTTCAAATCTCCTATTCCTGCTAATCCCTAGAGCCACTTGATACGATATTTCTGCCCCAGTTTCTCAGATTTAGACAGTACATAGTTTTTGGGGAGATGCACTTGTCATTCAGATAACTGCCCTGAAAAGAGTTTAACATTGGGGCGCCTGGGTGGCTCAGTCGTTAAGCGTCTGCCTTCAGCTCTGGTCATGTTCCTGGGGTCCTGGGATTGAGCCCCGCGTCGGGCTCCCTGCTCCGCGGGAGGCCTGCTTCCCCCTCTCACACTCCCCCTGCCTGTGTTCCCTCTCTCGCTGTGTCTCTCTCTGTCAAGTAAATAAATAAAATCTTTAAAAAAAAAAAGAGTTTAACCTTAATGGAAGAATTGATGAAATTGCTATCAACAAAGATATATTAACATATTAGATGTTATGTTAGAAAACTAATGAGCAGGAAGAGTGTTGGGAGACCTCTCTTTTCTTGAGTGCCCTAGGATCTTTCCGGACTTTTGTTTAGTATTAATCTGCCTTTTTAGCCTTTGATCTCTGAGACTTAAGTATTTGCCTCGTTGTTGTATATTGCCTTATTTTCTTTTGCTTCCCATGCTCCTGTCTTACCCCTGGTCTTTGTTCTAGAATTACCAGCCATGTGGCACTTTCTACCAAGAAAACACTTTTTTATAGGTTGGTAAAAAGATCCATTTGGCTGTTCTATTAAGTTAATCAATAAGTGATCATTAAATTAAGTGGTTTTCTCAGAAATTTCAACCCTATTTGTATAGAGAAAAACACATGGGTAATATATACATTATCTTTTTCTCCTGACAAGTTTGAGGACTACTCTGTGGTCCATGGTATAATTGTGGATCACAGCAGATTACCAGATGTTGAAATTTATATTATAGAATGTATTTTGATAGGGCCCTTAAGGAATAGAGATCATAAAAAATGCTGTTGCAGACATTTGAACCTAGTTCTTTTGACATCACCATTTAAACTTTTCAGGATTAAAAGTAAGGACTTTTTTATGACATTCTTATTTTTGTTGACTGAGTGAAAACTAAAGCCATTCAACCCCATCATTTTAAGAAAGCAGCTGTGGAAGTATGATAAAATATTAGCAAACTGGTTTTGATCTGCTTTTGATCCGTTGTTATACCACAGACTTGCAGAGTAGCTATATATAGCTTACATCAGTAAATTAGTATAATCCTATGCTACAGACTTTGGATGATACTTCAAGTGTTAAATGACACAATCTGGACAAGCTGCACAGCCCACAGTAGCAATTACAACCAGTGACATAAAACCTAACTTTGTAAGTTTTTGTTATCTTTCACTCTGCTTTTTGGCTTTTATAAATAAGACAGTAGAGTAATTTGGAGCTTCCAATTTGGAGCATGATTGTAGTTTTTGCTCTCAAAGTTTTTGTTGTCAAATTGTGACGGTAATTTTCTGTCTTCCTTATGCAGTTTTCCCACTGAGGTAAATCTACAGGTTTATTTTCCCTTATACTATCACCAAATATTTTTCTATGGTGGTCACCATGAAAGTACTAAGAGGAGCCACAAAGAGGCTGTTTCTGAGTTGAATGCACATTGTCAGTCCAGTATTACCAGTGCAACTATGTGACTGCAATGAGCACATTTTTCTCCTAGTTTCTAATGCTTAGCTTCCCCCCATTAGCCTCACCCCTGTTAATATTCCATTTTTCCATTAAACTGAGTCACCTCTTAAGTTTAGAGGACAAGGTTGTCATTACTAAGGCCTTACTTCACATGAGGACCAAATCATTACTAAAATTAAGTGGGAAAAGGAAGACATTTTCATTTTCTTTCTCACCATTAAAACTGCTTAAGACAGTATAGGTTAGCGAGAAGTGACAACAAAATGATCTGGGGGCGATCTTTTTCAGAACAGTGTCCACACATGCCCTCATACATCACCCTGCCCCTGCCCACGTGATAGTCTCAATCGTATGCTCACTCTAATACTTCAGTGGTAATGCCTCTCTCCCACCCCAGTTTTTTTTCTTGCACCCCAGTTTCTATCCGCTTCTTTCCTAAATTATATCAAATAAATAGCCTTAGTAAAAACTATGATCACTTTACAAAAGTAGCTTCAAATTAGGAACTCTAATCGCCCTATTCTTTCCTATATAGAAATTCTATAGGTACCACTATATCATCTCTTCTCCATCTGAGAGACATAATAGATTTTTATTTTTTGTACTTTATATCATGAAGAAACCATTCTTTTGATTAAAGGTTCAAATGTGTGGTCCTTGTTTAATTTTTCCATTCCTTTTAGGTATGATCCTGATATTCTGCTGGGGTATGAGATTCAGATGCATTCCTGGGGTTACCTCTTACAAAGGGCTGCTGCCTTAAGTGTTGACCTATGTCAGATGATCTCTCGGGTGCCAGGTATGAAGCATTGTGAATATTTTATGGTTCAACAACAGAGCAAATTACAAAGTAAATAAAGGCAAGATGTTTAAAAAGTATTCTAATTTTTAATACTAAATTGTGTAAGTTCTAGATATATCATAACTCCATTATGGACAAATTCAAAAATTAAGAAAAGTAAAAAAAAAATACCCCCATCTCACTGCTATATAGGCAGTTGTTTTTTTTCTTTCAGTCATTGCATATATCTATCTAGGTCTCTTTTTGTATAGCTTTAATCATACATATATCCCATTTTTTGTTATGCTTCCTTCATCTTGCATCTTATAAGTATTTTTCTATGAGATAGTCTTCTTCATAATCATTATGGAACACATAACATTTCTTTGGTTGATGTACCATAATTTTATTTTGTCTGCTTCTATGTTTTATCCTTTTGGGTTTAAGGAAGGAGAAGATGGTAGAGGAACACTAACTATTGATTTTTATTAAGGTATCAGGCTAAAAACTTGCATGAATTTTGAAGGCTGTTTCCCACAAATCTGATTCTCTTTGAAGGAGGGGAGCAATAATAACAAGTTTATAAAGCACTTTTCAGAATTAATGTTTTTCTTAATAACCACAAAATTTTTAATAACTTGGTTTTAAAGTCACAAGTCTGACTAGGACAAAAGAGCATATATTTTGGGTATATTGGTGAAAAGTAACCAAGAGAACTCCTGGGAGAGGTTATGACTTCAATACAATGTCTTAAGTGTTAGTAACTTTAAAAGGAAAGGCTGAAGCTAGAAGATTCAAGAACAGTAAGTATTTTGATCTTTGCAAAAAACTTGGAATAAAAGGCAAAGATAGTTTTTTACTGCACAAATCTTTCATAGCTTCTGTGTCCCTTGAGAGCTGGGAATAGTGGTATATCTCAATTTTTTTAACATTTCATTTGGATAGGTTTTTGAATATTCATGAGCAGCAACATGAGTGTTCAGGTCTACTCATTAATTATTTTAATTAGCTGTAACAAGTAAGGTATATGACTTCAGATCAGAAAAGTGAATGAGGGGCACCTGGGTGGCTCAGTTGGTTGAGTGGCGGACTCTTGATTTCTGCTCAGGTTATGAATTCGGGGTCCTGAGATCAAGCCCCACGTGAGGCTCCTTGCTCAATAGGGAGTCTGCTTGAGGATTCTCTCTCCCTCTCGTCTACCCCTCCCCCCAGTCGTGCATGCGCTTTAAAGTAATTTTTTTTTTTAAGATTTTTATTTATTTATTTGACAGAGAGAGACACAGCAAGAGGCAACACAAGCAGGGGGAGTGGGAGAGGGAGAAGCAGTCTTCCTGCCAGCAGGGAACCCAATGCAGGGCTCGATCCCAGGACCCTGGGATCATGACCTGAGCTGAAGGCAGACACTTAACGACTGAGCCACCCAGGTGCCCCCAAAATAAGTTTTTTTTTTAAAAAAGTGAATGAGAGCTCTTGCCCACTTATTTATTTATTTAAGTAGGTTCCACACCCAGCATGGGGCTTGAACTTACAACCCTGAGATCAAGAGTCACATGCTCTACCAACTCAGAGAGCTCTGGCCTTTTTAGAACACTGCTGAAACCATTTTTATGAGGCAACATTGTGCAATAGAAAGGGAATGGTTAGGGAGGCAGTATAAAGAGCATAGATTCTGGAGAAAGATTGCCAGGGTTCAAATCCTGGCTATCCTCCCTAGCTATGTGATGTCAAACATGTTACTTAACCTATTTATACTTCACTTTGTTCATCTGTAAAATGAGGGTGATAATAGAACTTCTCTCATAGAGTAATTGTGAAGTGCTTAGGACAGTGCCTAAGAACATAGTAAACATTATATAAATGTTAAATGAAATAAACTTTCAAACATCATCTCTTTAAAATAAGGAAAGAGGGGGGCGCCTGGGTGGCTCAGTTGTTGAGCGTCTGCCTCCAGCTCAGGTCATGATCCCAGGGTCCTGGGATTGAGCCCCACATCGGGCTCTCTGCTCAGTGGGAAGCTTGCTTCTCCCTCTCCCTCTGCCTGCTGCTCTGCCTACTTGTGCTCTCTCTCTCCCTCTCTCCCCCTCCTTCTTTCTCTCTCTCTCTGTCAAATAAATAAATAAAATCTTCTTAAAAAATAAAGAGGGATGAGTGTGTATGTACATGGTCTCTCAAATCAGGTAACCCTGATTTACAGTACTGTTCTGTTACTGTATGGCCTGGGCCAAGATAATAACTTTTTTTTTCTTAAAGATTTTATTTCAGACAGAGAGAGAGAGCGAGCACGAATGGGGGAGAGGGGCAGAGAGAGAAGCAGGCTCCCAGCTGAGCAGGGAGCCCCATGCGGGGCTTGATCCCAGGATGCTAGGATCATGATCTGAGCCGAAGGCAACACTTAACCGACTGAACCACCCAGGCCCCCCAATAATAACATTTCTGAGTAGAATTTACTACAATACAAAATGAAAATTATACTAGCATTATAAAGTTAAAATACTACTGTATGCATCTTAATTATGCATTTAAAAGATTAAAGTTAATGAAGCTCATTAGCTCCCCCCAAAAATAAATAGAGTGGCTAGGTTAAAATAAAAAAAATAATATCAATAAAGTTCTTAGAACATGATAGACATTCAATATATGGTAAATATGGGTGGCTCAGTCGTTAAGCGTCTGCCTTCGGCTCAGGTCATGATCCCAGGGTCCTGGGATCAAGCCCCGCATCAGGCTCTCTGCTCAGCGGGAAGCCTGCTTCTCCCTCTCCCACTCCCCCTGCTTGTGTTCCCTCTCTCGCTGTGTCTTTCTCTCTCAAATAAATAAAAATAAAATCTAAAAAAAAAATAATAAAAGGGCCCTGAAGGGGGAAATTTCATGTTAAAATAAATAAATAAATATATATATATATAATTCCAGATCCTCTTTTACATTTTTATTTTATTGTTATGTTAATCATCATACATTACATCATTAGTTTTTGATGTAGTGTTCCATGATTCATTGTTTGTGTATAACACCCAGTGCTCCATGCAGTATGTGCCCTCTTTAATACCCATCACCAGGCTAACCCATTCCCCACCCTCCTCCCCTCTAGAACCCTCAGTTTGTTTCTCAGAGTCCACAGTCTCTCATGGTTTGTCTCCCCCTCCGATTCCCCCCTTCATTTTTCCCTTCCTACTTTTTTTTTTTTAATTAACGTTTGTATATACCCAGTGTTATGTAAGAGAAACACATTTTAATTTCTCTTCTAGGTAAAATCATCACCCAAGAAACTATACTCAGAACCTTATTCTTCACCTAGTTGTCCATACAAAATTAGCAGAATTTCGTTCTGAATATGACCATCATTAATTGACATCAACAAATTTTCAGAGAGTTGTTTAGGTTAAAAACTCTACCATGTTTTCCAGGAAATGACCAGTGTAAGAATAAACATATCCTAACACCAAAGAAATGCTGTCATGTTAGGTGTCATAAGAATAGCACCAGCAATTACCAAATTTAAAGTGAAAAGGGTTTATTATTTTTAAAATATGTGTTTATACACATTTTTATTATTTAAAAAATACAATTTTCAGAGACATTTCACAAAATTCTCTCATAACTTAAAGGAAAGAAAATTGTTTTAATCAAAATAATGACTATTCATTCTCTAAGCCTAATAAAAAAGAGATGATTACATTTCATCTTTAATCTTTCTCTTTAATTTTTATTCTCATTTTTATTTGGCATAATTTGCTTGGAAATTTGGTTTCTGTGAGTCCTGAAGCAATCTGTATTCATTTCTGTAGATGACAAAATTGAGAACAGATTTGCACCTGAGAGAGATGAGTATGGATCAGATACAATGAGTGAAATAAATATTGTTGGCCGGATTACACTAAATCTGTGGAGAATCATGAGGAACGAGGTAACGTGCTTCATCTAAAATTTTATTGGAAATAAGAGATTAGGATGGTATAACTATTTTAGTGATTGTAGAGTATTAGTATAATCTATGTAACTTATGCTTCTTTGTGAATTATTTTTGTTATACCTAAGTAGAGCTACAAAACTAAATACTACATATTCTAAAATGCAAAGCTACAGGACTATTTAATGTTACTGATATGTTTTAATTTTGTTCCATTTGTGTCTATATAGCAGTAGCTAGAAAAGTCTACAACTGTCATAAAGTTTTATGTTGTATGCGTTGAATGTTGTATAATTTCATCATTTTTTGCACTTAGTGCTAGATGAATTCAGCTTGGTCTTTCTGATTTAGTAAGTAAGAAAAATTTAGTCTACATAGGAAGGAACCAAGGATATTTAAAAACTGCGTCAGACTAAGAAGGTAAATTGGAAGGACAGTACTTGGAAATAGTTAATAGCAGCTTCCAGTTGAGGCTTTGGGGGTCCAGATAAGGATTTTTGGTAGTATAAATTTCAACAAATGATCTTATTTACAATCACTCAAAGAAATAATTCTTTAAAAATGTAAGATCATGGGATCTTAGACCACCATATTTGCATCCTTGAAGTTGCCTGATTTCTTTTATTAAAATGTAAAAAGATACCTACTGTAAATTGGTCTATTCTCAGATTTTGGACTTTGGATAATATCAGATAAGATTTTTATATTTAAAAGAAAGCTGTATTCTTCAATCGCTTCTCCTATTTGAAACTACTTTCTCATTATATTTCTATTATACACTCCTATTCACTATGATCTTTCTTGCTCTTCCACATTTCTGTAAAACATTTGACTTTCCAAGCATGCCCTCTGCAATTCTTTTGGGCACCAGCACACAGTAATTCTTTCACATAAGGAATAAGGTTCTTTATATAACATTCAGATGTCCTTATTTTTATTTCCTCTCTACACCATGAGTCTAAAGTTATGCTCCCATTTCATCTAATTTGAAAATGTATAATATATGTAACTGCTTGAGGGTAATTTTATTTTAGTGTTTTCTTCTTAAAATACTATCAGAGCACAGGGAATCCCCAGTGACTTCAAAATAATTCCTAATGACACAGCATAGGGTATGGAAGGTATAGAGATTGTGGTGTATTTATTTGGTTTGTACATTCCATCTTGTATTTCAAACTGCAGTCTCTGATATTGTCTGTGATGAACACGTAAATTGAATATGTAAACACAAAATTAAATTATTGAATCTTAGTTTCATCCCTGAAGATCCAAAAGGCAGCTGTACAATTATCCACTATTAACTTAAAATCACAAATTGAGGAGTAAATATTTCTTCAAAGTTTAGAGCTTTCTTTAGTCCTTACTCAAAATTCAGGGTCAAAGGCTTTCTCTAATTCTAGGTTGAATATACAGCATATCTGATCTTTATTTGTAAATATGGGAACAACTGTGAGAAAGTTGTGAGTTGGATAGCTTACCTGCCCCCCTTCCTAGATGGGCCAAATTGGAGAGTCACTTTTTTTTTCTAACCCAAATTTGGAAATTTCCAGGAAATCCTGAATGAACTTTGGGAAGTTCTGTCTTATATCTCAAGTTATTTTGGAACTTTAAGGGTTATTACTTTGGACAGAAACTGGCCCTGAGAATTTTCATATTAGAGATCCTCAAACTATTTTTTCTGATCTAAACAGTTCCAGAGGCTCCTTTTTAATCTTTATTTCTTTTATCTGTATCTCCCTCATGAAACTTAGCAGTTTCTAACTGTATAATTGTTTTTGTTTTTTTTGTTTTTTGTTTTAAGATTTTATTTATTTATTTGACAGACAGAGAGACACAGCGAGAGAGGGAACACAAGCAGGGGGGGTGGGAGAGGGAGAAACAGTCTTCCTGCTGAGCAAGGAGCCCGATGCAGGCCTCGATCCCAGGACGCTGGGATCATGACCTGAGCCGAAGGCAGACGCTTAACGACTGAGCCACCCAGGTGCCCCCTATAATTGTTTTTAATATGCTCTTTATTAAAAATAATTTGTATTCACTATTAAAATGAATGCGGATGAGTATGTAAAATGAAAGTGAAATCCTCTTGTTCTCTCTAGAACATCTCAACTGTTGCACTCCCCCAGTATAGATTACAGTTGAATGAATATCTTTTCTTCTCTGCCTTGTTTGAGTTTTTAAAATTTTGTTTATTTATTAATATACTAGTTTTCACTGTCCTGTTTATTTTTTTTAAGATTTTATTTATTTGTGAGAGAAAGAGCACAGTTGGGGGAAAGGCAGAGGAAGAGGGAAAAGCAGGCTCCCCCACTGAACAGGGAGCCCAGTGTGGAGCTCAGTCCCAGGACCCTGAGATCATGACCTGAGCCACCCAGGCGCCCCTCACTGTCCTGTTTAACATAAAATTACTACTGTTCTCTCTGGACTTTGAATCCTCAGTAACAAACACAGTGCCTCTTAAATAGTGCTCATGACATACTTGTTGACTGCTTAAATAACTCTTCCCCCAGAAGATGGTGTTTAGAATTCTGGGTATCAGCTTAATCCAGGCCTTTCAAGAATTTGCCAAGTACCAAATATTTATTCATTGCCATCTCTACTGCACAAATATGAGGCTGGGGTTAGATCAATCAGGTCTATGGTTGGGGGGCACTTGGGTGGCTCAGTCAGTTAAGCGTCTGCCTTCGGCTCAGGTCATGATATCAGGTCCTGGGATCGAGCCCCGCATCGGGCTCCCTGCTCGGCGGGGAGCCTGCTCCTCCCTCTCCCTCTGTCCCTCCCCCTTCTCGTGCTCTCTCTTGCTCACTCTCTCTGTCTCTCTCATAATAAATAAGTAAAAATCTTTGGGGGAAAAAAAGTATAGCCGGTTCCTCTATTTTCACAGGCAGAGAGCAGACTATACGGTTGCAGGTGTTGGTAGATAGGTGGATGGTCAATGAGAGTCTGTGGAAGTTCTCTTCTGATTGCCTCAGTTTTCTCAGTAAAAAAGCAGTCAGTGTTCTCAACTGAGAATAAGCATAGTGGAGGGACTTTTTGTTATCAGGAGAATTCGTGAGCAGTTAATTAGAAAATATAGTATAAAAGCTAGGTAGCACGGACAGCCCATTTGCGATTCGCATCAGAAAAAGCGATAACCTGCCAGCTCTGTTCAACTCACAGGCAAAGGGTTATAGCTTTGTGAAAAAATAATCAGTCAGTTACAGAGCAGGAGAGAGGCAAAGAAAGAATTGGTATGTGCAAGGTTGTGATTACAATTGTGCAATTTGAGCTAGATACAGGAGGTTGGGGTACTAGAGGGAGTAAACCACGAGGATGGGAGATGGTGTTCAGAGAATAGGATGCATGAGATTATGGAGGGGGTGATTACTTCTGGTAATAGAACTTGGAGTATGATCATGGGAGTGGGTGGCTAAGGTGGGACGGAGCCAGTGACGTGTGAATTTGCCTCAGACCTAGCTCTCTGGTAGCAGTGTGGAAGAGGACAAGATTAGAGGTAAGGAAACCAGTGAAAAGATTTTTGGGGTAGGTCAAATGAAAGTTGGCAGCTGTATAAGGATTCAAAAAACAATTTAGAGGATAAATCCACAAGAATTAGATGTACAAAAAGATGAAGAGGAGGTGTCAAGAATAATTATCAGGGTTCTGGCATAGATGATTTAAGATCACAGGTGGAAAAATACAGGGCATGAGGTATCAGATAACCAGGTGAAGATAGGAAAGTCCCAAATATGTAAATAGGAACGTAACCAGGAGGATGCCTGGGTGGCTCAGTTGGTTAAGTGGCTGCCTTTGGCTCAGGTCCTGCAGGATCCAGCCCCGAGTCCGTCTCAGGGAGTCTGCTTCTCCCTCAGCCCCTCCCCCTTCTTGTGTTCTCTCTCACTCTCTCTCAAATAAATAAATAAAATCTTCAAAAAAGGGGGAATGTAAATAGGAAAGTCCCAAATATTAGGTAGAGGTCTAGATTAGAGATAGAGCCTGGAAGTCACATGAGAGTGGATGAACTCACCAAGAAGGGAATGGAGAGAGTGATCAGGATTGAGCCAAAAGACATTTTTGTGAACGAAAACATTTTGAGGAGTAGACAGAGGAATTAAATCCTAAGAAGCAGTCTAAGATGAAGAACCAGAAGAGAACACTCCCAAGAGAGCCACTAGGAAAGTCGGATGTTTCCACACAAGCATGTAAACCTCCCATTATCTCGGTTTGGCAACATCAGAATCTGTTTCTAATATTCCCTATTACAGTTTTAGTTTGTCAATAAGCATGTCAGGTGCTTTTAAATAAGACAGTGTGATGGGCAATGAAGATTATATAGAAGTAGAATAATGTACTCGCTCCCATTCATATACGTTTTATCATTTATAAAGCACTTTTACAGACTTGGTCACTTTTAAATTTTGATAACAAACTTGCAACATAAATAAGACAACAGAGTAGTGAGGTACTATTCCAAATAGAAAAAACTGAAGTTCACAGAGATTTAATGACTTGTTGAAAGCCTCATTAGCGGGCACCTGGGTGGCTCAGTTGGTTAAGCAACTGCCTTCGGCTCAGGTCATGATCCTGGAGTCCCTTGATCGAGTCCCACATCGGGCTCCCTGCTCAGGGTGGAGTCTGCTTCTCCCTCTGACCCTCTTCCCTCTCGTGCTCTCTATCTCTTATTCTCTCTCTCAAATAAATAAAATCTTAAAAAAAAAAAAAAGAAAGCCTCATTAGCTAGTTAAGGGGTCAAGACTCAGACTCATAGGGAGCGTCTGCCTTCGGCTCAGGTCATGATCCCAGCCTGCTTCTCCCTCTCCCTGCCGCTCCCCCTGCTTATACACTCTCTCTCTCTGTCAAATAAATAAAATCTTTTAAAAATTTTTTAAAAATAAAGATTTGGACTCATTGTAGGCATGCTATCTTCAGAGAGCTTAGTGTGTATTTTATTTTAAATATAAATATGTATAAAACAAATACATAAATAATATATATATACTAAGCTCTCTGAAGACAGCTTTCCAGTGTCCTAGAAATTTTTTTTAAGATTTTATTTATTTATTTGACAGAGAACACAAGCAGTGGAGGAGTGGCAGGCAGAGGGAGAGGGAGAAGCAGACTCCCCGCTGAGCAGGGAGCCCAATGCGGGACTCGATCCAAGGACCCTGGAATCATGACCTGAGCTGAAGGCAGATGCTTAACTGAGCCACCCAGGCGCCCTGTCCTAGAAATTTCTTATATCTTCATATGGGTGGTGGTTACTTGGTTGTATATATACATAAAAATTTATGAGTTCTTCACCTTAAATTTTTGTACATTTCTTTAATTAAGTATGTGTCAATCAAAAAACTTTTTTTAACTTAAGACTCAGGTAATGAGGAACAACTGAGGGAATAAGGTGATGAAGGATAGAGCACAGGTACTTATGATCTCCTTCCATTTTTCTTTATTACATCTTTATTTTCTTTGTTCCCCTGCACTAATTCTGACTGCCTCTCCTAGGTCTGAGTAAGTTTATTTCTGAAGTAATTAACTCTTGTATTTTGCACATTGACTACAGCTGTGAATGGAAAAGTATAACCATACCTCTATCAGACCATTCCTTTATCAATAAATAAATGTACAAGCATTGTAACTCTTTTATCAATTCTGATTTTGATTTACATAGTACATTTATCTAATGTTTAACTTATTTAGATTTCCCCCAAAAACAAGTAACTCCTACTTTATATTTCTGAATCCATACTTCAACTTCTAGAGTAAATCACTTTCTAAAGATTGGAACATTCTGAAGATAGATCATCTTAATTTTAGAGTTCATGTTTCTTTCCTTTAGTTTTACTCACAGCTGGGATTATAGCTAAGTATATTTATGCTCCTGTGACACCAAGAAGACTCAAAGTAGAGTGGGTGTCATAAGGTTATAATATTTGTTTAGTCTTAATCCAATTTGTGAAATTGTCCTATTTGAAATAAAATCAACCCAGAACATAGATCTGCCATCTGTCTCAGGTATTGGGAACCAATTTCTTAAGATTTTAAGTTTAATTTGAGTCACAAAATCTGCTAGTTAATCCTCATAGGTCAACTTATGTGGCAAGTTTCAAAATTTTCCCTAATGAGAGAGCTACAGGACAATAAGGTAACCTTTTCTGTAGAGGTTTTTTTGATTGCTTATGTTACTGAAGACGTATACTCCAGCAAAAGTATGTATTTGGTCTAAAGTGCTATACTCTGTATTAGGTAAGCATGTAACTACCAGAGATCAGATGTTTGGCTCCATTTTCTGTAACACTAAATGGGATTTAACAAAAAAAAAACCAACAACCAAATAAAAATATTCATTAGCAAGTAGAAGAGTCACTCAAATATAGGGATTTGATAATAAGATGAGTTATTTTTGAGAGAAGTACTTCTGGCCAGTAATGATTGTTGGAAAAAATGGTGATTTACTTCCAGGATAATGGGTTAGTACCTGCTTTATACTGGTGACCCTAGAATAGGCTTGTTCCAAAGTTTAAAACTCTGTGTGTACACACATGTGTGCTTGCAGTTATACCAATTGCAGTGCTGTCATTCTGGTGAATGATAGAAACTGTAGATAGGGGCGCCTGGTGGCTCAGTCATTAACCGTCTGCCTTCGGCTCAGGTCATGATCCCAGGGTCCTGGGATCGAGCCCTGCATTGGGCTCCCTGCTCAGTGGGAAGCCAGCTCCCCCTCTCCCACTTCCCCTGCTTGTGTTCCCTCTCTCACTGTGTCTCTCTCTGTCAAGTAAATAAATAAAAAATCTTAAAAAAGAAAAAAGAAATTGTACATAAAGTAAGACCAGTTTGGGTCATACACTGAGATGAGCCTTTAAAAATTCAATACGTTTTATACCTGCTGGATTGTAGAAATGGAAAAGAAAATATTTTATAATTATAATGTACAAATGTGAAGTGCTTTTGAACTGTTCCTCCCGAGTTGACCTAAGAATGAGGACTGCAGATTCCTCAATTTCCATTTTGCCTTGAAATGCCTGCCATTGTCTCGATTGCTTGTGTCCTATAGGTATTTCTGAGATAGCATTTAGCTAAGGTATGTGTTCTGAATTTGGACCCTTTTTTAGTATTCTTTTCCCATTAACATACTTTTATCTACATATTTTTTAAAAAGATTTTATTTATTTGAGAGAGTGTGCACGAGTGGGGGGAGGGGCAGTAGTAGAGAATCTTCAAGCAGACACCCTGCTGAGCCCGGAGCCTAAGGCAGGGCTCAGTCTCACAACCTGTGAGATCACGACCTGAGTGGAAACCCGAACCAAAACCAAGAGTCAGAACTTAACGGACTGCGCCAGCCAGGTGCCCCCTTTTCCTACATATTTTGAGCATGGGGAAACATTTCTGCCATTTCCTTTTAATCTCTTGCTTTGGGAATGAAATTAAGTGACTATAATGTCCATGTATTGGGTCTTAGTACCAATGAAATTCTTGGAAGCAGGATGAATGCCTGACCTTAACTAAGTAACTCATTCTTGAATCTGTGGAATTCTGTTAATCAGCATGTCTTCGTGGACCAAAAAGTAAATATGGAAAGAACATAAAATTAACTTGCTTAAAAAAAGGCCTTTTTTTTTTTTTTTTGCATGGCAATCCAGATTTATTGAACTACTGATGCTAAGTTATACGAAATTGCACCACTTTAATTAAGGCTCTTAGTTTACATTTGGCCACCTCATAGTAGTTGTAACATTTAGGTTGGTTAGTTTAAATACTGTGGCTCCCTGTTGGGATCTTTACACCCAAACGGTTAATGCATACAAAGCAACAAGGCACTGTTAAATAAAACAGCAGTAGTTACTGCAACTTAGGCCTTATGACACATGATTAAAATTACTTCCACATTCACATCCATGGTACTCATCCACCATTTAACATCTCAACCAAAACATTACAAGTGAACAATCATTAACAGGCAAAAATACTAAACCTGTGTATTTGGTATTGCAAATACACTAAAGCATGAGCAAGCAAGGGATTCACAGAATCTACAGCTGCAGAAGCATGAAAATTATTTACAAAAATTGTTAAATCATTAAAAAACTGTTTGAAAATATATGCTTCTTGTTGTCGACCACTACTGAACACACAACTATAAACATTGTTCCCTATGTAAACAAAAAAGGAAAGATAAAAGATTCGAAAAGTGTGGACATTTCCTTCCCAACAGATAGTAAAGGCATTGTCTTTAAGACATTATACTGAAAGGACTATCATATTGTAAAAATGCTTCTGTCAGGGGTGCCTGGCTGGCCCAGTCAGAAGAGTATGCGACTCTTGATCTCAGGGTCGTGAGTTCAAGCCCCACATTGGGTATAAAGATTACTAAAAATAATAACTTTTAAAAAGTGTTTTTAAATGCTTTTGTCAGTATTTGTATTGGCATAGAGTATAAAAGAAGTGATAAAAACTGAGATCTCTTTATGTCATGACCAAGTTGAACTCATCTGGTCTGATTGTTTTCTAATTAAATATTAGCTTATGAGTATTTCCATCTAGAAGGCTATATATACAGTTTTATTATTTTTTTTTTGTAACATCATTTTTATAGGCAGCTTTCATATCTACTGTGAAAAGTTTGAAGTAATATTCCGGATCTTTTAGAACAAAATTTGCACATAAATACAAGCATTATTATAATGAAGTCTTGGTTTTGTTGATTTTTTTTTTTTTTAGGTGGCTCTAACTAACTACACCTTTGAAAATGTGAGCTTTCATGTTCTTCATCAGCGTTTTCCCCTCTTTACCTTTCGAGTCTTATCAGATTGGTTTGATAACAAGACAGATCTGTACAGGTAATTGTTTTATAACTCTGAAGAGGATAATATCTGTTAAAATGAGTATTATTAGAGTAAATTTACATACAACAAAATGCACACATTTAAATTGTATTGTGCCATGACTTTAAAAAATGTATATACCCTTTAACCACTACCCCAGTCTAGATAGTGAATGTATAATATTTTAAGAAACTGCTAAATTGTCTTTATCACATCCTTATATTTGAAGGATATTTTCAGTGTTTAATTCTGGGGTTGAGATTTTTTTTTCTTCCACCATTTTAAAGATTTCACTCCCTTTTCTTCTGGCCTCCATTGTTTCTAATGAGAAATCAATAGTCATTCTCCTCATTTTTCCAGTGTATACAATGCATTTTTTTTCAAAGTCAGGCTTCATGAACAGCTGACTGCTGTTGTTCCTCTGTGTAAGGTTTATAGTGGAGGTAGGGGAATTAATCAGCTCTCCTGATCCACAGTCAGTCCTTAGAGGTTCCTAAAGGATGAGGCTTTCTCAGCAGTCCTGCACTTCCACAGAGCAGTGGACCTCTGCTTTGTACTATTGCCAGGCCTTGGCCCCAAGCAGATTTCCTGACTGCCCCAGGGGAAGATACGGCTTTTTGCTTCAATTCCTTCCTCATCAGCGCTGTTTCCTTGCCTGGAATCTATGATGGAAAGGTTCCCTGCCTCTTTTCCAGTGGTAGACAGCTGTTGCTTGTTACTTAGTACAAGGCCCACTGTTGGAACAGGGCGGTTGCCTGCCCTTCCTTCAGGTGCAGCTTTTGCAACTACCCCTTTCCCAGCAGCAGACATCTTTTGCATCTTTTCTTTCCCCAGAGATGGTGGATCTCTGCTTAAATCCTGAGGATTAAGAGTTTCCTGCCAGTCCCACAGCAGCTCAAGCCTTTGCTTCATAGGAGAGAAAAATCAGAGGAAGATGCAGGATTTCATTCCTTTCTGCCCTGTCCTGCCCCCAGTCTTGGTGGGGGTTCCATGGAAAAACACTCCTCTGGTATCTGGGGTTCCCAGTGGTTATAAACTGTCATGCTGGCCCATCCGTGACCTTTAAGAATTTATTAGCATTTTAACTGGTTCACTCTTAAGTGCTTTTATGGCAGCTGCCTCTGCTGCCAGTACTCTGCCAAAGATGACATAAGTTATATGTCCTGCCTTTAGATGGATTTGTCACCCTGTAAAATTTAGTTCACCTGATTCTCTTGTAACCTCAACTTTCTGACGGCTTCAAGAAAACATGATTTTGTAGATTATCCAGCTGTTTATTATTGTTAGACTGGATTGATGTCGATGTCCTTTTGCAGCTTTCTTTATCTGAAACAGAATTCTGTGATTTTTTTTTCCTGGTTGCTTTCAAGGTTTTTCTCTTTGCCTTTAGTTTTCAGTAATTTCACTATGATATTCCTAGATGTGGATTTTTAAGAATTTGTTTAACTTTCTTAGTGTTTGCTGTGCTTCTTAGATCTTTAAATTGATGTTTTTCATCAAATTTAGGAAATTTTTGGCTATTTCTTTAAATATTTTTTTCTGCCCCTGCTTACCATTTTCTAAGACTCCAAATTACATTAAACTATGTGACATGTCCCATAGATCTTTGAGGCTCTGTACATTTTTCTTCAGACTTCTCTAACAAGCTATCTTTAGGTTCACTAACTTCCTTCTGTCATCACCAGTGTGCTGTTAAGGCCAGCCATTTTGTATTTCAGTTACTGTATTTTTAGTTCCCAAATTCTCATTTGGTTCTTTTCTTTTTATAGTTTCCATATTTTGTTGCCCTGTCTATTCACTCCTTAAGACTATATTTTTCTTCTGATCTTTTAAATATTGTTTTCCTTAGATTCCTGAACATATCTATAATAGTTACTAAATCCAACATCTGGCTATCTCGGTGTTAGTTTCTGTTTAACTGCTTTTTTTCTTAACTGGGTCCTATTTTTTAAACATTTTTTTATTTAAATTCAATTTATTAACATATAATGTATTACTGGTTTCAGAGTTACAGGCCTGTGATTCATCAGTCTCATATAGTAACTGGGTCATATTTTTTGTTTGTTTCTTTGCATGATTATGTAATGGATATTGTTGATGTTCTCTTGTACAGATTCTGGATTTTTGTTATCTTCCTGTGAAGCGTGTTTATTTTTGCTCAAGTTGGCAATTCATTTATTGGCTGATCACCTTGAACTTATGTAAACCTGGTTTTTATGCTTTGTTAAGGTGATTCTCTCAAAAACCAAAGTGTTCTCTAAGCCCCTCAAACTTGTAGGATTCAATCTCCAAACTCTGTTCCATTTGCATACTGCTAGTGCTTGGTTTTAGGTTTGTCTAGAGTAGGCCTTACTCTAGGTCAAAGGCCTCCTGAGGCATGATTTCTCTGGACTCCCAGCTGGCTGCCCAACTTGTTAATAAAGGGATAATGAGGTCTCTCCTTTCTAGCAACCCCAGCACTGTCTGAATAGTTCTTTTCCAAACCCACGCTCACAGCAGCTACTCCTTAGTAAGCCTCATAGGGATTCATCTTCCTCATTTTCAGCACAGCCCTGGGCCAGTTACTCACAGGAAACCCCCGCCTGTGTTTCTGACTGCTAACCTCTGCTGCTTGCACAGATACTCTGTCCCTCAGATTCTAGCTGTGAACTGCCTGAACTCTGATCTTTGCTTCCTCAGCTTAGCAAGACAGCCTACTTAAATTCTAGCATACTGTAGTATAATTAGGAAATTGTCTTCACATGGGCTGGGGTTCACTAGCACAGTCTCACATTGCCTATTGTTCTTTGCCCAGAAACAATTACCTCAACTGTTTTATCAAAGCAGGAAAGCTAGTCCAGTGCCATTTATTCCATCATAGTCAGAAGTGAAAGTTCCCACCTCTACTTTTCTTTAAGTTAAAGGTAAAATGATAGTAGTAAGCTTAGAAAATAGCTATATAAAGAAAAAAGTCCTGAAATTAATATGCCCAGTGTTTGAAATGAATGAAGCTCTGCTTATTGAATTGTAAGGCCACATGATGGTGAGGATGGAAATACAGCCTTAAAAACGACTTGAAACATTTGGGGGAACTGCTTTCTGAGCATGTCATCTCCAATCTCTTTTGAGGAATCTCAAGGAGGTAAAGTGTGAAGTCACAGAAAGCACTAAGTTTATGATCAAAGCCTTATCGAGATAGAAGTTTAGGAGAAGTCATCTGTCAATAAATAAAATGAAACTTTTATTTATTTTTTTAAAGATTTATTTATTTGAGTGAAAGAGTCTGTGGAGGGGGGCACGAGCCAGGGAAGGAGCAGAGGGGGAGAGAGAATCTCAAGCTGACTCCCCATTGAGCATGGAGCCTGATGCAGAGGTCAATCTCACAACCCTGAGATCATGACCTGAGCCGAAACCAAGAGTCAGATGCTCAACCAACTGAGCCACCCAGGCACCCCAAAGTGAAACTTTTAATATTAATATAAAACTTAACATTGAAAACTACATTTGGTGGCTTACTTATAAGCCCTAAAATGCAGTAAATGCATATTTTGCTACCTCTAATTAGGCATTATCTAGGATAAGTAATTGCTTTTGCCAAGTGAAATAGAGAGCTGGACCTAACATACTACATAAAGGACTTGAACTTAAACATTAGACCATTTATGTTAGATGGCTTGTTTTACATGGAGACCATACACTCTTTCTTCGGAGATACTTTGGAAGATCACACAATTATATTTTTAAATTTAAGTGAAATCTTACCAACAAAGTAAGTCATACTTTTTAATTTGCATTTGCTAAAAAAAAAAATTGCATTTGCTTTCTACAGTGTTTTAAGTAAATAGACACATTTTTTGTAAACTGCCTCGGAAATTAAAGGAACTTGCTAGTCAAGAATTTCTTGTATTAAATCTGTTCGTAAAGCATGAGGGAGCCCTGATTATTATCATTTTGTTTTTGTAAATTCACATTTGGTCTCCTAAAAGCCCTTGATTTATATAAATGAGTTAAGTTCTCAGAGTTGTGTTGTTAGAATGTATTTTCCCATAAAATGTTATGTTCCATGTTTAGATTCCTCAATCAGCTTATAAAACCTTCCTAATCCCTACTAGTAACGATCTAGGGAACTCATAGTAGCGTCTGATTTCATCTGCTTTCCAAGCAATAGTTTTGAGTACTATTCCAGTTTCTGAGCTAGGAGCTCTGTGTTGGTAGCAGAAGGTTATGTAGCTCAAGAAGATAATATTCAAAATTTTTTTCTTCATTTCCTGGATATAGAGCCAATCCAAAGAAAAAAGTTCAGAATAAGTGAGTTTTACTTAGAATTCTTAACTCTTTTTGTCACTTTCTTCTTAGAAGCCCTACCCCAGAAAATACCCTGTGCCCTCAAGACGCTCTAAGTTCATCCATTCAGCACCTACCCAGGCCTATCATGAGTAGCTTATACTTTATATTTTCCTCCCTCTTCCCCAAATAAAAACTTGTATTTGGGCTTCTGGGTGGCTCAGTCAGTTAAGTATCTGCCCTGGGCTCAGTCATCCCAGGGTCCTGGGATCGAGTCCCTCATCATGCTCCCTGCTCAGTAGGGAGTCTGCTTCTCCCTCTGCCCCTACCCCTGCTTGTGATCTCTCCCTCTTTCACTCTCTCGCTTTCAAGTAAATAAAATATTTTAACAAATAAAAATAAAAACTTGTATTTGTTTATTATACTTGAATTTCACAAAGTATTAGGAGAATGACATAATTCTTTAACAACAACAAAATTACCTAACAAAATTCTACTTTGTCACATTTTTTTAAAGACCACAATGTAATTCCATTCTCTTTTTACACCATGTGGCGACCCAAATAGGACTAGAAATTAGGAATGAAGGTGATCTTACTTATTTTTTTTTTAAAGATTTTATTTATTTATTTGAAAGAGAGAATGAGAGAGAGCACGAGAGGGAAGAGGGTCAGAGGGAGAAGCAGACTCCCCGCTGAGCAGGGAGCCCGATGCGGGACTCGATCCCGGGACTCCAGGATCATGACCTGAGCCGAAGGCAGTTGCTTAACCAACTGAGCCAGCCAGGCGCCCCAGATCTTACTTATTTTTTAAAGATTTGTTTATTTTAGAGAGAGCAAGCAGGAAGGAGGAGTAGAAGGAGAGAGTCCCAAGGAGACTCTGAGCTAAGCACAGAGCCCAACATGAGGCTTGATCTCATGACCCTGAGAGCACAACCTGAGCTAAAACCGAGAGTAGGTCAGTTAACCAACTGAGCCACCTAGGCGCCCCATGAAGGTGATCTTATTTTAAAAGATTGCTTTTTTAATTTAAAAAATCCACTTTTGGGGTGCCTGGGTGGCTCAGTCATTAAACATCTGCCTTCGGCTCAGGTCATGATCCCAGAGTCCTGGGTTCGAGTCCCACATCAGGCTCCCTGCTCGGCAGGAAGCCTGCTTCTCCCTCTCCCACTCCCCCTGCTTGTGTTCCTTCTCTCACTATATCTCTCTGTCAAATAAATAAATAAAATCGTTAAATAAATAAATAATATATAAAGTCCACTTTGTAAATAATTTTAAAATGTCAGGAAAGATATGGAGTGACATCAGCAAGATGGTGGAGTAGGAAGCCCTAGATCCTCCTTCCCCTGTAAACACACCGATTCAGCAACAATTCAAAGATACTCTCTTTGTGAGAAATCCAGAAACTAACTGAAAGAATCCTGTGCCCTGGATAAATGCAGAACCAGACTCCCCAAAGCTAGTAGGGAGATTTAGTATACCCACTTGCCAGAGTCCCTGCTTCTGGCCCAGAGCTGTATGATCAGGAAATGGCCCCTAGCTCTCTGCTTCTCCCAGAGGAGAAGGTTGGTTTGCATATCTGGCACCCCAACTTCTCCAAAGGGGCTCTGATAAGTTCAACAGTCTAGCTGGTGGAGCCAAATGGAGATGGTGGCATGGGGCTGGTAGATGCCATACATCCTCCCCTGCTGCTCAGCACAGTGAGTAGATGACAAATCCCACCTCTCAGCTTACCCCTGGGGAGAGAAGGAGATCCATGCATCCAGTGCCCCAACTCCTCCACGGCTACACAAAGAACTGCCATCTGTCTTTCTAGGCTTAGAACTCTGACAGGTTAAACACAGTCTGACTGCCTAGAGGAGAACAAAGTTGTTTGGATTAGCAAACACCATAACTCCACCTTCTGCTCAACAAAGAGTGGGTGAACAGCAACCACAGCTGCCTGCTTCTACCTGGGAAGGGAAAGAGTTGGTAGAGGCCCCCAGAATCTCTGGCTGGGATGATTGGTGGAGGCCTCCTGTATGTGGCTAGTCCATGAAGACTGGGAGAAGTGCCTGCTTTGTCTTTTGTAGGACACCAACAGAGAGAGTCAAGGAAAATGAGGAACCAGGCAAAGATACTCCAAACAAAGGAAGATAAATATCCAGAAACTGACCATAATGAAACAGTTATATGATTTACCTGACAGAGAATTAAAAATAACAGTCATAAAGATGCTCATCAAGGTCAAGAAAACATTATATGAGCAAAGTAAGAATTTTATCAGAGATAGAAAATATTAAAAAGTACTAAACAGAAATCATGGAGCTGAAAGAACACAATAACTGAACTGAAAAATTTATTAGAGGAGTTCAGCAGTAGAAAGCAGAAGAAAGAATCAGAGAACTCCAAGACAGGTCATTGACCACCATGTGGTCTACAGAAAGAATGAGTCATTAGATCCATTTTGTTTTATTTTAAAGGGACTGACTGAATCCACACATAATGTTATCTCAGATTCACACTGACAAATCTGTATTATTGAAGGATTACCTTAATCTAAAAAATACATTAAAATGTGATACAATTTTTTGCCTCTCAAACTAGTAATAACTTAAAAATTATAATCCCCAGTGTTGACAAAGATGCAAAGAAAACAAGTACTTTATCATCACTAGCTCGAATGTAAATTATTAAAACCATCTGGAAAGCAGTGTGCCACTATGTATTAAAACTAAATCATAACAGACCTTTTGACTATCTAAGAATTTATCTTAAGGAAATATTTCAGCATCAGTACATAGACTTAGCTATAAAGATGTTCATCACAACATTGCTTATAGTAATAACAGAGCCATTAAATTATGTTATAGAATAGAATATTCAGGGTGCCTGGGTGGCTCAGTTGGTTGACCGACTGCCTTTGGCTCGGATCATGATCCTGGAGTCCCGGGATCGAGTCCCACATCAGGCTCCCTGCTCAGCAGGGAGTCTGCTTCTCCCTCTGACCCTCATGATCGATCTCTCTATCTCATTCTGTCTCTCAAATAAATAAAATCTTTAAAATAAAAGAATAGAATATTCAATAGCTATAAAAATATATAATTGTGGGGAAATAGTCAAAATATATTGTTAGAAATACAAGTTATAGAACAGTATTTCTGTTTGTCTATTTTATTTAAAAATTGAATATAAAGTTTTTAGGACAACTTTTTGTTTAATTCTTAATAGTTTTGTTCAGATACAATTCACATACCATATAATTCACCTATTTAAAGTATACAATTCAGGGGCGCCTGGGTGGCTCAGTCGTTAAGCGTCTGCCTTTGGCTCAGTTCATGATCCTAGGGTTCTGGGATTGAGCCCTGCATCGGGTTCCCTGCTCTGCGGGAAGCCTGCTTCTCCCTCTCCCACTCCTCCTGCTTGTGTTCCTGCTCTCGCTATCTCTCTTTCTCTCTCTCAAACAAATAAAATCTTTAAAAATAAAAAAATAATACAGTTCAATGATTTTCATGTATTCAGTTGTGGAACCATTACCACAGTAAATCTTAGTATTTGCATTACCCCAAAAAGGAACCCTGCATCTCCGAGCCATCACCCTCCAGTCCTCCCTTCTCTACTCCCACCCATATTAATCTGCTTTCTGTCTCTAAAGATTTGCCTGTTCTGGATATTTCCTATAAATAGATTCATATAATATGTTGCCTTTTGCAACTGATTTCTTTTAGTATAGTTGTCCAGATTAATTCATATTGTAGCATGTGTCAGTACTTCATTTCCTTTTATTGCCAAATAATATTCCATCATGTGGTTATATAC
This sequence comes from Callorhinus ursinus, assembly GCF_003265705.2. Taxonomy (NCBI): domain Eukaryota; kingdom Metazoa; phylum Chordata; class Mammalia; order Carnivora; family Otariidae; genus Callorhinus; species Callorhinus ursinus. The sequence continues at coordinate 30,649,265 of NW_027397068.1, read as the reverse complement.
CACATTTTGTTTATTCATTCATCAGTTGATGGACACTTGGGTTATTTCCCCTTTTGGCTGTTTTGAGTAGCGCTGTTAAGAACATTCGTGTATGGGATTTTGTGTAGATGGATGTTTTCATTCTTGGATATATACTGAGGAGTATGGTAACTGTGTTTAACAATTTGAGGAATTGCCAGACTGTTTGCCAGTGCAACTGCACTATTTCACATTCCCACCCACCAGTGTATAAGGGTTATAATTTCTCCATACCCTCACTAACACTTGTTATTATCAATCTTTTTTATTATAGGGTGATTTTTTTCCTTTTCATGTTCATTTTCCAGTTTTTCTGTATTAGTCATGTATTGTGACTTTTAAAATTTTATTGAACAGTTATGTGACTGTATTGTCCTAAAAGCCATATAATTAAAGGTTGCAATGTATTTGAGCCTTAATATTCATTAAATGAATAAATTTTATTTTTAATATACTTTATTTTTATGTTTTAATATTCAGTCAAAACTTTTGTTCATGGCTTTGGTGGAGGGTTTTTTGTTTGATTATTTTCTTAAAAAAGGCAGGGTAGAGATTATGTAAAGATTTATATCAAAGAACAGAATATTTGTATTTCCACAGAAAATACTGATTTGACATATATTACCCCGGGTATAATCTCATTAAAGTTATTTTTCTAATCATCACCAAATTACTGTGTTTCTTCCCATGAACAGATAGTAGGCATGCTTTTAGATTGGTATTTACAGTGATAAACGAAAGCCTCCATGTTCTTTAAAAACCTATAGATATGGTGAATTATAATTGTATAATTATTGCAACAGCAGTAGCATCTAAGAGAGTGTTAATTTTTTATAATAAAGAGTAAGAACAAGCAAAATACTGAGAATAATTATTCTTACAAGTACTATTTTAAACTTTGAATATTTTCACTAGGTTTTATGCCCTTGAAATATATGGAATTTTCTAATGTTTAACTCCTTTACATATTTTGCTAATGGCTCACATCTTGACTCCCTCCTTAAATCCTCATTTTTAGTGTGTAAGCTTTGGCAGAATTAAGAGTACTAGTTTTAAGCGTCCACATTTTTCCCTAATGTTCATAGCATGGAATTCTCTTTTTAACAGGTGGAAAATGGTTGATCACTACATTAGCCGTGTCCGTGGAAATCTCCAAATGTTAGAACAGCTGGACCTGATTGGGAAAACTAGTGAAATGGCTAGACTCTTTGGCATTCAGTTTTTACATGTACTGACAAGGGGTTCACAGGTAGGAAATCAATTTTCTTACACACTTGAAAGTTCTGTGTGAGTGCCATACTTATTTTTGAGATGTTTGAGGTGATTTGATATTTTGAACTCTCTATGTGGTACTAATATATAGGTGGTTAATCAAATCTTGTCATTTTATTTTCTGGAAAAGCTTTAACTTCACTTAACACCTCCACCTTTTATTTTCTCTCCACACTAGCTTTCTGGCCACTGCTAAGTTTTTCATGCTATTAAAAAACTAAATGACTATGTCCCTGGGATGACATTTTGTTCCTGAATATTGTCAGTGTAATTAGGGAGGCCTTCAAAGGCCCCTTAAAACTAGGGGAGAAGCAGCAAAGAAAGTCTGCCTCTCTTTTGTTTTACATTCCTAATTTTAGCATGTTCTAATTCCCAAATAAAAGTTTAATATAAAAAGGAAGAGGATTTAGGATCAATATAAGTAGCTATATCACTTTTTTTTTTTAGCTATATCACTTTTTTAAGAAATTAAAGAAAAATAGGACCCTAGAAGTAATTTCATTCATAACTTTTTAATTAATATCCCATGGATATGAGAGATTTTGTCAAATGCATCACCCAAAAAGAGTTCATGCATTCATTTCAACAAATATTTATTTGAATACCTTTAATGTGTTAAATAAACACTGTGCTAGGCATCAGGGATACTACATTAATTCACTCAGGTTCCTTAACCTTATAAAATCTTTTAATTATTTTAATTAGTGTAAGTCTATAACATTCCCCCAATCTACTAATTCAGTAAATACAGCAAAAAGAGTTCTAATTACTTTGGCATGTTTATTAATAAAGTATGTTTATTATATTGTTTATAAGCTATTTATACCCCCCACAAATTTTAAAAATGATTTGAGCTGGCTTTATAATAAGAGGCAAAGATACCTTAAAACAACATGAGAACATTTCTGTGAACCCATGCTGGTTCTTATGAGTGCTTTCCTTTTCTAATACTCCAAACCATCTGCTTAATAGTGGTTATTACAAACAATCAGTAATTGCTTGATTCAATTTTGTGAGGGACTGGTATTAAGCTGACCACCTTTCAATTCTGGAATCCTTGTGTTTCCTTCTTGGAAAATTGGATCTCAGGTCTCCTTTCATTCTCTAATTTTCTCAAATAAATTTCTCAAAGATCATTGGCCAACTTTTCAAATGAAATTGTTAAACTGTATAGTCTTTCCTACATCTGTTTATTATGAAATAGATGTTTGTAAACATAAAAAGAAATCAATTTTGTCTGTCTTTCCAAAATTTGACTTACTGTATAAGTTATTTGATATATTTTACAGTTTTTATAAAAGTTGTAGGAATATAGGAAAAGAATTTATGAATGTCTCCTACAGGTACCTGAAAGCTTACTAAATAACCCGTAGTATATAACTGTATTGTAAAAATGCATCCTTGGGGCACCTGGGTGGCTCAGTCAGTTAAGCTTCCAACTCTTGATCTCAGCTCAGGTCTTGATCTCAGGGTCAGAAGTTGAAGCCTTGTGTTAAACCTATAAGAATGCAGCCTTATTCAGAAGAGTAGAACATCCCCTGGATGATTATCATATATTCAAAGACCAATATATTTCTATTTAAACTGTTTCTTCTTTTCTTCCTACTTTACCTCTCTGCCTGCAGTACCGTGTGGAATCAATGATGTTGCGTATTGCTAAACCAATGAACTATATTCCTGTGACACCTAGTGTACAGCAAAGATCCCAAATGAGAGCCCCACAGTGTGTTCCCCTAATTATGGAGCCTGAATCTCGCTTCTACAGCAACTCTGTTCTCGTTTTGGATTTCCAGTCACTATATCCTTCAATTGTGATTGCATACAACTACTGTTTTTCCACCTGCCTTGGCCATGTGGAGAACTTGGGAAAGTAAGGGTTTTTTTTTTCATATTTGTAATTATGTTGTTGTGCTTTGTACTTCTTACTAAAATTAGGCTTTGAGTGTCTCTTTGCACTTGATACTGTCCTTTTGAGCAAGATGAATGGGCTGTAGCACAGCTAATTCATTCTTTGTAGTTACCTTACTAATTGATGTGGATGTTTAGATAACTGTATGACTAATTCATCATCATGAACGGATGACTCATGAAGAAGATCATGAATAGATCAGTCTTGCAACTTATTTGTTTCATTCTCCGTGTACATCTGTGGTCTCTTTAAATGAGAGTTACATTTAATTTGTTGATATAAATCACTTTTCAGTGGAATAGTTTGAGGATTATGATCTATCTCCAGCTGTCACCTCCTCTTGACCTCTTAGAAATAGTCAATGATATTTTTAAGTTAAACTGGTAAATGTTGGGTTTTATTTATTCATGTCAACCACATTTTATAAACTGAATGAGAATATTTTTAATGTTCAAAGGAGTATATATTCTTCTCATAAGAAATAGAGTCTTCCATTATAATGATTTTTGTGTATTTATTTATTTTTAAAGATTTTATTTATTTGAGAGAGAGAGAATGAGAGATAGAGAGCACGAGAGGGTAGAGGGTCAGAGGGAGAAGCAGACTCCCTGCTGAGCAGGGAGCCTGATGTGGGACTCAATCCCAGTACTCCAGGATCATGACCTGAGCCGAAGGCAGTCACTTAACCAACTGAGCCACCTAGGCGCCCTGATTTTTGTGTATTTAAAACCAAGTTATAGGGGTGCCTGGGTGGCTTAGTTGTTAAGCACCTGCCTTCAGCTCAGGTCATGATCCCAGGGTCCTGGGATCGAGCCCCACATCGGGCTCCCTGCTCAGCGGGAAGCCTGCTTCTCCCTCTCCCACTCCCCCTGCTTGTGTTCCCTCTCTCACTGTGTCTCTCTCTGTCGAATAAATAAATAAAATCTTAAAAAAAAAAAACAAGTTAATAGTGTTAGTCTATATTTATTAAGAACAGAAATTTGGAAAAGTTATTTAAAATCTTTTTATTTAAGGCTTAAATTTTTCTTTAAGGAATTTAGTGTAAGGTGGTCATATGTTGAGCTGAAATCTGGTATTTCAGTACAGATTTTACCCATAAGTTTTAGGATAATGCCATTTAAGAAATGTTTCTTTTAATAAATTGTGAATACTGAAGAACTGCTATTTGATAATAGACAAATTACTAAGTAAATGAATTCATGTTTAGATATTTGAAAATGAGTTTCTACTGGAGTTAAAAAGATTCCTAAAATTGTCTAGTATCGCTGTTCTGTGATTTGTGAAAGTATTTGCTTAATGTTTTCTTTCTTAATAGGTATGATGAGTTCAAATTTGGCTGTACCTCTCTAAGAGTACCTCCAGATTTACTTTACCAAATTAGGCATGATATCACAGTGTCCCCCAATGGAATAGCTTTTGTCAAGGTAATACTCTCTTGTAAGTGAAAGGTATCGACTGTGGCTTAACCTTTGGAGAGCTGATGATTTAGATTATATGTTGGCATATAAAGCAAAGAAAAGAAAAAAAAAACAAGTTTGCTTGAATATCTTACCTTAAAAAGTAAAGATATATGAATCTGCTAAGAAATTATTTTTTAAAAACCAGTTACCTTGTTTTGCATGAATTTGGGTTTAAAGTCTTTTAACTGTTAGATTTTAGTTTTTAATGAAATACTGAAAGAAATAAATGTGCATATATGTCTTCTGACCTCTGTTAGAATCTGAGACTTAAATAGCTATTTGGCAATCACAACGATGTTAACTTACAAGATTTAAATTGCTTTAATGTGTAAACTCTACTAATTGTTCTACATTATTTTAAATTAAGACTATCTTAGAAATGATATTCTAATATATTTATTGATTGCATTTTTAAGATATCCAAACTAATAATAGGGTCTCTTTTCTCTCTCCCCTATCTCCCCTTAAAAGAGACCAAAGACAGCCTCATAAATGAATAAATTAAAGACAAATAGGAGAGTGATCTAGGAGAAGATTATATTGCCTCTCTTATGCCAATTTCATTCCTTTTTTTCTTTTTTTCTATTTCCTTACCAGTGAGTCTGACTATAATCATGGTACAGTAGGGCAGTTGATGGTAGCATGGACCCCACGAGCCCTCAGATTCATTCTGGTGTACTTAGCAAAAGTAGCATAATTTTCTACCAGTAAGAGGTTGCTGTGTTCAAAGAGTACCCTAAAATTAGCTATTTAGATAGGAGGAAAATTCTCACCAGAGACTGTATGACCTATTCCTTTTTGGGAAATATTACCTCTTTAACATAATGACATATATTACATCTTAACATAAACATTATGACTGCTATAAGGTACACAGAATGAATTAGAGGTTAGAATATGTTTTCGTTGTCACATACGTAGTGGCTTGTTATATTATCTCCCTTTAACAGTATTTTTAAAATTTGCATCTACATTTTGACCCAAAATGTAAAGCTTAATAAAACTAAGATTTTTTAATATTCAGAAGTGTGATTATTCTATACCTAAGGTTTTAATTGTTCAGTCCAACATGCATTACCTTGCACGTGTCTGTGAATCATCTTCAAAGTTAATACTGTTTTGTGGTTTTCATTCCTACTGGACTTCTCATAAATTCTCCCTAGTCTTGATTAATACAAATGATTTTTTTTTGGCATCAACAAATTTTATCACCTCACTATTCATCCCCTCTTCCAGATTGCTAATAAATATAGGCCGGAGGGGATGGCTTAGTGGTCTAAGCATCACATTTGAAATACCTAGAGTCCCTGGAACTGCAGGTTTGAATGTCAGCAGAGTCAACCCAGCTCATCATTCTTCCAAGGTAGATAAATGGAGTTCCATGCAGATTACTGTGTGGGGTCATTAGGATGAGATCTTTAAAAACTGAGGTTTGTTATGAGTGATACAAATCCCGTGTGTCTTTCTGAAAGAGTGGGGGTTTGAATCAAAGTTTTGAAAAAAATTTCCCTCTGAACTTGTTGTATGGTCTCTTATGCATTAGTTGACATCCTCCTTCCTGGAGGTCTCTGAACTCACATAATAGTGCTACATTAGATTTATAAACATTACAGGAACCTTTTTAGGAGAAAAGTCCTCTTCAAAAGAAAGAAAATGTGATGATTTTGTATTGATGGCCACTGGCCCTGTGGCCACTCAGTTGTTAGTATGTTTCAATTCATGACAGTTGGCCATTGTTAAACTTTGTGCTTCCTTCTTAATTATCTAAATCTATAACTTTTAAGGGATTTTAAATATTCTTTTTTTCTTTATGATAGCCTTCAGTAAGAAAGGGTGTGCTACCAAGAATGCTCGAAGAAATTTTGAAGACTAGACTCATGGTGAAGCAATCAATGAAGGCTTACAAGCAGGACAGAGCCCTTTCACGAATGCTTGATGCACGTCAGCTAGGACTTAAGCTTATAGCAAATGTCACGTTTGGCTATACAGCTGCGAATTTTTCTGGGAGAATGCCATGCATTGAGGTAAGTGATACAAATCTGTAGTTTTTTCAAGAGACTAAAGCAGCATTAAATGAGTATCTGTTGATGGAAGTATTTTGTTTTGTTTGGACTAAAGAGTTTCATTTCCATGACATAAGATCAGTTTTGCTCAAACTGGAGCTTGTATACATACAAAATCTTAGGGATTTGGGGGTTTTTCTGTATGAGAACTCTTTATCATACACATTTTTCTACATATCTAGATGAGCATACGGTAGCAAACTACTAGGATGAGATTTAGTGTCACATTTATAGCAGCACTTAAAACAACCTTCATACTAAATAATTGCTTTTAATGTATTGACAGATCTGATGTTAGGTTGGCCTCTCCAAATGTCAGAATGACCAAACATTCTATGTTTACTAATGTACCAGTAGATATAAAGCAAAACCTTTGTTTTGCAGAGGTAGTTGCAATTGAAAGACAGTTTTCACAGAATAAGACTAATTTTTTACTATTTACTAAATTAAGGTGTTAATTTAACATGAGTACAATATAGTGTCACAAGAGTAATACAGTAACTTACTAGTGATTGAGAACAGAGTAGATTTGTTTTATTGGTGATCTTTTTATGCCAAATGAAGGCCCGAACATTGTAGTATGCCACATTAGTAGTAGTTCAGAAAGGGAAAAGCAGTAGAAGGATAAAGTCCCCACACAGTTTCAGGTCCAGCATGTCAGAAGCTCAAAATTGTCAGTCTTTTCCCCACAACAAGTAAAAAGCTGAACATACTGAAAAATCAGCTCTTCTTAGACCTGTTAGAGAAGTGAGGTCACAGGGCGAACCACTACCCCCAAAATTGAAGAGCCCAGCAAGTAAATACAAAGAATCACAACTCACAAGAGCAGAAACCCAAGAGCACAAACCTCTGTAGGAACCAGTGCTGAGGTAGGGAAACCTGAACTATAACTGATGAATTGCTGGAGGTTCAGTGTGGATGAATCTGACAGATTAAGACTCCAGGGGACCCAGTCATCCACAGTTTTGTGAATTTTACCTCTACGAGCTCAACCGGATTCTCAAAGGTTTTCTCTCACACACACACACAAAAAAATTCTCCTGTGCTTCTGGCACAGGGAGGGGAAAGGAACCATTTTGAAATATATCAGAAAATTCTGTTCTTAACAGGGTCCACCTTCAGGGGCACTATTTAACTGGAGCCTAACTGACCTGAGAGGAGGGAAATACCCAGCTCCAAATGCTCTGGCCTTCCATGTGTAGGAGGGGAAATATGCCAGCCCACTCTAGCCATCCTATCCCACCAAAGATGGGGAAAAAAACAAGCGCATGTGAAGTCCACAGTCCAGAGGTACAGTTTCACTGAAAGAATCAGACCTACTCATAGAACTATAGAACATTTCCCTCCTCCCACAGATTACCACTATATTATTAAAGATCTGTTTACAGCAGTCCTTTTTACCTGATATATCCATCTATCAAAAAAAAAATTACAAGACATACCAAAAGCCAAAAAACAGTTTGAAGAGACAGAGCAAGCATCAGAACCAAACTTAGATGTGGCAGGGATGTTGGAATTATCAGACTACAAATTTAAAACAACTGTTAGGATGCTAAGAGCTCTAATGGATCAAGTACATGCATGAAAGGACAAATGGGCAATGTAAGCAGAAACATGCAGACACTAAGAACCAAAAAGAAATACTAGATATCAAAAACACTTGAACAGAAATGAAGAATGCCTTTGATGGGCTTGTTAGACTAGATGTGGCTGAGAAAAGAATCTCTGAATTTGAAGAACTCTCAATCAGAACTGACAAAACTAAAAAGCAAAGAGAAAAAAAGACTAAAAAAAGAATATCCTAAAACTGGAGCAACTGCATAAGGTATAACATACATGTAATAGGGATTCCAGAAGAAGAAGAAAGAAAGGAACAGAAAAAAATGTTTGAAACAGTAATGACTGAGAATTTCCCCAAATTAATGTCAGACACCAAACCACAGATCCAAGAAGTTCAAAGAACAGCAAACAGGATAAATGCTCAAAAAACTAAACTTGGGATATCATTTTCATACTACAGAAAATCAGTAGTAAAATTAAAATCCTCAAAGAAGACAGAGGGGAAAAAAACACCTTGCCTGTACAGAAGCAGATAAGATTTACATCCAACTTTTCCTCTGAAACCATGCAAGCAAGAAGAGAATGGAATGAAATATTTAGTGTTGAGAGAAAAACACTCCAACCTAGAAATCTGTATCCTGAAAAATTATTGTCCAAAAGCAAAGGAGAAATGAAGACTTTCTCAGACAAACAAAAATTGAGGGAATTTGTTGGCAATTGACCTGCCTTGCAAGAAATGTTATAAAAAATTCTTTAGAGGGAAGGAAAATGATATAGGTCAGAAACTCAGATCTGCATACAAAAACAAAAGAGCCTCAGAGAAGGAATAAATGAAGGTAAAATAAACACTTATTTTCCTTATTCATAATTGATCTAACAGATTACAATTTGTTCAAAATAATAATAGCAACAATGTATTTGATTATGTGTGTTTATGTGTATGCTATATATAAGTAAAATGAATGACAAATGACAAAAGGGTTGGGAGGAATTGGATTATTTCATCATTATAAAGTATTTGCACTACTGTGAAGTAGTATAGTAGTATTTGAAAGTGGTATCTTGAAAGTAAATGTATATTGCAAAATCTAAGGCAACCACCCACTTTTATAAAAGTAAAAAGATATATAATTGATGTGTAGGAAAGGAGAGAAAATGGAATCATATCAAATAGTCAAAATCACAAAAGGCAGAAAAAGAGAGGAAAACAAAAATAGGAACAAAAAACAAGGGCAACATATAGGAAAAAATAAAATCAGTATGGATGTAGTTGAACTCAACAGCACCATCAACTAAATGCAGTGGGCATTTATAGACTGCTTCATCCAACAGCACCCAAATATGCATGCTTCTCAAGCTCCCATGGAACGTGCACCAAGACAGACCACATTCTGGGCCATAAAACACACCTTAACAAATTTAAAAGAATATAAATCATACAGTATCTGCTCTCAAATCACAGTGCAATTAAACTAGATATCAGGAACAGAGAACTGGAAAAAAAATGCTTAGAGATTAAACACCACATTTCTAAATAACACATGGGTCAAAAAGAAAAAAACCTCAAAAAATTTTAATGTATCTTGAACTAAAGGAAAACACAACTTACCACAATTTGTGGGAATCAGCAAAAGCATCAATTAGAGGGAAATTTATAGTATTGAGGCCACTTTAGAAAAAAAAAGATCTAAAACTAATCATCTAACTTTCACCTTAGAAAACTAGAAAAAGAATAAATCCAAAGTGAACTGAAGAAAAGTAATAATAAAAATTATATCAGAAATCAGTGAAATTGCAAACAAGAAATCAACTGAAAAAATCAAAGAATCCAAAAGCTAGTTCTTTGAAAAGACTAATAAAATCAATAAGCCTCTAGTCAACCTAAGAAAAAGAAGACGACACAAATTGCTAACATCAGAAATGAAAGAGGGGACATCACTTCAGGTCCCATGGACGTTACACAAATTTGATAACCTAGATGAAATGGACCAGTTATTTAAAAGATCTAATCTGGGGCACCTCGGTGGCTCAGTCGATAAGCGTCTGCCTTCGACTCAGGTCATGGTCCCGGGGTCCTGGGGTCGAGCCCTGAATCAGGCTCCCTGCTCAGTGGGAAGCGTGCTTCTCCCTCTCTCACTGTCTCTCCTGTCAAATACATAAATAAAATCTTAAAAAAAAAAAGATATAATCTGCCAAAACTCATATAGTAAGAAAATAAGTCTGAATAGGCTTATACCTATTAAAGAAATTGAATTAATAACTAATAACCTTCCAAAATAGAAGGTACCAGACCCAGGCAGGTTTACTGGTAAATTCTACCAAACATTTATGGAAAAAAATTGTACCAATTCTCTACAATCTCTTTCAGATATTACAAGCAAAAGGAATATTTTATAATTCATTCTGTGAGGCCAGCATAATCCTAATACCAAAGCCAACAAAGACATTACAAGAAAACTACACAACAATATCTTTCATGAACATAGATGCAAAAATTTTCAACAGATATTAGCAACTCAAATCCAACAATATATAAACAATTATACATCACAACCAACTGGGATTTATCCCAGGCATGCAAGGCTGATACAACAATCAGAGAGCAACTAATGAGATCCGTCACATCACAGGCTAAATAAGAAAAGCCAAATGATCATAACAATAGATGCAGAGAAAGCATTTGACAAAATCTAATATCCATTCATCATAAAGACCCTCAGTAAAATAGGAAGAGGGGAACTTTCTCAGCTTTATAAAGAATATCCACCCCCAAAAAACCTACAGCTAATAACATACTTAGCTATGAAAACCTTGAATCTTTCCCACTGAAATTAGGAACAAGGCAAAGATACCCCTCTCACCACTGCTTTTCAACATCATAAAAGAACTGGAAGCTAATGCAGTAAGACAAGTAAAAGGACATAAAAGGTATACAGATTGTAAAGGAAGAAATAAAACCATCTTTGTTATATATGGCATAATCCTCTCTGTAGAAAATCCAAAAGAATTAACAAAAAATCCTCCTAAACCTAATAAGCAGTTATAGCAGGGTTGCCGAATACAGGGTTAATACAACAAAAGTCACTTTCCTATATACTAGCAATGAACAAATGAAATTTGAAATTAAAAATGTAACACCATTTATATTAAGCATCTAAAAATGTAACACTATTTATATTAAGCATCCCCCAAAATGAAATACTTTGTATAAATCTAACAAAGTATAAGATCTCTATAAGGAAAACAACACAACTGGTGAAAAATGCAAGAGCTAAATAAAGAAGAAACAGAGAGATGTCGACAGCTGTTGACAGGTAAGAAGACTCAGTACCGTCAGGACATCAGCTCATCCCAAATTGACACATAGATTGAACGCAGTCCTAGTCAGAATCCCAAGTTATTTTGTGGATATCGACAAACTGATTTTAAAGTTTACACGAAGAGGTAAAAGACCTAGAATAGACTACACAATTTTGAAGAATAAACTCAGAGAACTGACAGTACTAAAGCTACACTAATCAGGGTAGTATTGTACTGGCCAAAGAATAGTATTGGAACAGAAGAGAGATATCAGAAATAGACCCACATAAATATAGTCATCTGATCTTTAACAGAGGAGCAGAGGTAATACAATGTAGTGAGGATAGAAGACAGTCTTTTCAATAAACAGTGCTGGGATAACTGGATATCCACAAGCAAGAAAGTAGATCTAGACACAGACCTTATACCCTTTACAAAAATTAACTCAGAATGGATCACAGAACTAAATATAAAGCACAAAACTATAAAATTTCTAGAAGATAAACATAGGAAAAAATCTAGATGACCTTGAATTTGGTAATGGCTTTTTAGATGCAACACCAAAGGCACGATCTATGAAAGAAAGAATTGATAAGCTGTACTTCATTAAAATAATTTTCCAGGGGCGCCTGGGTGCCTCAGTTGGTTAAGCGACTGCCTTCGGCTCAGGTCATGATCCTGGAGTCCCGGGATCGAGTCCCACATCGGGCTCCCTGCTCAGCAGGGAGTCTGCTTCTCCCTCTGACCCTCCTCCCTCTCGTGCTCTCTATCTCTCATTCTCTCTCTCAAATAAATGAATGAAATCTTTAAAAAAATAAAAATAAAATAATTTTCCACTCTGCAAAAAACACTCAAGTGTGAAAAGATAAACCACAGACTTGGAGAATGTGGGGGTTAGGGACACTGACCCCCCCCCCACGGAGTTGAAAATCCACAAATAACTTTTGACTCCCCAAAACTTAACTACAAATGGTCTACTGTTGACCAGTAGCCTTATTGATAAACAATTAACATATTTTGTATGTTATATGTATTATATACTGCATTCTTACAATTAAGTTAGAGAAAGAAAAATGTTATTAAAATCACAAGATTTTAATACATTTACAGTACTATACTGAATTTATTGAAAAAATCCACATATAAGGGAACCCATACAGCTCAAGCCTGTTTTGTTCAAGAGTCAACTGTATATATACCACATTTTCTTTATCCCTTCGTCTGTCAGTGGACACTTGGGTTGCTTCCATGTCTTGGCTATTGTATATAATGCTGCAACGAACATAGGGGTGCATATATCTTTTACAGTTAGTGTTTTCATTTCCTTCAGATATATACCCAGTAGTGAAATTGCTGGATCACATGGTATTTCTGTTTTTAACTTTTTGAGGAACCACTATATTGTTCTCTATAGTGGCTGCGCCAATTTGCAATCCCACCAGTGGTGCGCAAGGATTACCTTTTTCCACATCTTTGCCAACACTCATTTTCAGGGAATTTTTACTTTAAATATTTTTCTCATTATGACTTTTCAGGATCCCAACCATTGCCTAAACTGTAAAGCCAGTTATTTTCCTCTTTTTAAATCTAATCTCTTAGCCCTATATTCTTCAAACTAGGAACCACGGCACAAAGTAGCAGAATCACTTTTAATTTAATTACCACTCCTTCCTTCTTCCCACCCCACCCCCCACTCCTGCCACTGAGTCCTTCACACTGCACGGTCTTGGGGGCAGCTGCAAGAATTCTGACTCTTTCAGGTGTAACTTAAATGGGTCAAAGTAGGCAGCCGGAGGTAGACATTTAGGATCAGTATGTGTATGTCTCAAAAGCATATTTGACTCTGACGCTAGATGGCTCACCCTTCCAGCTATTTGCTGTCACATATTTTAAAGTGTATCTTGTTTTGAAAGTGCAACAGATGACATTGAACATTTTATTCAAACTTGAATTTCAGCTAGATAACATGATTTTTTTTTTAAATGTCTCAGGATATAGTTCACATTCTCAAGGTTTTCTATTGCACTAAAGGTCTCAATAGAACTCATGATTTTTTTTTTTTTAAGATTTTATTTATTTGACAGGGAGAGAGAGCGAGAGAGGGAACAGGAGCAGGGGGAGTACGAGAGGGAGAAGCAGGCTTCCTGCGGAGCAGGGAGCCCAATGCAGGGCTCGATCCCAGGACCCTGGGATCATGACCTGAGCCGAAGGCAGATGCCCAACAACTGAGCTATCCAGGCACCCCGAGTTCATGATTCTTAATACCCGAATTAAGTTTCTGCTACCAGTTTTTTGTTTTGTTTTAAGATTTTATTTATTTGATAGAGACACAGCGAGAGAGGGAACACAAGCAGGGGGAATGGGAGAGGGAGAAGCGAAGCAGGCTTCCCGCTGAGCAGGGAGCCCAATGCAGGGCTCAATCCCAGGACCCTGGGATCATGACCGGAGCCAAAGACAGACGCTTAACGACTGAGCCACCCAGGCGCCCCTATAAACAGCCTTTTAAACACTTACCCGATCCTACATTTAGTTGAGGTGATTCAAATTTTACAATAAAAGGAGGATGATTATAATTATTGTTTGCTTCTGAACACAAAAGTGCATGATTCTTTAAAATTTTAAAAGGAATGCTCCATTTACGCCAAAGGGCAATTTTCCCCAACCCTTAACTTTTATGAGTTTAATAAATGAAACAGCAGCCCTATGCTGGTCTCTTTAATTTACTTAACTGTAAAATATACTTAGTTTGTCACATTTGTCAAGATCTACCATCTTTTTGTTTTGTTAGTTTATGCCATGATCTTTGTTTAAACTCACTGATGACCAATGAAAGTACCCTTGTTAGGGGCACCTGGCTGGCTTAGTTGGTGGAGCATGCAACTCTTGATCTTCAGGTCATGAGTTCAAGCCCCATGTTGGGTGGAGAGGTTACTTAAAAAAAAAAAAAAAAAATGAAAGGAGCACCTGGGTGGCTTAGTTGGTTAAAGCATCTGCCTTCAGCTCAGGTCGTGATCCCGGAGTCCCAGGATGGAGCCCCATGTTGGGCTCCCTGCTCAGCAGGGAGTCTGCTTCTCCCTCTGCAGCTCCCCCTGCTTGTGCGTGTGTGTGCGCACTCTCTCTTTCTCTCTCTGTCAAATAAATAAAAATCTTAAAAAAAAATTTAAAAGGAAGTACCCTTCTTAGACATATATCTGCCTACTTAATTTAAATCGAACACGTAATATATTTTCTATCATATAATTATACATTTTTCTTTGTATTCTGTATTATCTAAAAATTATAACCAATCACTGAGATTAAAGTTCAGCATTAATTTTAATGATACTGAAAGAAATTATCATAACACTACAACAGAAAAATTTTGAAAGATACACATACAAACACTCATGCACATACACAAAATAATTTCCTGGCTAATTGGTTATAAAGGCATATAAGAAAGTCCTTAAATAAACAAGGCT
Organism: Callorhinus ursinus; assembly: GCF_003265705.2. NCBI lineage: Eukaryota > Metazoa > Chordata > Mammalia > Carnivora > Otariidae > Callorhinus > Callorhinus ursinus. The sequence goes on along the minus strand of NW_027397068.1, from coordinate 30,634,222 downwards.
TATTGTTCCAGGAATTATGAAGCTGTGTACCTTGTGTAAAGTGCAATCCTTTGTACTTACTAATACACTCACAGGCGAATCTGTGTATTGACTGGTTCCTTTCTTTAAATTCTTCACTTTATTTTCTTCTTGAGTACTTATAGAAAGAATGATGACACTGAAGACTATTTTGTTTTCTTTTTTATTCTTTCCTCCTTATTTCAATTTTAGAAATATTTAGTAATGAAAAGTATTCTATGTGTTAAAGTCTGTTGATTTATACTAAGCTATGTTAAGAAATTACTTCCAATGTGTTTGTACCAACAGGTTGGTGATAGTATTGTTCACAAAGCCAGAGAGACCTTGGAACGAGCTATTAAACTGGTGAATGATACCAAGAAATGGGGCGCTAGGGTTGTATACGGAGATACTGACAGGTAATGAACTTCCTGCTTTATAGTTGTCTTTTTACATCTCTTCAGATATTCATTTCAGTGTTTGAAATGGCTTAAGGGTAATCCTTACTAAAAACAGTTCTACTTAAGTCCTTCCAGTCCTTATGATCTCATGATCAGGATTAGCTCAAGTCCTGAATTACCAGACATGATCTTAAGAGACAGAAAATTAAGTGGCCTGAGCCACAGACTTGTAGAGATTCCCATGGCATACCTACAGGTAGCCAGGTAGATAGTGATCTGCAAAAATACTGTATATACAGGAGTCTAGTCTTTATAAAGAAACCCACTTTTTAAAAATGTGAATGATTCCTCATATAGCTGCAGCTCTGTGAATTTAAATATATGTCTTAATTTTGAAAGATACCTGTCAGAGCTATGAGTGGTTAACTTTTCACTAGGCCCCAAAATGTTTTTGACCTTCTGCAAAAAGTGCATATAGGCAAATACAGCTTTCCATTTGATTCCAGAGGGCTCACAGACTTCCTGAAGCCCATCATCCATGGACTGACAAAGGATAGGACTGCCTCTGAGTCCTGAATTAATAACTTCAGCCTGGTTGCTTGCTTTGGTATTTATTAGGGTCTAGGTATTTATGTAACATCTTATTTGTCTGACTTATTTAAATTCTTCTAGAATATAGGTATTAAGCAAATTTCTTAGACTCTGATATTCTTCTCATATGGAAGGCTTAGTGTCACGGTGGGATCATGCTAAGAGCACTTGCCTTGGGAGCTCTGATAACTTTACAGCTCAGTGGAGCAGTAGGAGATAACGCTTCTAATCATTACAAATAGCTTCTAGGTAGTCCTTAAATAGCATTTAATCTTCTCCATTCCTTAATGCACATACAGTCAGCATAATCGTATTAGTGCTGAATGAGACCTTACCTCATATAGCAGCTGTTTCATTACTAACAGGTGGGGATACTTTCAAGTTATCCAGGCCCCGATTATCCATAGTCTCTACTCTTCCCCGTCAAAAGCCACTCCTAAGTTTGAGTATTTCACTGCTCTGTAAAACCACTTCTGCTGAGTAGTCCAGCAAAATAAAAGTTACTAGAACATCGTTTTGCACCTTGTTAGCAGAGCTCCTTGCCAAATATTTAGGGAAGAGGACAAAGTTAAACCTTTTGTTGTGTTTAATTCAGGATCATACATGTCCATGGTTGATAACACACAGAGAATCAGAAGTTGGCGTGATTCTGATTATAGTTACTTTGTTTAGCCTTTAAGATCTTTAAGAATTCAAACCAAAAAACACAGACTCACAGATTGTCAGAGCTGGAACACTACTTCGGTGCTATTTAGGTCGGCAGTTTTCACACTGTTGGGAGGAACCAGTAGAGGCACATTCTCAGGTACTGCCTAAAAGCACATTGTACACAACTGATGAATTATTGACACTACATCCAAAACTAAAAAAAAAAAAAAAAATTTTTTTAAATAAATAATGATAATGAAAGCGCATTCCCCTAAGATAAGAAACTTGTCTAAAGTCCCCAACTAGTCAGCAGTGGAGCCATAAAGTAGTACTCAGTGTTTTTTGATTCCTAGCTGGTGCTTTCTCATTAAGTCAGAATTCACAGGTGTTTTATGATTCCAATCAAAGAAATTTATTCATCATTTCATTGAAATATACTGTATGAGGGCAAGTCAGTGTAGAATATGCATTATCAATGGTAACAGTATCACCCTAATAGGGTACAAATTGGGAACAAAACTTAAATAGTACTTAGATAGTACAGTGGGTTTAGGCCCCACAAAGTTCAACCTCACCCAACAATATTTTATTCCTTGCTAGTTATTTTCTATTATATTTACTTTTTTAACTTTTTTCTTTGAGAAGACAGTAATGATAAAAGATTGAGAAACACTGCTTTAGGGATAATAGATAATTGAGAGTGAGGAGATCTGGATTCTCTTTCTAGCTGTACTCCTAACTGATTGCATGGTTATTAACAAATCGCTTAGCCCCTCTGAAGCTCAGTTGCCTCATGATCAGAATGAAGGAAATCTGATGGATGATGGTGAATGACCATTGCCTCCCTCCAATTTCAAAACTGCCGATTTTATGAATCTTGGGGTCTACCTAAGGGAGATCAGTTACCAAAGCATCAAAATTACTGTTAGAAGGGTGTTTCCCTTTCTAAAGCAGTTAATGCATTATTGTCCATTTAGAAAGTATAATAAACACACTGCATTTCTTTTTTTCAATTAAATGATTTTTTATTAAAATATAATTGACATATACTATTAGCTTCAGGTGTACAATACAGTGATCTGACAATTATATACATTATAAAATGCTCATCATGATAAGTTATTACAATATTATTGACTAGTGGTTCAAACAGTTATTTTATAGAATAGTGGTTCTCGATCATATTTACTGCACCCTAGTGGGATATGACCTACTCCCATCAGTTATAAGAGCTACCTAGAATCTCTTGGGTCAACTATACTAAATAAATTAAAAAAATTAAAAGTTTTTAAAAAGAATCTCTTGGGAAATTCATCTGATTATAGTTAAGAAAGGCCTCTCAAGTTATTCTAATATCCCCACTCACCCTCTACCACGTGAAAATCACTGCTCTGTATGTGTACTCAGATCTCTCAACCCAAAGATAAATGTTACTTAACTAGATTAAAAGCACCAGTGACAAACAAATTCATTTTAAAACCGTCTCTTTTTGTAGGCTAGTCACCTCCATTCTGTTAAGTGACCTTCCATTAATCTTGGCTAGCTGTCTTGAAGCTTAGCTCCAAATAAAACTGGCCAAAACAACATAGATGGACTCAAACCCACTAACTACTGGGTAAAATCTCTCATATAAACCCTATAATAATAACTTTTAAGATATCAAGTTCATCAAGGTATAATTTTTAACAAAAAAGTGCACTATTTCTAAAAAGAAAATGCACAGTGTATAGTTCAGCATATACCTGTATAGATCCATGTAACCATTTACCACCTCAGTAAGGGTCCAGAACATTTCTAACTACGTAGAAAGTTCTCTTGTACACCTTCACAGTCATTCCCTCACTTTCATCAGGCAACCACTTATCTGATTCTATTACCACAGCTTAGTTTTTCCCATCCTAGAGTTTTATAGAAATATGTGTCTTCATCAGGGCGCCTGGGTGGCTCGGTTGGTTAAGCGACTGCCTTCGGCTCAGGTCATGATCCTGGAGTCCCGGGATCGAGTCCCACATCGGGCTCCCTGCTTGGCGGGGAGCCTGCTTCTCCCTCTGACCCTCTTCCCTCTCGTGCTTTCTATCTCTCATTCTCTCTCTCTCTCAAATAAATAATAAAATCTTTAAAAAAAAAAAAAAAGACAAAGTGTCTTCATCATCATTGTACCTGACCTTAATTTTAAGCATAGTGATCTTTTAAAAAACAAAAGTTTGGCAGTTACATCTCAAGTTAAACATACCCTTAGCATATGACTTAACAATTCTACTCCTGGATATTTACCTAAAGGAAATTTAAATTTCGGTCCACACAAAGTCTTGATGTAAATGTTTATTGCAGCTTTATTTATAATAGTCCAAAACTACAAACAATCCAGATTTCCACCGAAGGGTGAATGGATAAACAAATGTGGCATATCCATACAATGGAATATTACTCAGCAATAAAGAGGAACTAGTTACTGTTACTTCAGCAACATGGATGAATCTCAAAAATAAGCTGAAAGAAGCCAGACATAAGAGAGTACTTATTATATAGTTCCATTTATATAAAATTCTTGGGAAAAAAAAAAAACTAATCTGTAGTAATTTAAAGCAGGTCTTGGGTTGCCTAGGGCTAGGAGTGGAAAATTATTACAAAGGAGTACATGGGACTTTGGGGGGATGATGAAAATGTCCTTAGTTTTCTAAGATATCATAGATTTAGTGGCTTAAACAACAGAAATTTATTTTCTCACAATTCCGGAGACTCGAAATCCAAGATAAGTGTCGGCAGATATGGTTTCACTTGAAGCCTCTCTGTTAGGCTTATAGGTGGTCACCTTCTTTCTGTGTCCTCACATAACCTTTCCTTTGTTCATGTGCATCCCTGGTGTTCCTTTGTATATTCAAATATTCTCTTTTTATAAGGACACCAATAACATTAGGCTCATCCTCACCACCTAACTTAGAGCCTCTTTTTAACTTAATCACCTCTTTAAAGGTCCTGTCTCCAAGTATACTGGGGTTAGGACTTGAACGTATGAATTTTAGGGGGACACAGTTCAGCCCATAACAGATCTATGCATTTGTTAGCATTCATGGAACTGTACACTTAAGATGTATTCATTTTGTTATATGCAAATTATACCTCAGTAAAGTTGCTTTTGAAAATAATCTTTCAAAAGGAAATTTTAAAAGTTATTTTAAAAATGAAGCTATGTTCGTGTAATAAGCATCAGATGGGCCTAACAACAACAAAAAAATTATAAAAAGCTTCAAGTGGTTCAAAGTATAGCCTTTAAAATTAATTTAGATCGAGACCATTTTTAAAGACCTTAAGTAATACTGAATAAATACTCATTTTCTTAAGCTTTTCATATCAGACTCTAAGTATTGTCTCCAGTATTGGCAGAGAAAGCTTTTCCAAAGAAACCATCCAAATGAGATTTAAAGTCCAATATAAAAAACATTTAAGAAATATGAGATTGGTTTATGTGGCCCCAAGACTAGGAACAAGAATCTTAAGATGATGTTTCAAGATATTGTCTGTTACTATTTAATATCTTTCCATTAAAATTATAGGGGCGCCTGGGTGGCTCAGTCATTAAGTGTCTGCTTTCAGCTCAGGTCATGATCCTAGGGTCCTGGGGTCAAGCCCTGCATTGGGTTCCCTGCTCAGCGGGAAGCCTGCTTCTCCCTCTCCCACTCCCCCTGCTTGTGTTCCCTCTCTCGCTTTGTCTGTCTCTGTCAAATAAATAAATAAAATCTTTAAAAAAAATAAAAAAATAAAATTATAAGTGAAAGGGCACCTGGGTGGCTCAGTCAGTTAAGCGTCCAACTCTTGATTTCAGCTTAGGTCATGATCGTGGGGTCATGGAATTGAGGCCTGCATCAGACTCTGTGCTTCAGTATGGAGTCTGCTTGAGATTCTCTCTCCCCCTCTGTCCTTCCCCCTGCTCTCTCTTTCTCAAAATGAATAAATAATAAAATTTACAAAAAAATTATACATGAAGATCAGCTTTATAATCTATTTAAATATATTTATTAGCTACTCTGTTGGTCAGATTGTGCTATTATAAAGTTAACTGGATTATGTTAGAGAAAAATACCCAATATTTTTGGTTTTTTATTTTTTGAGTATTTTTTGATTGCAGTTTTTTATTTATATTAGAAATCTTTCCTTCTTGACCTGCATATACTGCTGTTGGAATTGTACATTAGAAGTCTCTACCTTCCTGTCAATTTTGTTGTAAACCTAAAAACTTAATAAATGTAAACTCTTAATTTTACTATTTGAATACCTTTTAAGTATACATATAAATGACAAAACCTTTTATAAAATAAATTTAAAATAGCAATATTTAAAAACAAATATCTTTCTGAAATTCAGATTTGACAGTATCTCAAAAAATATTTTTAGTGTATACCATTTACCCAGAAATTTCACTGATAGAAATTTGTTCTAAGGATATAGTCAGAGGTGTGACAAATTATTATATACGAAATATTAGCAAAAAATTAAAATAACCTAAATTTTCAGTGATGGAGGTTTGGTTAAATTATAATATCCATACATTGAAATACAGTACAACTGTTAAAATAATGTAAAAGAACTAAACAATGTGGGTTATATAGCAATAATGATCTTTGATCCCAAATGAGAAGAGATTTACGGATATACCCAGAAAAGTTTGTGGTGCCTTTTTTCTGAATGGTAAGATTAGGCGGCTGTTTTCTTCTTTGTGCTTTATGTTTTGTAACACTTCTTCAGTGAACATATATTACAAAATATGTGTGTCTTTTTAAGTTGGGTGGTTCTGAAAGGAAATTTCCTCCCATATCACAAGTAAATTTTCCATTTCTTTATAATCACATTTTCTTTTATGTTATGACTGATGTAACTGTGTGTCATATAAAGCCATTATTATCTAGGAATGACCCAAGACCTTGGGTCACAGATAAGCTGGCCTGTGTGAAGCCAAACTAGAAATATTAAGTGTCTTAAAGATCTGTAATAAGCTATACAAGGAAAGTATGGTAAAACAAGAAAGCTTAGATAGGAAGCAACTTAATAAGGAAGAGTAAGGGGGGAAAAAAGTTTTCTTTGGAATTAATTAGCCAGGAAAGTTACTCTTGATGAAATTTTTTTGTTACACTGACTTCCTCATTTTTAATCCTCTTAGTATGTTTGTGCTACTGAAAGGAGCCACTAAGGAGCAGTCTTTTAAGATTGGTCAGGAAATCGCTGAAGCTGTAACTGCTACCAATCCTAAACCAGTGAAATTGAAGTTTGAAAAGGTAAGAGAAATGTAATTAATACTAGTAGTCATGTATAAAATTTACATACCTTCTAGAGATTTTGGACTTGCACAATACATTTTCAGGATCAGTAATAGTATATGGGTCTACAAAGTGTTAAATTTAAAATATTTTCCCTTAGTTTTGTGCAGTTTTCTCAATTTTTTAGTAATGTCTTTATATAAAGAAATAAAAAGATTGTTCCAGTTAACTGTTGCTGTGTAACAGACTACCCCCAAATTTAGTGGTGTGAAACACCCTTTTTATTAATAATGCTTACAGATTTTATAGGTCAGGAATTCGGAAAGGGTGCAGCAGAGATCTCATGTCTCTGCTCCACAATGCTTCGTCCTTAGCAAATGTGGCATATTCATACAGTGGAATATTACTCAGCAATAAAGAGGAACTCCTTAAAACTGAAGGTGATCCAATGAACAGCTAATGACTGAAATCACCTAAAGCTTGCTCACTCTAATGTCTGGGGGTTGATGCTGGCGGCTGTTTGGGACATCATCTGGGGCTGTCAGCTGGAACACCTACACTTGGTCTTTCCCCGGGACTGTGTTCTTCCTCACAGCATGATGGGTCTGAGTTCCAGGAATGAACATCCCAAAGAAAAACAGACAAAAGCAGTTTTGCTTTTCATGACCTTGTCTCAAAGTCACACAGCATCATAGCCTGTCTAGATTTAAGAGAGAACATAGACTCCCATCTCTTAATGGGAAGAATGTCAGAGTCACACTGTTAAAAAGACCATGTGGGATGGCAGATATTATTTCTTTGGCTAGTACAGTCTGCCATAAGGACCTTAGACTATTTTCATTTTACTTTAGATATCAAATATGTATTTAGTTCTATAAAAGATACTAAGCTAGGAGAGGTGTGGCATGCAAAGAAGCGTAAGACACAGTCCCACTCTCTAAGAGCCAGTAACCTAAAAGGAAAGATTAGAAACCTTTTATTTTAAACTTACAGAAAGTCTCATGAGAGCAGTCTCCCTAAACACTATAAGAGCACAAATAAAAGGATGTATTATTTCCTCCTGGGCTGTATGGGGAGACTCCATGTAGGAGATAATATTGCACTGTGTCTCAGAAAATGGTTAGAATTTCAATAGGCAGCCATGGGGCTGCAGTCATTCTGCATAGAATAAAATGGTATGTAGGAGGATATGGAGTTAGAAAAGCACAATATGGGAATATAGAGTACAGGGAGAGAAGTCTAGAAAATAAAGTTAAGACCAGGTTGCAGAGTGTCTTGAATGCCGAGCTAAAGTGTTTAAACTTGATTCAGAAAAGTTTATCAAACAAGAGTATGACATGATCAGAGCTATTTGGGGAGAATTGTCCTCATGGTGGTATACAAGATGGATTGGGAAGAGGGGAATCTCAAGATAGGGGCAACCTGTGTAGCCTGAACTGGGGAAAATAAAAAAGGGACAATTCAAGAGATATTGAGAAAGAAGGATGGGTAGGGGTTAGAAGTGGTTGATTTAAGAGAATGGATATGAGAAGGGTAAAAGTACCTACTGGAGCAAGAACTGTTCTAGAAGAGATTTCAAAAAAGACTAGGATATGGTATCTACCCTGAAGAGTGAGCATTCTAATTGGTGCACAGATGGGGAGAACAGCTAGAAAACAGTGAGAATGAGTGCTATCCTAGAAGTATACATATGATGTGGACACTCACTCAACCCATCTGGCAAAGTGAGGAGCATGACATGTTTAGAAAATAACACCAGACATGAAAATTTACCTGACACAGATCATAGACCTAACATAAAAGCAAAAACTGCAAAACTTCTTAAAATAAACATTAGTTAAGGATTATATGTTCATGATGAATATTGATCTGTAGTTTTTTCTTGTATTGTTTTTGGGACAAAAAAAAAAGGCTAGTTTCATAAAATGAGTTGGAAATGTTCCCATGTATATAAGATTAGTGCAGTTATTTTTTTTTTTCTTAAATGGTTGATGGAATTTGCCAGAGAAGCTCTCTGGTCCTGACATTTTATTGGGGGGATAGGGAGGGAAGTCATAGATTTTTAATTACAAATTTAACATCTTTAGTATATATTGAAATATTCAGATTTTATGTCCGTTTTGATAACTTGCAGTTGTCAAGGAATTTGTCATTTCTCCTAGGTTGTCAGATTTATTGGCATGAATTATTTATACTTCCTGTGATTTTGATTTCTGTAAGATCTTTAGTGATATCCCTCCCTGATATTGATAATTTCGTGGGGTTTTTTTTGTTGTTGTTGTTGTTGTTTTGCCTTGATCATCTAGCTAGAGGTTTATCCATTTACTGAACTTTTTGGAAAACCATTTCATTAATTTCCACTCTTTGTTATTTCCGTCTTTATACTTACTTTGGGTTTAGTTTGCTTTTCTTTTCCTGTCTTCTTAATTTAGAAGTTTGAATCATTGATACTAAACAAATATTTTTTCATGTATTTATTTCCCTCTAAATACTACTTTAGCTTCAAATTTTGGTATCTTATATTTTCATTATTACTCATTTGTTTCAATGATAAAGACCTAATGTCTAATGTCATTTAGAATTGTGTTAAGTTCCATGGGGCGCCTGGGTGGCTCAGTTGGTTAAGCGACTGCCTTCGGCTCAGGTCATGATCCTGGAGTCCCGGGATCGAGTCCCACATCGGACTCCCTGCTCGGCAGGGAGTCTGCTTCTCCCTCTGACCCTCTTCCCTCTCATGCTCTCTATCTCTCATTCTTTCTCTCTCTCAAATAAATAAATAAAATCTTTAAAAAAAAAAAAAAAAGAATTGTGTTAAGTTCCAAATATTTAAAGATATTCCAGAAATCTTTTTGTTATTATTTCTAATTTAATTCCATTGTGGTCAAAGAATGCACTCTGTATGATTTTAATGCTTTTAAGTTTATTGAAATTTGTCCTTTAGTCCAGCATATGGTCTATCTTAATGAATATTCCCATGTGACCTTAAAAGCTATCTGTATTCTGCTTATTGGAATGTCCTATAAGTGTCACTTAGGTTATGTTAATAGTGGTGTTGTTGAAGCCTTCTATATTCCTAATGATTTTCTGTCAATTTCTGAGAGGTGCTAAAGTCTCCAAGTATAACCATGGTTTTGCCTATTTCTTCCTTTTTGTTCTGCTAGTTTTTATTACATAATTTTTAAGTTTTCTTATTAGGTCCATACACATTCAGGATTATTTATCTTCCTGACAGATTTATACTTTTATCTTTGATAACATTTCTTGTCTTGAAGCCTACTTTTCCTGATATTAATATAACCACTCTAGCTTTGTTTTGATTAGTGTTAGCATGTGTATCCTGTTCCATTTTTTATTTTTAACCTATGTCCTTACATTCGAAGTGTACTTTTAGTAGTTTATTGCTGTGTCTTACTTTTTGGTCAGATCCAATCTGATTACTTCTGCCTTTTAATTGGGGATGTTTAGACCATTTACATTTAGTGCAATTATTGATAAAGCTTGGGGACAGAGGAAAGGACCAATTTGGTAGCATTAAAAGGGGGTGGAGGGCATACGACCATTAATCTATTAATTATTCTATTTATCCAGTAGAATAATCCATGCAAGGTTGTTCACTGGAACACCGATTGGAAACATCGTAAATGACCCACAGTAGTAGGTAACTAGTTAAATAAATTGTGATACCCTCCCATAATGGAATACTATGTATCTACAAAAGAAACTGAGCTTTCTGTACTAGGATGGAATGCTCTCCAAGATACATTATTAAATAAAATAAAGTACAGAATGATATATATGGTAAGCTACCATTATGTGTATAAGTATCTCCGGAAGGGTACACAGGAAATCAGTAACAGAGGATGCCTCTAGGGCAGTTAAAGTAGAGGCAGGAGGACCAGTATATTCTCTTATAACTTTTCATTTTGTACTTATAGTTTTTAAATATGTAGGTGTTAAAGTAATTTTTAATTGTTTAAATAGATATGATTGATGACTTTTGAGAGAGCAGTGTCAGGTACAGTAAGGGCAAAATTTGATAGTGCAAACAAAGGAGTTGAGTGGTAAGGAAGTAAAGACAACTCATTTTGTGTGCTTACCGCTCTAAATGTTGTATCATGAATTTAATTGGTGCTAAGCCATATCTAGATTTTGTGTGTGTGTGATTAATATTTGGTTAAAGACAGAAAAAGACATAAAAATAAGATATTCATGGTAGGGGAAAATGGTAATTGAGAGGCATTTTGTTAATCCATTACAGGTATATTTGCCCTGTGTCTTACAAACAAAAAAGAGGTATGTGGGTTACATGTATGAGACACTGGAACAAAAGGACCCGGTATTTGATTCAAAAGGAATAGAAACAGTCAGAAGAGATTCCTGCCCTGCTGTTTCTAAGGTAAGTTTTACCTGTCTTGTTTTCATCTTTAAGAAGTAAGTCGCTAAAGGATCTGGTGAAAATCCTTAAGCACACATTACAATGGCCCTCCTAGCCTTGTGACTATGTATAACTATCAGTGGAGGAACAATATTTTTGAGAATTCCATTTCTAATGAAAACAACTTGAGTTTGGTCCTTAGTTTCTGACTTCTTCCCACACCTTACCTTTTATCACAATTGCTAAAAAAAAAAAAAAAAAAAAAAAAAAAACACCTAACTTGGTAAGAATTTCCTGCCTATCACCTGGAGATGATAATATGTTATCATACGACAACACCCAAAACCTAGGGAGCAGGATAAAGAAACTAGCAAAAGAATAATTTTATAAGTAATCCATTCTAGCTAAACTGAAATTTTATTTACTTGAATGATTAAATACAAGTTAGATTTCTGAACAGTGGTACCATAAATTACCTAAATTTCTCAACCACAGTAATTTTAACCATAGTATTTTATATTTTTTCTTTACTCAGGCCCAGACTCCTTCTGTAACAAACCAAAAATAAGTGATATAAATGGGACAGTACTCTACCCACTGATTTTTATAAAAGCATAAAAAGCACAATAGATTGTTGTCAATGTCAGTCAGTACATTATGCTATATATATATAATGTTATATAAATTTGAGATATTATTTAATACTAGTTTCTGAAGAGATATCATCCAATGCATTCTTTCTCCAAGGGTAGAATTGTACTTAAGCCAAATTAGCAAACTAAGTGAGTAAATATGCATTGGTTCCAGGATTCATAATAAGATACAGAACTTTAACATAGAACTAATTTAAATTCAATCCACTACATAAATCCACTGCATATCAGAAATATTTCCAGCATAGAAAATTCCATCACAATTAATATATATTTGTTGACACTATGAAAAACCAAAAGACTGATTTTTATTTCACTGCTTGGTGATATGACACTTAAACTTCTGTCTGAGTCTGTAACAGGCAAATAAAAAACAATACATGAAATTATGTCTGGCTTCTTGTGCTTAAGTATTTCATGTTACTCATTACATAGCAAATGTTTTATTTGCATGTTATTTTGATATGATTTTCCTCAAACTACCTGATACTCTGTTTTTAGAAATAGCAAGCTATATAAGATCTCCGAAATATTTTTCAATTTTTAAAGAGTAGATTGTTTAGGTAAATGGCAAATTACCCAAGAGTTACATAAATGAAAATATAACAACGATGAAATGTACTAGGGGATATTTTTATAAACATATCCTTTTTTTTTTAAAGATACTTGAGCGTTCTCTAAAGCTGCTGTTTGAAACAAGAGATATAAGTTTAATTAAACAGTATGTTCAGCGACAATGTATGAAGCTTCTGGAAGGAAAAGCCAGCATCCAAGATTTTATCTTTGCCAAGGAATACAGAGGAAGTTCCTCTTATAAACCTGGAGCTTGTGTGCCAGCCCTGGAACTTACAAGGTAATGATGCACACCACAGCAGAACTCTCAGTACCAGCAAGTGTAGTCCTGGGCTTCTGAGTGGTTTGGCATAGATGAAGACAGCTAGTCCACAGGCAGTTTCTTCACCTGCTCAGATGAAGCCTCACTAAAGGTAAATAGATGCTCTCCCATACTTTGTAAGCTCTGAAGAGGAAGAAGGAACTCCTCTTTTGGGCTTCCCTTGAGAAACTACTACATTCACTGAAATTATAATCTGGTACAGAGCTTGAATTGTTGTTTTTCCACATCAAAATCCTTAATATGGGTCTACCAAAGCACTTTAGAATGATACCAAATGGTATCATTCTAAAATCCGATCATCTAAGCAGCTAAATTTTCTCTTTTCTTTCACTGTTAGACTTATGATAGTTCTTAGTCTTTGGAGATAAAAAACATTTTAAGCTAGTTGATATCTGGCAACTCGTTGTTTTTCAGGTAGCAAAGATTTACAGTGTAAGTTTGTTTTTTTTTTTTAAGATTTTATTTATTTGAGAAAGAGCACGAGCAATAGGGTGAGGAAGGGCAGAGGCAGAGGGAGAAGCAGGTTCCCCGCTGAGCAGGGAGCCCAAAGCAGGGCTCGATCCCAGGACCCTGGGATCATGACCTGAGCTGAAGGCAGATGTTTAATCAACTGAGCCCCACTCAGGTGCCCCTATAGAGTAAGTTTTAAATTCTTACATTATGTCTGCTTGGTGCTCATTAAGTCAAGTGTATATAGCTCTCAAAAAAAAGTTCTAACTCTGGGGCACCTGGGTGGCTCAGATGTTTGGGCATCTACCTTCAGCTTAGGTCGTGATCTCCAAGTCTTGGGATCGAGCCCCACGTCGGGCTCTTGGTTCAGCCAGGAGTCGGCTTTTCCCTCTGCCTCTCCCCGCTGCTCATGCTCTCTCTCTTTCCCTAATGATAAATTAAAAAATCTTAAAAAAAAAAAAAAAAGTTGTAACTGTAACATAAAGGTACCCCTTGTATTCTCATGGTTTCATAATTGTTTAATTCTCATTTAATTTTCTGGTAAGATGACTCCATAACAGTTTTTGAGTGAATATTTATGTGGATTTAAATAGGAAAATGCTTACTTATGATCGGCGCTCTGAGCCTCGAGTTGGAGAGCGAGTGCCGTACGTCATCATTTATGGGACCCCCGGAGTACCACTTATCCAGCTGGTGAGGCGCCCAGTGGAAGTACTGCAGGACCCGACTCTGAGACTGAATGCCACTTACTATATCACTAAGCAAATCCTGCCACCCCTGGCAAGAATCTTCTCACTTATTGGTATTGATGTGTTCAACTGGTATCATGAATTACCAAGGGTAAGCCTACCAAATAGTATACCTATGCTATGACTGTAGAGAGAACTCACTTGCAATTTCCAGTAGAACTAAAGATTTTATTTATGTGCTATGAGAGGCAACACAGATGCTCTGTTATCCTAAACTGGCAAAGATGCCACAGTCTTCTGGTTTCCTAAGAGAAACTTTTAACTTTTCTGCAAACACCTTCCCAGCTTCTGTCACATTGGCCAAATTAGAGAATATTAAAATTCTGCAACTATTTCAGTGATAAACATTTACCTAAAAAATAAGTCATAATAAACCAGCTAATAAAAAGTAAATGAAGGAGAGCAAAAATTCCTTCAAAATGTGTGTTTAAGAAATCTATATCGTATGTAGTATCTAGACATGGTGCTGAAGAAATCAGACTAAAGAATAATGTTAAAAGAACATTATACCAGGGCCGCCTGGGTGGCTCAGTCATTAGGCGTCTGCCTTCAGCTCGGGTCATGATCCCAGTGAGATCGAGCCCCGCATCGGGCTCCTTGCTCAGCGGGAAGTCTGCTTCTCCCTCTCCCGCTCCCCCTGCTTGTGTTCCCTCTCTCGCTGTGTCTCTCTCTGTCATTTAATAAATAAAATCTTAAAAAAAAAATTATACTAAAGTGAAACCTCGAACTTGGAATCTTGGCCAAGGGAGTTTTGCTTGAACTCTTAGGTAACTCACTGGCAGCCTGAAGGATCAGTCTGTGATCGGATAATCATCTGGGAGACGTGAGTCTCAGGAGCAGTTTTTATCTACTGTTCGGAATTGGATCTGCTCAGTCATCTGCTATTGTCTCAGGCTATGAAAGACTGATGGTATTCAGGCAAACTAGTAAAAGTTGATCCTCAAATTACTTTTAATTTCTCAACAAGCACGTATGGCCTCAAGGAAAATAATAAGCTAGGAAACGGAGGTTGAAGCTGTGCTGGCCGCCGTCTGTCATGCTGGGTCCCAGCTTTTTGCACCAGAGGCTCGGATGACTTTTCATTTCATTAGCAAGAATGCTAAACCAATGGCATTTGTAATAGGCTAACCTAATAATAACTTTGATGCATAGTGATTAAAAGATACCAGGAGGAGACCAAGGGTATAATAACAACATGATGTTATTTCAGTGTCAAAAGAGTACCAGAAGACAGATCTCTGAAACCAGTATTAACTTTCAATGAAGAATGCTTAGGTGAAATATATCTAATTACATTTGGAATGTTCCAGGTTTACTCTTGTTTGAATTTTGCACCCTACTGCCTAACAAGTTATTTTTAACCTTCTACTTGCCTTGTTTCCCTGGCCCAGTTGTGTAGCCTTAAACAGTATCCACTCTCATCCTGGATTTCTTCCACTGTCCTCTCTAATCTCCAGTGTCCTGTATGATCTCATACATCTATGTATCTCAACAAAAAAACTGAGTGACAGGAGACCATTTTTTTCCCCAAAAGAAAAGGAAAAAAAAGAAATATGTATACATACATATATACACACACATACATATATGTGTGTATCTATATATATCTGATGATATATTAACATGTAAGTTCTGTGAAAGGATGGATTTTGTTCATTTCTGTAGCCCCATTATCTAGAACAGTACCTGACATATAGTAGCTACTCACAATTTGTTAGAATGAAATAATGCCTTCATAAACCTGTAATTAGGATGACAGCAGCTCTGCTGTGAAGCTGGATCAGACTTTTTTTAAGTTTTTTACTTTAATTCCAGTATAGTTAACATACAGTGTTCCTTTAGTTTCAGGTGTACAGAGTAGTGATTAAGCAGTTCTATCCGTTACTCAGTGCTCATCATGATATACATAAATGTACTCTTTCATCCCCATCACCCATTTCACTCATCTCTCAGCCCACCTCCCTGAGACTTATTTCTGAATTGATGTTTTTATAGATCCAGAAAGCCACCAGCTCCTCTCGAAGTGAACCTGAAGGGCGAAAAGGCACTATTTCACAATATTTCACTACTTTACACTGTCCCGTGTGTGATGACCTGACTCAGCATGGCATCTGTAGTAAATGTCGGAGCCAACCTCAGCATGTTGCAGTCATCCTCAACCAAGAAATTCGAGAGTTGGAACGTAAACAGGAGCAACTTGTAAAGGTATGACCTTGTTAGATAGACCCAGAATCCCAAACAATCTGATTCTTCAGGGAAATGTCATCAATACTTGAGGTACAGTTTGAGATATAAAACTGGTGAAAAGTGGACTAAAGATTCTAAGTTAATAAACTTTTAAAATATCAAAAATATCAAAATTGAACTAAATTATTTCAAGATGGCTTGTTTTGGATACTAACCCTTTATCAGATATGTCATTTGCAAATATCTTCTTCCATAGGTTGCCTTTTAGTTTAGTTGTTTCATAACTTATTTTTTGTTTTTATGGAATAGTGTATTGTGTTTATTAAAACTTAGAACTACAGTGTTCTTCTACCCAGTTTCTTTTATAATAGTATTTTTTAAAAGGAAGTACCAATTTCTCTACCATATCTATATGCCATTCTCATAAAAATCTGATTATCATAGAGGATTGCTAATAAACTTGGAAGGCTCACAGTTCTAAGAGTCCAGATAGAAAATAGTTAACATGATTGAGTCTTAATCTGTGCCAGAGAACTCTTACAAATGAGTAAACTGTCACAGAAGGGTTAAGTAATTTGCCCTATGTTACACTGCTAATAAGCAGCTGGCTGGAATACAGACATAAAATGCAGAGATGATTTTTCAGATGTGGGAATTTTAGCAGAAATAACAGAAATCTCTTGAAATAAGTTGGAAAATGAAATCTGAAGAAAAATTATCTAGCACATTTTTTAAAAACAAAGTAGTGTATTTCTTAAAGGAATGATTATATCTTATACCATCATATTTCGTGTTTTTAGCTTTCAGTTTTGGAGTGGAGTTTGTTTTGTTTTAGAAAAGCAATATATAAAGTTATTGAAATGTTTGAAAACCAAATAATTAAGAGGTAGGTAGTGTGAGTTAGTGGAAAATGAATCATGCTGATAATAAAGACATCAGGATTCTAGTCTGGACTTCATAATATTGGCCTTATCCTTTGGCCTCTTTTATCAGAATGCTCTTTTATAGGCCCCTCTAGCTCCAACGTTGTAAATTCTCTTATACAATCATTCCTCACAGTCCTAAAGTAATCCAAACCAGTATGTGAAGGCCAGGTTCTGCACCTTGTCCTCAAGGTAAAGAAGCTGTTGAATCAAGACAGAGTGTCAGTCCACAATCTCAGTAAAACTTAGCTGCCACAAAGGTGAACAGGGAGAGAGAAGGCTCTTAAGAATTTGAATATTTAAATATAAAGATGATTAAGGGTTGGTAAAGCACAGACTATTTCCTCTGCACCATTCTAACTGCTACAGTTAGTACTGGCGGGAAATTCTTAAGTTTTAGAGAGCACGGCCAGTCATCCAGAAATCCATTAAACAGATCTCCTTAAAGATGGTGGAATCGTAAAGGTATGATTATTCTGATGCAGCCACAGAAAGCCCAGCTTGTTGAAATAAGTTGATTTTTCCCTCTCCCCTTCCATCCTCTAAGTAGTCCTTCTGTTATCATCCATTCTCTCCCCCCTAAACTCCTGCGACAACCTCCTACCTGCCATTGTTTCCATTCTTTTTTTTTTTTTATGATTTATTTGAGAGAGAGAGAGTGCACATGTGTGAGTGGGTAAGGGGCACAGGAAGAGGGAGGGGAGGAGAGAAGCAGACTCCCTGCTGAGCACAGAGCCTACCACTGGGCTCCAACTCACGACCCTGAGATCATGACCTGAGCCGAAATCAAGAGTTGGAGGCTTAACCAACTGAACCACCCAGGCGCTACTGACTCCATTCTTAACACTAGCTAGAATTATATTTTAAAAGTACAAGTCTGGTGCTTTCTCTTTCTCTCTTATAAAATTCAAATTCTTTAGGTGTGCTTTATAAGTCTGTCTCCATTCTGGCACCTACCTGTTACCTCTCTGTCAGCATTGCTTACCCTTCTCCCTATTACACTCGACCCTCCATGCATGCCATACTGCACTTTTAGGTCCATGAATGCATTTTAATTTCTCCCCTGTTCTGGCCTTTAGAAATCCTATTCCTTCTGTCTGGAATGCTTTCCTCTACCGCCATTAATCATCATCTACAAGGAATCAGCTTGAACCCCTAGACCCGGTGAAGCCTTCCCTGCAGTGGGCTCCTGCCATAACCTGTTCTGCTTTGCTGTGATGAGGTGTAGGTCTGTCTTCCCCCACTAGAAAGCTAGTGAGCCCAGTGAGGGTAGAGGCCCTGCCCCTCTCTCACTGCTGAGATGGCTGGGCCTGAGCAGAGTCGAGCCCGTGGGGGTAGTCTGTAAAAATCTGAATGAATGAACAGCTTCCTGCTGAATGCACAGCAGTATGTAACTGGCGTGATTACCAGCCAACTTTTAGCCACTTTGTATTAATTTAAGGTTCTAGTCCGTGCAACCACTGAAGTCCACTGGATGTTCCCAGCTTCTGTTTTATAGGTTGCTGCCCTGGTGATAGCAACCAACCCTCATAGAAAATTCTCTTGTTGGCTTCTATTACAAGGCACAAATGTGAGCAGGACCTCCAGAGCTACACTGAAGTCAAAGGCTGTGATTGGTCTCTTCCCTGGACCTTCCTGTCTTCTGCCCTCAGTAACATACACCGCACTAGTCGGTGCCATCGATTTAACTAGAACCCTCGGTCAAGATTAGTTCTTATATAGAAATAGTTTAAAAGAAGGGATGCTGTTTATAAGTAAGGATGGCTCATCATCTTTCAAAAGATATTTTAAAGTTCAAAGCATTTTTCAAGAGAATTAAAATGTGTGTCCCCTGGGTACTAAGTAATCTGTAGGAATTTTCATAAAGCAGAAATTATGGGAAATATAATAAGAAACAGAAATATTAGTAATACATTTTCATATGCTTCTCCGCCCAAGAACAATCAAGTGATCAAAAAAGTACAGTTAGAGAAGATGTAAACAACATAAGGTAGACCTTATGATTATATATCAAACTCTGAAACCCAATATTATAGAATATACCTTTTTTTAAGCGTTACAATGAATGTCAAAAAAATTGACCCTGTGTTAGTCTGTAAAGAAAGCTTTAATAAGGAGCACCTGGGTGGCTCAGTCAAATGTCTGCCTTCGGCTCAGGTCATGATCCCAGGGTCCTGGGATCGAATCCCACATCGGGCTCCAAGCTCAGTGGGGTGTCTGCTTCTCCCTCTGCCTCTGCCCCTCACCCTGCTCGTACTCTCTCTCTCAAATAAATAATATCTTTTTTAAAGCCTTAATAAATTTTAAGAAGTTAGAAATATTAGACATTTTATCAATACAATGCTATAAAGCTACTAATTCATTATAAACTCAGAAAACAAAATGATCATTCCACTTGGAAATTCTCTCAAACACTACACATAAGATTCTAGACAGCCATAGCAGATCTGATCTCAGAAAAATTCATTACCTTAAACACTTTTAATAATAAACATGAAAGAGTGAAAATGAATGAAATAAGCAACTGATCAGCCTTATTTTTTCAAAAATTTTCAAAGGATAGCAAAAAGACAGACTAAAGCAGGCTTTTTTTTTTTTTTTAATGTCTGCCTCCTTATGAGCTAAAAAGTAAGTATCCAGGTTGTAGTGTTTCAAGTTTTAAACATAAGCTGAATTGAGCTATAGTGCTCCAGTAATGGATCTTGAAACTAAAAATTGAGTTAAAGAGGCAAGTAATTCCATCCTGGCTTATCAGGCACATAAAGTGGATAAATATTGATCAGTTTGCCAGGCACCTGACACATAGCTGTAATACAGAAGCTCTGTATTTGGGAAGAGATGGGAGCCCCCTGGCAGAGGCTCCTTGGTGAACAGCGTAGTCTTCTGAGAGCACGCTGAGTAAGTACACAGTTTCTCAGCAGTTTGCTTGGACAGTATCATAATACTGAATACAGTAACCAGTCTGCTCAGGAAAACATGCCCTTTATTGACTGGAAGATACTGGGGCAAAGAACAAAAATGTTGAGACATCTCTAAAACAGAAGCTCTTTTGAGATACAGATCCAAGAATTAACTAAAGCAGTTTGATTTTTCTCTTAGAAGATCATCTAGAGTAGAGGCAGCTGTTTGGTATCCATTTTGTAAATCACTTGGATACAGTATTCAAATAAAAAATCCAGCCTGTATTTGCTTGATCCTTGGGTCCACATTTAATATCCTTTTTAATTTTTTTAATATTTTTCATGTTTTATAATCTTTTTAACATATATGTGACCTGAGACTTTGTTAAAAATCTGATCATTGTATTAAGACATAAATGCTTCTCCTCTGTTAAAAATTGCCTTATTACTTTTCTTTAGGTCAAATCTTACTAAACATCAGAATCACCCGGGGGCCCTAAAAAGTACACATCCTTAGGCTCTTTTGCCTGGAGATTCTGACTCATTGGTCTGGGATGGGGCTCGGGTGTCAGTATACTTTTAAGCTCATGTATAGCAAGGTATGAAAACTACTGGTCTAGACTAATACTTTCTAGTTAATATCTTTTGGGTTTTTTTCCATACTGGCATTTTCTCTTCTGGAATAAGAAAATGGATCACTTTTTTATTATTGGCACCTAAAAAGATAAATCTGAGTAATTTGAAAAAAAAAAAGATAGTCTTTAATGGTAATTGGGTCGCTTATTCGTGGATCTTAATATACCATTGACCTTGAACAACATAGGGGTTGGGGTAACTGCCCCCCTCCCAGTCAAAAACCCACATAGGAATTTTGTCCAAAAACTTAATTACTAATAGCCTACTGTTGAAGCCTTACTGATAACAGTTGATTAACACCTATTTTGTATGTTACATGGATTATATACTGTATCCTTAAAGTAAGCTAGAGAAAAAAAATCATAAATTAGAGAAAAACTTTAGCTTCCCTGTAAGAATTTTGTAACATTTATAGTAGTGTACTGTGAAGTTTATTGGGAAAAAAATCCATATAGAAGTGGACCTGTGCAGTTCAAATCTATGTTGTTCATGGGTAACCTGTAATATCCATTAGGGTAAGCTAGGCTTCAGAGATGAAAATTAGTGAAACTTTCTGTAATGTATGAAGTCTCATATGTCTTCCAGTAATTTATGGTGGGTCAGAGAGGAGGGATTATACAAGTTTGTTGTTAACACCTATATATAGGGACTTTCCTATTGTTTTATGTATTCCTCTTATACTTTCAGATATGCAAGAACTGTACAGGGTGCTTTGATCGACATATCCCGTGTGTTTCTCTGAACTGCCCAGTACTTTTCAAACTCTCCCGGGTAAATAGAGAATTATCCAAGGCACCATATCTCCGGCAATTACTAGACCAGTTTTAAATTGTCAATATCACAGAATTCCAGGTGCTATTTTTTTTTTCAGTGTTTACCACTAAACTGTTGTGCATGGTGCTTTCTCAACTTTCATCAAGTCAAGTATGTTCACTGTCTCTTACCTGAAGACTGAAGGCTTTTATGCTAACTGAATTAAAAATTGTACTTGTTGATCTCTGAATAGCTCACTTCTTACAATGTACAAATAATTCTTCATCCTTTTATAACGTATGTGTTGAATTTGCTCCAGTATGTGTAACATCTTGTAAATCCATTTGAGTAGATGATATTTACTTCCCTGTGGAAGGAGCACTGAAAACCTCTTTAAAAAAAAAAAAAAAAAACACAAAAAAACCATTCGTGTGTTTTCCTTGAACTGTCTGTATCAAGACGTGTTACTTAGAGATACTCATTCACTTTATAATTTTGACTGCGAAATATTTTGTAAATACACTTTTTTACTTTTCAAACAACTGAGTAAAATAATGTGCAATGAATTTTATACAAATGATTTTCAAGTTGTTAGGTATATTTCCTCTAGGTTTTGCTTGACTCAGAGTAGAGTTGTTATTTTGATCAAACTGTGCAAACAGTAGTACCATGTGTAGCATTTTGAAACGTTATTTTCTAAAACCGCTGTCTTGCTTTAGCTATTCCTGGGGCATTGTGAGGAACTGTGCAAAGACATTTTTGTTACAAACCTGTGGGCCTGTTGCAATACTTTAAAAATAAATTTTATTCCATTTTTGCTTGTTTTGTATAGACATTTCTATTGCTTCTAAATATGCTTAAAATATTTTCTTTCCTTATGTACTGTACAGTTAATCTTATTTGCCATCATCTTGAACACAAATGTGTATTTAGAATATTTGTATAACTGTATAAAATGAAAAAGGAATTATGTGGTCAGTGCATTGTTTTCTAAACTGGAAATCATTTTGTTTTAAAAGTTAATGGAAACCATATTAAAGTTGAATAAAATATGAAATACGGCAGTGTGATTATTATCTTCCTCTGTTGGTTACATCTTACCCTACTCTTTTCTAAATTTTAATATGGTCAATTTAATTGATGCAAATTCCCTCACCCAAAACTTGATAAAAAAAAGTGGCAGTAAAAGTAGTCTAGAAAAAATTCAGCTCTCATCCTTTTGTAGTTACCAGAATCTACTTGTTAGATTTTCTTTGTACGCTTTCACTTAGATACAATTAATGGTGAAGCCAGGACTTTCCAGAAGGAAAGAAATAATTACATTATTCCTTTTTTTAAAATTGCCAATTTTTTCAATAGAAAGCAGTTCTTATTTTAACATAGGTTGTATACCAGAAATAGGTATTCCATTGCCAAATCAGGACTTCCAAATACTGCAGGGGGATTCGTTTCCAAAAATGAGATGGTAAATATGGAATCACAGAGCTACAAATCCTGTTTTTGCACATATTTCCCCTAAGTTCTGTAGAGACGAACCCCACTTTGAAGGACTTTTTTTTTATTTGGGAGGCTGGGGCTGGCCTCAGAACTGGGATTCTGTTACCCTTGCATGGCAGTCATTGCTAAACTCTTCTGTCTTTTCTAAGTTCTGTGCTAGCAGGACTCCCACTTGCATCAGCTTTCCCCTAGTAACCAGATACGGTATTCTCAACAGAGTAACTGTTCTCCAGCTCTTTATAATTGAACACAGCCAAACTAACAAATGGTTATCAAACCACGAGGACCCAAAACTGGCTCCGTTTTACGCTCTTCCCATAATCTCTGGTTCCCTTTTCATAGGAAGTACATCCCTTGGAACACCGTCCTCAGAGTCTGCAGCCTAACTGCCTTTTAATGAGATTCATTTGCTGTTTCAGTAACTGTCACCTGTGTTGACTTAACCAAAAAAAAAATTTTGCAAGAAGCTTGCAGCATACTTTCATAAGCATTTTCCCTGCCTTTTCAAAACTATTAATCAATAGTTTTGTCTTTCACCCAGACCACAAAAACTATTTCTGAGTAATGCTGGAGAGAGAATGTCATTAAACATCCCCTTTTGTTAAAACATCATTTTCTCTCATTCTGCCCACTTCCCACCAGTGCCTTTCCCTAGATGTAAAGTATTAACAAAAGCTACTTACAACTGTCTCTCTGTCCCACCCCCACAGAGGTCCCAGTCAACGGTGGGAAACAGGCAAATGCTGAACTTGTAATATTCAATTCCGTATGAACTTCAATTTTCTATGTCTGTGAAGAAGGTCAGGACATAAAAATGTGAACACAGAGCAGTTACAGAACTTTTAGATGGCATAGTCCTGCCAGGGCTGGAGCAGGCCACCCAGAGAGTCTGTGGACTCTTCGCCCCTGCGCAGGGTCACAGGCCCCTTGCCATGAGTCTCAGGAGGTACACAGTCCCCGCCATCAAGTGTGCTGCCCTGATGACCTAAAATTCCCTTGCAGAGCTGATTTTATGCCAGTAAATTCTTACAGCTCTGTAATCTTGAGCTTTCCATCTACTCTCTTCTCATTTTCATAATAACTGAACTACAGGGATATTCTTTTAGGGCCTATCAAAGAAGCTTGTAAGTTCATCTCTCCACTTCAGAATAGTATTTCTTAAGATAATCACATATTTGATTTTACAAAGTAAAAATCCTGACTACAAATGACATCAGGGCGCTGCCACGAACAGAGCGGGGAGAGAGAAGGCAGCAGTGCACAAGTAGCTATTTGGGGGCTACATATGTCCATCTCAGCCAGACTCAGAGGACAGTCAGCCTGTGCGCTCTACTAGTGCTCCCCATGACACCTCACCCGGTGGCCCCTGATCCGATGAGACGTGGCCTTGAGCCATTTGGGGTTTCGTAGACATGAATGAAATCTAATACCACTAATGCCCCAGAGTTCTGCTTCAGAAGTAGCTTTATACAGGAAATTAGTCATGAGGTCTGAGGAGGAAGTCCTAAGCATGGAATCTGCTGTGTCTGTCTTGTTGCCTTGTCCACTCCCATAAGCTCTCTTGTCACTTGGGCCAAGCTCCAAGAGTGGCTTACAGAGCAAATATCTTGTAGAGGAACTCTCAGATTTATAAAATCAGGTTTGTGTGTCTATTTGGGGAGGAGAGAATGTGACCAGGAAGAGAGGAGGCATTTTTAAATCAAAATACCATCGTACTGCCTGAGTCTTTACCTGAATTTGCTACTGATGCCATCACAGGTGCCTTTATTGGGTGGGAAGGATTGGGAGATTCCAGGGTAATAGTGGCCTAGGAGTAAGGAGACCCATACCCTGGTCCTCATAATTGCTACTGTGATTGCAACCCTTTGGAAAAGCCACTAATTTGGTCATAGAGATTAAGAAGTTTAAAAACAATCATTCTTTGAAAACAGGATAAATACCACCTGCCCTGATTATGTGATAGAGGCTTTATGAATGGGAATAGGAGTGGATGCAAAAAGTTACACAAATGTATTAGTTATTCAATAAATATTCACTGAGCACCTAAGAGGTGCCACACATTTTGCTTATCTAGAGATACCAAGGCAATCCACTGTTCTCAAGTATGTCACGATCTATTGGGAAAGACAGATAAGTAATGACACTGGTTTTTGGTTTTTTGGTTTTTGTGGGGGTTTTTTGCCTCTTCCTCTCCTATAGGATGAACCCAAAAATAAGAAAGAGAAAGGCAGCATTACCGAACTCCAGAAAAGCTTAGGAATAGAAGACCCCAGGTGGGAACCAATTATTTAAAGTGAGCAGTCAGACCACCCTGACTCCACATACGTGGGTGACCATGCCCACCCCCATACAGTTTAGTCTTAACTCTATAGCAAATGAGAACCAGAGAGGCACTGAACTTGGAGACAACTGGGCACTAATGGGGGCAGGACCACCTATACCATGAAGAACAGGGGAATTATTAACTGGCAATCTGCATCCTCAACAATGAGGTGAGACCCTCTGCCCCACACCCTGCCAAGGTGCAAAACACCAAAAGCCAAGTCTATAGTCCCACATCACTGTGTGTTTCTTTTGCTCATAATAATTACAGGTTTGGTTTTTTTTTTTTTTAAGATTTATTTATTTGTCAAAGAGAGCACAAGCAGGGGGAGCGGAAGGCAGAGGGAGAAGTAGGCTCCCCGCCGATCAAGGAGCCCGATGTGGGACTCCATCCCAGGACCCTGGGATCATGACCCGAGCCGAAGGCAAACGCTTAACTGACAGAGCCACCCAGGCGTCCCAATAATTAGTTAATTGTATGTGCCAACATTGGATATCAGTGTCTCCAATAAATTCTATATATCATGAAGTCAGAGATCATGTCTGATGTGCTCCCCAACATAACCCACCACCAGCATAACACCCTTACATTACTGATAACAGTGAATTGAAGGGTTTAAAATGCCCACCTGGTGAGAAACGGACAGCAATTCCCCTAAGGTCAGAAACAAGACAGGGATGTCCACTCTCACCACTATTTAAAAAAAAAAATCATAACTACAATAATTTGTTACTGGATAAACAAGATAAAAAGATTTAAATTGTGACATCAAAAACAAAATGGGATGGGGAGAGTAGAAATATAGAGCTCTAAAATGCATTCAAATGAGACTACAAGGAAGATGGTGGCAGAGTAGGAGGATCTTGGCTCACCTCATCCCATGAATAATACAACTAGACTACCACTAAATCATCCTAAATACCCCAGAAACTGATCTGAAGATTGGCAGAACAAACACCACAACTAAAGACAGAGAAGAGGCCAAATCGAAGAAGGCAGGAGGTGTGGGGATGTAGCTTGGGAGAGAAATGGATCGTGGCCACTGTAGCGGGGAGGGAGCCACAGTCATGGAGAAGGGCAAGAGACAGTCTGGCACACGGGGGAGTGCATGGGAAAAACTAATCCCCATAGCAATTGGCTTAGAAAGCAAGAGAGCCCAGATTTCATGAGTTCTTGCAACCAGTGGGGCTTAAAGCCCGGAGTTTTAAAGGTCAGTGTGATTGGCTCTGGGAGAGCTTGGAGGACACTGGGGCTGCTCTTGGAGAAAAGGCTGGGCAAGTAGCCTGTGGACAGGCAGCATGAAAACAGCAATCTGAAGAGCCCTGAGGCACAGAGTGCAGAGGTTAGTTGCTAATCTCAGAGCATGTCCCAGAGAAGGAGCATTCACAGTGAGATCCCTCTGAGAACAAAGGAACTAATAGGTGCTATTTCCCTCCCCTGCACCTCAGCATAAACAGAGCCACCTGTGGGAACCCGTGCAGGGAGAGCCAACACTCACTACATGACTTGCTTACACCAAGCCCTGCCCCAGTGCACTCCAGAAAAACCACCCTTCTCTGTCATGCTTGCCTCAGTCGCAGCGCGGTGGGCCCCCTCCCCAAGAAGACGAACCCAAACTCCTGCCAATACCACATCTCCTAACCCAGGAGTTTTGAGAGGCTTTAGTTCCAGTGGCAGCAGCCACTGGTCTCATTTCACAAGCCGACCAGAGCACACCCAGTTAAAATTCACCACATTCAGGCCAGGGACCAACACTCCCCACAGCAGACAAAGAGAGCCTCTGCAGACGACTGGCCCGAAGGATAAAGCAGCCAGGACACAGCAGCACAGAGTACACCAGCACACACTAGAGACACTCCCAGAAGTGCCAGGGCCCGGGGAATGGGAGACACTACACTGCAGAGCACCACAGAACCTCTTCTTCACAAAGCCATTACCCTCAAGAAGGGGAGACATAGCCGACTTTCCTACACAGAGAAACAGGCACAGAGACTTAGACAAAATGAGAAGACAGAGGGATTGGTCCCAAATGAAAGAACAGGACAAGGCCACGGCCGGAGATGTAAGTGAAACAGGTATTAGTAACATGCCTGATGGAGAATTTAAAGCAATGATAATAAAGATATTCATGGGACTTGAGAAAAGAATAGAATACAGCAGTGAGACTATCAACACAGAGATAAGGAATAATATAGCAGAGATAAAGGGCTCGATAAATGAAATAAGAAACATGCTCAAGGAACAAATAGCCTGAAATAGCAGAAAAACCAAGTAATGACTTAGAAGCCAGAGTAATGGAAAGTAATCAAGCTGAACAAAAGAGAGAAAAAAAGAACTATGCAAAATGAGATTAGACTTAGGGAATTCAGCATCAAACATAATAATATTTACATTATAGGAGTCCCAGAAGAAGAGAGAGAAAAGGGGTAAGAAAATTTACTTGAAGAAATAATAGCTGAAAACTTCTCTAATCTGGGGAAGGAAACAGATATCCAGATCCAGAAAGCAGAGGACCCCCAGCAAAATCAATGAAAGCAGATCCACACCAAGACATATTGTATTTAAAATGGCAAAATACAGTGATAACAAAAAAATATTAAAAGCAGCAAGACAGGGGCCCCTGGGTGACTCAGTCGTTAAGCGTCTGCCTTCGGCTCTGGTCATGACCCCAGGGTCCTGGGATCGAGCCCCGCATCGGGCTCCCTGCTCGGAGGGAAGCCTGCTCCTCCCTCTCTCACTCCCCCTGCTTGTGTTGTGTTCCCTCTCTCGCTGTGTCTCTCTCTGTCAAATAAATAAAATCTTAAAAAAAAAAAAAAAGCAAGATAAAAGAAGACAGTTACATACAAAGGAAACCCCATAAGGCTATCAGGGGATTTTTCAGCAGAAACTTCCCAAACCAGAAAAGAATGGCATGATATATTCAAAGTGCTGAATGAGAAAAATCCTGCAGCCAAGAATACTCTATCCAGCAAGGCTATCATTCAGAATAGAAGAAGAAATAGAGTTTCCCAAACAAAGAAAAGTTCATGACCACTAAACCAGCCCTGCAGGAAATATTAAAGGGGACTCTTTGGGTGGACAGGAAAGACCAAAATCACAGTATGAAGATAGGAAACAAAAAGCAGTAAAAATGAATATTTCTGTTTAAAAAAAAAAATGAGTCAAGGAAGTCACAAAATAAAAGGATGTAAAATATAACACTATATACCTGAAACATGGGGAGGAGAGGAATAAAGAATGAGTTCAAAATTAAATGACCATCAACTTAACATAGACTACTATATGCAGAAGATGTTATATACAAACCTAATGGTAACCACAAATCAAAAACCACTAATAAATATGCAAAGAATAAAGAGAAAGAAATCCAAATATATCACTAAGGAAATCCAGCAAACCATGAAAGCAAGAAAGACAAGAAAGGATCAGAGAAAATCTTCAAAAGCAACCACAAAAAAAGTAATAAAATGGCAATAAGTACGTATCTATCAATAATAACTTGGAATGTAAGTGAACTAAATGCTCCAATAAAAAGACATAGGGTGACAGAATGGATAAAAAAAAAAAAGACCCATCTATATGCTGCCTACAAGAGACTCATCTTAAACCTAAAGACACCTGCAGATTGAAAGTGAGGGAATGGAGAAACATCTATCATGCAAACGGATGTCAAAAGAAAGCTGGAGTAGCAACACTTATATCAGACAAAATAGACTACAACAAAGACTGTAACAAGAGACAAAGAAGGACACTATATAATAATAAAGGGGATATTCCAACAAGAAGATATAACAATTGTAAATATTTATGAACCCAACAAAGGAACACCCAAATACATAAAACAGTTAACAACATAAAGGAACGAATCATTAGTAATACAATAAAAGTAGGGGACTTTAACACCCCATGTACAGCAATGGACAGATCATCTAAACAGAAAATCAACAAGGAAACAGTGGCTTTGAATGACACACTAGACCAGATGGATTTAACAGATATATTCAGAACATTCCATCTTAAAACAGCAGAATACACTTTCTTTTCAAGTGCACACAGAACATTCTCCAGAACAGATCACGTATTAGGCCACAAAACAAGCAAATTCAAGAAGATGGAAGTCATCCCACGCACCTTTTTTGACCACAACACTATGAAACTAGAGGTCAACCATAAGAAAAAAATCTGGAAAGACTGCAAATACATGGATGTTAAATAACATGCTACTAAGCAATAAATGGGTGAGCCAGGAAATAAAAGAAGAAATTAAAAAGTACATGGAAACAAATGAAAATGAAAACATAACGGTTCAAAGCCTTTGAGATGCAGCAAAAGCAGTTCTGAGAGGGAGGTTTATAGCAATACAGGCCTACCTCAAGAAGCAAGAAAAATCTCAAATGAACAACCCAACCTTACACCTACAGGAGCTAGGAAAAGAACAACAGACAAAACCTAATACCAGCAGAGGGAAGGTGATAATAAATATTAGAGCAGAAATATATGATATAGCACTAAAAAAAAAAACCAATAGAACAGATTAGTGAAAGGAGAAGCTGGTTCTCTGGGGGAAAAAAATTAATAAAATTGATAAATTTTATTATTTTATTTATTATTTTATTTTATAATTTTATTTTATCTTATCAGACTTATCAAGAAAAAAAGAGAAAGGATCCAAATAAATAAAATCACAAATAAGAGAGGAGAAATAACAACACACAGAAATTATAAGAGAGTATCAGGAAGAACTGTATGCCAAGAAATTGGACAGCCTAGAAGTGGATCGATTCCTAGAAACATACAACCTATCAAAACTGAAAACTGAGCTTCCGTTCCCTCCCCGGCAGGGCGCAGCGGGGGCCGAGGCTGGATCGGGTTCCCCAGCCCGCCTGTCCCAAATCCCGCCGAGGGAGCCGCCGCGCGGAGGACGAGCCCAAGCGGGCACAGGGGAGCGGGAGCTCGGGCCGTCACCGTCCGGGAGCGAGGGCGCAGCCGCAGCGCGCGGCCAGCGGCCACCCGGCACCCGACCGAGCGCAGAGCCTTGCCGCGTTCAACAAAGGCAGCCCGAGCGCATGCGGCGTCTGCAAGTCCAAAATGCAGTACCAACAGTACATGCAGCCGCGTCGAAAATTTGCAGCCGCCTTCCTGGCATTCATTTTCATCTTGGCAGCTGTGGACACTGCTGAAGCAGGGAAGAAAGAGAAGTCAGAAAAAAAAGTGAAGAAGTCTGACTGTGGGGAATGGCAGTGGAGTGTGTGTGCGTGCCCACCAGTGGGGACTGTAGCCTGGGCACGGGGAGGGCACCCGGGCTGGAGCCGAGTGTAAGCCAACCATGAAGACCCAGAGATGTAAGATCCCCCGCAACTGAAAAAGCAATTTGGAGCGGAGTGCAAAACCAGTTCCAGGCCTGGGGAGAATGCGACCCGAATACCGCCTTGAAGACCAGAACTGGAAGTGTGAAGGGAGCCCTCCACAACGCCGACTGCCAGAAGACACTCACCATCTCCAAGCCCTGTGGCAAGCTGACTAAGCCCAAACCTCAAGCAGAATCTAAGAAAAAGAAAAAGGAAGGGAAGAAACAGGAGAAGATGCTGGACTAATAGATGCCACCTTCTGTGGAACATGAAAAGGACGCGAGCAAACAGAATCAGTTAACTATTGCATTTATACCTATGTAGGCTTTTTATTAAAAAATTATCTATAGCTTAAGTACACAATCGGCAGAAACACAAAGAACAGAAAAATTTTCTAGTAGCGTTTTTTTTAAATGTATACCATAGGACCACTAGGGGCTTATAATAAAGGACTGTAATCCTATTTAGAAAGTTGACTTATAGTACACGATACATGGTAGAAAATTGAGGTAAGTTTTTTGAAGTTATGTGATATTTTACATTTAAAATCTTTTTTTTTTACATTTTTTTGTCTTTTGGCAGCAATTTATGTGTTATGACCATGTAAACTACTTTTCTTATTAATTTTTTCACATAGACTTTTCTTCCCAATTGAGAAAAATATATACTAAACAAAGCAGCAATAAAATACAATCATCCTATCTGAGGAAAATATCTTGTTTTCTGCCAGTGGATTTAAAAAAAAAAAAAAAACTTTGGTCAGCAAAAATGGGGAAGGGGGCACAGCATGCTCTAATTCAATATTGACTTTCTTTTTTTTTTAAGAAAAGCATTAAAAGATATTCTTTCACTTTGGCAGGAACATTTGTTTTCTTGATGAAATTATTTTTCCTTCTGAGGAAAAAAAAAGACTAGGAAAATAAATCAAGGTGATGCTAAAAAAAAAAAAACCTGAAACAGGAAGAAATAGAAAATTTAAACAGGCCAATTATCAGCAAAGAAATTGAATCAGTAATCAAAAAACTCCCATCAAACAAAAGTCCAGGACCAAATGGCTTCACAGGCAAATTCTACCAAACATTTAAAGAGTTAATACCTACTCTTCTCAAACTATTCCAAAACAACAGAAGATGAAGGAAAGCTTCCAAACGCATTCTATGAGGCCAGCGTTACCCTGATACCAAAACCAGATAAAGACCCTACAAAAAAAGACAACTATAGGCCAATATCTATGGTGAACATAGGCTCAAAAATCCTCCATGAAGTATTAGCAAACCAAATCCAACATTACATTTAAAAAATCATTCACCACAATCAAGTGGGATTTATTCCTGGGTTGCAAGGGTGGTTCAATATTTGCAAATCAATGATATATCACAATAAGAACCATCTGATCATTTCCATACACACAGAAAAAGCATTTGACAAAGTACAACATCCATCCATTCATGATAAAAAAAAAAAAAAAAACCTCAACAAAAGTAGGTTTAGAGGAAACATACCTCAACATAATAAAGGCCATCTATGAAAAACCCACAGCTAACATAATCCTTAATGGGGAAAAACTGAGAGCTTTTCCTCTAAGGTCAGGAACAAGACAGGGATGTCCACTCTCATCACTTATATTCAACACACTACTGGAAGTCCCAGCCGCAGCAAACAGGAAACAAAAAGAAATAAAGGGATCCAAATTGGTAAGGAAGAAGTAAAACTTTCACTATTTGCAGATGACATGATACTATATACACAAAACCCAAAAGACTCCATCAAAAGACTGCTAGAACTGATAAATGAATTCAGTCAAGTCACAGGATACAAAATCAGTATACAGAAGTCCATTGCATTTCTATACACTAAAAATGAAGGACCAGAAAGAGAAATTAAAAAAACAATCCCATTTGCAACTGGACCAAAAATAGTTAGATACCTAGGAATAAACCTAACCAAAGAGGTGAAAGATCTGTACTCTGAAAACTATAAAATAATGATGAAAAAAACTGAAGGTGACACAAAGATATGGAAAGACATTCCATGTTCATGAATATTGTTAAAAGGTCTATACTACCCAAAGCAATCTACACAATTAATGCAATCCTTATCAAAATACCCACAACATTTTTCACAGAACTAGAAGAAATAATACTAAAATTTGTATGGAACCACAAAAGACCCTGAATAACCAAAGCTATCTTGAAATAGAAAAGCAGGGGACTGGATATTAAGGAGGGCACTTGTGACGATCACTGGGTGTTGTATGTAAGTGATGAATCACTAAATTCTACTCCTGAACTGATTATTACACTATATGTTAACTAGAATTTAAATAAAAATTTGAAATGTTAAAAAAAAAAAAGAAAATGAAAAGCAAAGCTGGAGGCATCACAATCCCAGACTTCAAGTTATATTACAAAGCTGTAGTGATCAAAACAGTATGGTACCAGAGCAAAAATAGACACACAGATCAGTGGAACAGGACAGAAAACCCAGGGTGTCTGGGTGGCTCAGTTGGTTAAGCATGTCTTTGGCTCAGGTCATGATCCCACAGTTCCGGGATCAAGTCCCACACTGGGCTCCCTGCTCAGTGGGGAGCCTGTTTCTCCCTCTCCCTCTGCCCCTCCCCCTGCTTGTGCTCTCTCTCTCTCTCTCTCAAATATGTTGGCTAATTGAAGATAATTAAAAAATAAATAAAAATTTTTAAAAAGAAAGGAATCTAAGGACACCACTACAGAAAATCATCAAATCATAAAGCAAGAAAAGAAAGAGGAATTACTAAATAGAGAACAATTTACAAAATTGCAGTAAGTACATACCTACCAATAACTACTTTAAATGTAAATGAACTAAAATTTCCAATCAAAATACACAAAATTGGGGGGGTGGGCGGCACCTGGCTGGCTTGGTCACTACAGCATGCAACTCTTGATCTCAGGGTTATAAGTTTAAGCCCCACATTGGGCATGGAGCCTACTTAAAAAAAAAAAAATACACAAAGTGGCTGAATGGGTTAAAAAATAAGACCCAGTAATATGCTGCCCACAAGAGACTCCCTCAGCTTTAAGGACACACACAAACTGAAAGGGCTGAAAAAGATATTCTGTGCAAATGGAAACCAAAATAAAGCTGGGATAGCTATACTTGTATCAGACAAAACAGACTTTAAGACAAAGTCTCTAATAAGAGACAAAGAAGATCACTATATAATGATAAAGGGGTCAAACAAAAGGATGTAACATTTGTAAATATTTGTGTACCCAACATACATGCACCTAAATATATAAAGCAAATATTAAAAGACCTAAAGTGAGAAATGGACAGCAATACAATAATAATTGTAGGGGACTTCATTACCTACTTCCATCAATGGCTAGATCATGCAGAGAGAAAATCCATAAGGAAACACTGGCCTTAAATGACACATGAGACCAAACACACAACATTTATAGAACATTCCATCCAAAATCAGAATACACATTCTTCTTAAATGCACATGGAACATTCTCCAGGGTAGATATTAGGCCACAACAAGTCTTAATAAATTTTAAAAGACTGAATTCTTGTCAAGTATCTATTCTGACAACAATGGTATAATACTAGAAATCAATTACAGGAAGAAAATAGGAAAATTCACAAATATGTGGAGATTATACAACATGCTACTGAACAACCAATGAGTCAGAGAAGAAATCAAAAGAGAAATTTTAAAATATCTTGAGACAAATGAAAATGGAAATACAATATACCAAAACTAATGATGGAACCAAAGTTGTCTTAACAGGGAAGTTCATAGCAATAAATGCCTACATTAAAAAACAACAAAGATCTCTACCAACCTGAATTTATACCTCAAGGAACTAGAAAATGTACAATAGCCAAGACATGGAGAATGTCCACTGACAATAAATGGATAAAGAAAATGTGATACATACACACACAGACACACACACATGGATACTAGCCATAAAAATAAGGAAATCCTGCTATGTGATACATCAATGGAACTTGAGGGCATTATGGTAAGTGAAATAAGTCAGACAGGAAAAGACATATACTGTATAATAAATCACTTATATGTAGAATCTAAATAAATGTTTTAATTAAATAAAATTTAAAAGCAAACCTGAACTCATAGATACAGAGAACAGATTGATGGTTATCAGAGGTGAGGGGTAGAGGGTGTGCAAAATGAGTGAAGAGGGTCAAAACGTACAGACTTCTAGTTAAAATGTCATGGGGATGTAAAGTGTATTATCGTTAACTATAGTTAACTATACTGATTGTATATTTGAAAGTTGCTAAAACAGTAAATCTTAAAAAAAAAGCGTAAATCATAAAAGTTCTCATTACATGAAAAAATTTCTAACTACGTGTGATGATGGATATTACCTAAACCAATAGTGGTGATCATTTTACAATGCATATATATAGCATTATGTTGTACACCTAAAACTAATACAGTGTTACGTATTATTTCTCAATAAAAATAAAGAATATATTTATATTCATTTTATCTATGTACATATACATATAAACACTTCTTTGTATATCCAGTTATTTCTAGAAGATGTACAGAAATGACAATAAGAATGGTTGCTTTAATGAGGGTTGGAGTTAAGGGTGAATAAGATCTACTTTTTAATTTACCTTTGTACCATTTGATTGTATTACTTCACACATATAATATCCATCAAAAACAATTATGTGCTCTTGCTGTTAATCACTCCTTTATTGTAAGTGGGCTCCATTTATCTTAGCTATTTGGTCGGGTCCAAGAAGTCCATCCTTTGCATGGTTACCTGAGCAGAGAGCTCCCCAGGCCAGCTGTGTGAACTTGCAGCCACACATCATCTTCTTCTTCTTCCTGGTTTTTTTTTTAAGATTTGAGTGTGTGTGTGTGTGTGTGTGTGCGCGCGCGCGCACGTGCACGTGTGCAAGTGGGGGAAGGGACAGAGGGCAGAGGGAGAGGATCTCAAGGAGAATCCCTGCAGAGCGAGAAGCCTGATGCAGGGCAGAGATCCCATGACCCCGAGATCATGACCGCAGCCAAAATCAAGAGCCAGCCGCTTAACCAACTAAGCTGGCCCGGCGCCCCTCAGCCACAGGTCTTCTTACTGACATGTTGGGACAACTAAATGTTCTTGTGACCCATAACCTTATTAGCTTTAGTCAGGGTGTCCTGCCTGGCCTTCCCAACCACAGTTATTAAAAACTCTTTTTATTTCCCTTTTGTTAATGGTCTCTTTTACTAAACTAGTGAATATTACTTTATGAATAAAATTTCCCATTTGTGCCCACTTTATTTTGGTCCTCTGGCTGAGTGGTTTGGAAACAATAATAAAAATAGTAATAGTAACTAACCTTCATTCTATACTTACTATGTGTATTAGTTTGCTAGGGTTGCCAAAGCAAAGTACCACAGACTGGGTGGCTTAAACAACAGAAACCTTCCCCAGGATTCTGGAAGCTAGAAGTCTGAGAGCAAGGCATTGGAGGGCGGTTTCCTCTGCAACCTCTCCCCTTGGCTTGTAGATGGCCGCCCTCTCCTGTGTCTTCACAGGGTCTTCCCTCTGTGCTGGTCTGTGTCCACATTTCCTCCTCTCATAAGGATACCAATCATGTTGGATCAGGACCCACCTTAATGACCTCATTTTAGCTTAGCTGCCTCTTTAAAGACCCTATCTCCAAATATTCAGTGTGGGCTATTAGAGGTTAGGACTTCAACACAGGGATGGGGGAGGCGGGAGCAACACAATTCAGCCTCTCAGTGTACGTATGATGCAATATGCTAGGTGCTTTAAGGCTCCCTGCCTACCCCATGAAAGAAAATAGAGGCCAAGAAATTAAGTAGTGTGACCAAGGAAAGAGTTGGCCAAGTCCGAATTCAAATTCAGGCTGATAGACTCCAGATCCCACACGTAACTACCACACCACACATGAGCTTTTATAATGTGTTCTATAGGGTCCATTCAAGTTTCCCAAAAGAGAGAGACTGAAATGGTTGCTAGAGTGAGCAAACAGAAAAATTCCACTCCCCAAACCATTATCTTTTCCAGCAGGTGGTAGCAGGAGCCCCAGCCAATGCTCCTGTCTGTATCCTTGTAAACTGCAGTGCCTTACCCCAGCCTTCCCGCACAGGGAACACTTAGGAGCAGACGTCGTGGTCATTTAGCCTGCTCTCATGCCCAACCAAATCCATGGAAGTTGAAGCAGAAGTACTCCAAGCCCCTACTTCCTCAGGGAAAGCACTGGGGACCTCTGGATATCACAGTCAGCTATACTCCAAATCCCATCACATCTGGCTCAATGCCAAGGCTTCTAGAGCTCTGTATTTAGGAGGAGCCAGAAAAAGTCAAGCTTTGCCCAGAGTCCCTGGCATGATGCAAAGATACAAGATCCCTTCCCAGAGCAAGGTGCACAGCTGTAAACTTAGATCGCTGAAAGCAGAGATGGCAGCATTCAAATAAGGACACCTATTAGTGTCATTACTAACTGCTCGGATAAGACAGGAGAGAGTACGCCGTTTAGTTTCTCTCAGCTCAAAGTTTCCCACTTTAAAAATATCTTTCTCTTGGGCGCCTGGGTGGCTCAGATGGTTAAGCGTCTGCCTTCGGCTCGGGTCATGATCCCAGAGTCCTGGGATCGAGTCCCGCATCGGGCTCCCTGCTAGGCAGGGAGCCTGCTTCTCCCTCTGCCTCTGCCTCTCTCTCTCTCTCTCTCTCATGAATAAATAAATAAAACATTTAAAAATATATATGTATATCTTTCCCTAAGACTCCAGTAAAGTGTGAAGGGGGTGGAGAGTGTACAGTAAAGCTGTACACCTGAATCATGCTCCAACCTAGAAGCATTTAAGCAGATTATCACTACAGTTGTTTTAAACAAGACAAAAAGGGCTGTGGTCACTAACAGCAGGCTTTCAGCTGCAGGTTCTTTATAGAAGGGAAGCAAGGAGAAACACCCCAGTTTCTCCTTGACATGCAATTTTGAAAACTTCCTTTCCGTTCTGAAACAAAGACATAACTGTAATCATCTTTAATTAGGGAATTGTTATACAAGTAAAATATATATATTTTTTAAAGATTTTATTTATTTGACAGAGAGAGACACAGTGAGAGAGGGAACACAAGCATGGGAGAGTGGGAGAGGGAGAAGCAGGCATTCCACAGAGCAGGGAGCCCAATGCGGGACTCGATCCCAGGACCCCAGAATCATGACCTGAGCCGAAGGCAGACGCCTAACAACTGAGCCACCCAGGCGCCCCTCAAGTAAATATTAACTAAAATATCCAGCTAGCAAAAGCTTCTTTGGTGGACTTGTAAATTTAGAAATTGGATCATACACTGAAGAGAAACTGAAGGGCCAGAAATGTTAGACATCATCAAAGATGTTAGATGTCATTTCTAAAATACCCATGTGCAGTGAAAATAATACACTATTCACACTTTAGGAACCTAATACAACTACCACATACATATTGGAGTACTCACAATCTAAAATCTGGAAATATTTTTGACTAATTTCTGAAGACATGCCAAATTCATTTTTAAGCATCCATGAAATGAAACACCAATTTTATCTTAAACCAACACGAGTATTTATATCAATATTTTATTCAAACAAGCTTTTACATTGTACAGAGCCATGTAAGTTGTGAGCAGTCTTAAATACAGATGTAATCAATCTACGAGGCCATCCCTACCTCGTTAAGGCCCCCAAATCAAAACTGATTGGTGAAAACCTGTCTAGAAGGGCAACCTCCAACTGGTGTAGGTTCGGTTTCATTTCAAGTAGGATTTCAAACAAAGTAAGCTCCGACACTTGCTCAATGACTAAATAAAAAACTGGAAGCAAAGAGAACAAAACTTTGAGGTAGATGTCTGATACAACCTTTCACCTATTCAGTATGTGGGTGATACTAAGTTGATTATAATGGGCTAAAAGTCAGCCTAGGGTTTGAAGCAATACTAACAAAAGCATGGGTTTCTCTATCTTCTTATAGCTGGTTTCTTCTGGGAAAACTGATTAGGACAAAATATTATCTAAGTCCAATAATGAAAGCACCCAAAAAAATTAAAAACAGAACATATGATCCAGCAATCACACTTGTGGGGATACCCAAAAGAACTGAAACCAGAAATTCAAACAGATACGTGTACATAAATTTTCACAGAAGCATTACTCACAATTGCCAAAAGGTGGAAGCAACCCAAGTGTCCATAACAGGTAAATGGATCAACAAAGTATACATTCAAAAGACTATTACACAGCCTTACAAAGGAAATTCTGACACATGCCACAACATGCTAAGTGAAATACACCAGGCATAAAAGGACAAATACTGTATAATGCCATTTATATGAAGTACTTGGAGTAGTGAAATTTGTAGAGACAGAAAGTAGACTGATCACTGTCAGGACTGGTAGGAGGATGGAATGGGGAGTTACAGTGTTTAATGGGTTGTGGAGTCTCAGTTTTGTGGATGATGGCTGTGATGGTTGCACAATAATGTGAATGTGCTTAGTGCCACTGAATTTATACACTTAAAAATGGTTGAGATGGTAAATTTTATGTAATGTCTATTTTATCACAATTAAAAATGATTCTTTTTGTTTTTTAAGATTTTATTTGTCAGAGAGAGAAGGAACACACAGGCAGGGGCAGAGGCAGAGGGAGAAGCAGGCTTCCCGCTGAGCAGGGAGCCCGATGCGGGGCTCGATCCCAGGACCCCGAGATCATGACCTGAGCCAAAGGCAGACGCTTAACCGACTGAGCCACCCGGGCATCCCTAAAAATAATTCTTTTAAAAAGCACCTTATAAACTCACAAGTTGTTCAGAAGCTAAAAAGCCCACAGCCTTAAGTCACTCATGTCATCGAACAACTTTTACACTTCTCCAGGCCATCCATTAACATAACCAAACACATCAAAGGCAAGTTGCCATAAAGCCACAGACCAGACAGGAAAAGCATTCTGCAATTAAAAATATAAGCCAAAAGGAAGACAATACATAAGAATTAATGGCCACGGTGCAAGAACCTAAGGGATCTTTTCTGCAAGAATTAAGAGAAATGAACGAGGCAGAAGTACAGGACATGAGAACACATAATTAAGACAACCACCAAAAAATGTTGGAAAATATGGGAAAATTCTCTTTGCAAAAATTCAATGTTATAAAATTTTAACTCATTAAACATGAAACTATTTATAGCTAAATAAAAATCCAAGTGCAACCTAGCTCAAATGCCAACTGGCCAAAGTGCATAAAGGGAAAGAGCTTAAGTCCTCCTGACAAACAAGGTGACCAGCCTTGGTTTGCCTCCTTGACACACAAGGAAAGACAAACCTTCTCTTCCAGATCACGAAGCACAACTTTCTACCATCAGGACCCAGGAAAACTAGGCCTTTCCTTAAGTGCCATGATAATTTATATTGTGCCATCTGAGAAGGTATCTAGCACAACTTTTCTGACCCCAGATACTTGTAAACTTCTAGTATAACAGAAGATAAAGCCTTCCTGGAAACATCTTGTGTGATTATTTGTTTGATACCTGGTTTCTCCCACTAGACCTGTGTTATCCAATATGGCAGCGACCAGCTAATGTAGATATTTAAATTAAAAATTCATTTTATGTGTATTAGCCATATTTCAAGGGCTCAATTCACCACATGTGACCAGTGGCTACTGGGCAGTGCAGATATAAAATGTTCCCATCATTGTGGGAAATTCTACTGGATGGTACTGCTTTAGAGGGTAGGTTCCACAGAGGTAGGAACCTTCTGATCTTTCACCAGTGTAACATAACACCTCTCACAGAGACAGCCAAATAGGAGGCATTCAACAGACATAAGAAATAAATATTCAACATCCAATGCAGTAAATGGAGGGACTGAAGAGAACTCAGAATAGAGTCCTAGGGTCTGTGTGTTAAGAGAGAGGAGGGGGCGCATGGGAATACAGACTCCTACAGATTTAGGGTCATATTTAGAAAAGCTGAAACAAAACAAACTGAATTCCCTAGAGTAGCAAAGAATTTGACCCTCTCAAAAAGTGAATCTTGCTACCCAAAATGTGGTCAGTCCACAGGCCAATAGCTCCCCATCATGTAAAAGCTTGTTAGAAATGTAGAATCCCAGCCCCTAACCCAGGTACTACTGAATTAGAATCTATACTTTAACAAGCAATTCCAATGCACATTAACACACGAGAAGCACTAGCCTAGCTCTCTACTCTCGAGATTGAGCAAGTAGCCCTCACTCAACAAATTTAGAAAAAACAAAAACAAAAACACTAGGCACAACTGCATGTAAATCTATAATTGCAATAAAAATTTCAATTAAAAAAAGGGCCATTTCTAACAAACTTGGAATCATACCTTAAGCTTTTTTGTATCCCTTCTCTAGCACCTCTACCCCTACACCCTTACAGTATAGGAAAGTATCAAACACACACAGTATCTGTGGATTCATGTACACAAACATACACACATTCAGAGCACTGTGAACAAAACAAGTGGCACTTAACAGATACAGATACAGGGTATCCCAGAAGAATGTTACCTACTTCCATTAAGAAATTTAAGCTGTATTTTAGTAATAACTTTTAAGCGGCAGGATATACTGCTATGGTAAACCAAAAGTTCTGGTTATGAGAAAGCTATTCTGATTATTCAATGATTCTACCTGAAACGAAATCATTTTACATGTAATCCGGGTCTCACACAGGAGGGTGTTACTCCACTGATCAATTAGGTTTGTTGTTTTTCTTAATAAATTACAATTCTTCAAACTAATAACCAGTCCATCAACTGCAGTGGCAATGCACTCTGGACACAAAATTCAAGTTGTTTCTGAAACTTTATCTGGTAGGAGGGAATTTTTTTTTTTACCCCTTTACCCAGGAAATTATGTTGAGGAGAAATCTTAAGAACTTTTCCAAGTGTTTAGAATTATAAATTACTTATACAAGGGTGCCTGGTTGGCTAGGTTGGTAGAGCATATGACTCTTGATTGCAGGGGCAGGGAATTCGAGCCCCACAATGGGCATAGAGCTTACTTTAAAAATAAATAAATAAATAAAAACTTTGCATAAATTATACTTGTCCCTTACATTTTTATGTACTTCCCTAATCTTCCAGCTGACTTTTTAATACCTTCATTACTTTTATGATAAAAACAGGTTTTTAAAAAGGATTTTTCTTTAAAAAATAAGAGTAACTGAAAGATGCCCTCAAAGCATCTTTACTTTGAAAATTATTACTATGAAAATATAACTAAACTGAAATTTACCTATTTCTCTTACAGGAAGCTGCATTTGAACAAGTTAAAATCACAGTGGGAAAGAACATAAAACGTCAAGGGGAAAAAAAGCCTAACTCTGAGTTAGCCCATCCATTGCCCCACAAACAGAGTCTCTTCTATCAGGTTCATTGGCCTGGCCTAATGGAGCCTTCCACCCCCCACCCCCACTCACTCAGTTTGGTACCTATCATCACTTTCGGTGACTGCTGAGGGCTTCTTGTCCCCAGCTCCAACTTTTAGTTCTCTGGAACCCTGGTTCTGCAAGTACCAGAGTGTGTACAGCACACGCACTCTAAGGTAACACCCAATGAGTCACATCTCTGTACTAGCCTCTCTCCCTTGAGTTTGGGTCGAACCCGTGACTTGCTTCTAGCCAAGAGCATATTGCAAAGGTGAGGGGATGCCACTCCTGTGATTATATTATGTTAAAGAAGACTCCAGCTTAGGGCGCCTGGGTGGCTCAGTTGGTTAAGCGACTGCCTTCGGCTCAGGTCATGATCCAGGAGTCCCTGGATCGAGTCCCGCATCGGGCTCCCTGCTCGGCAGGGAGTCTGCTTCTCCCTCTGACCCTCCCCCCTCTCATGTGCTCTCTCTCATTCTGTCTCAAATAAATAAATAAATAAATAAATAAATAAATAATAAATAAATAAATAATAAATAATAAATAATGAATAATAAATAAATAAATAAATAAATAAATAAATAAATAAATATCTTGAGAGAGAGAAAGAAAGAAAGAAGACTCCAACTTAGCAGACTGGTGTGAGAGAAAGCCATTCTCCTGCTGGCTTTGAAGAAATGGGCTGCCACGTTGTGAGAGATCTACAGAGGGCTGCCTGGCAAAAAAAACCGTGGGAGGTTCTAGGAACTGGGACTGATGGGAGCTCACAGCCAGCAAAAAACAGGGACCTGAGCATGCCACAGCAAGGAACTGAATACTGTCAACCACATACATGGCCCTATAAGTGAACCCTAAGCTCCAAAATGGAGCATAGCTCTATCCAACAGCTTGACTGCAGCAGCCCCACAAGACCCTAAACAGAGGACCCAGTGAAGTCATGCCCAGATTTCTGACTCAAGAAACTGTGAGACAAAAAATATCTGTTGTTAGGGGGCCTAGATGGTTCGGTCGGTTAGGCAACCAACTTTTGATCTCAGCTCAGGTCTCAATCTCACAGTTGTGAGTTCAAGCCCCACGTTGGGCTCCACACTAGGCGTGGAGCCTACTTAAAATAAACAAAAATGCTGTTGTAAACTGCTAAATTTGTTATTCAGCAATAGAAAACTTCAGTATTGGCTACTTGTATATCAGCAGACACTTACCTAAGGACTGATTATTAGAATGAATGCTAATTCTTGGAATTGTACGAAGTCTTATCCTTCCAATATGGAAATACATCAAACTTTAACAATGCCTGCAATCTCATATGGCCATTCACATTTTGGTTTGTGGAACTCTAGTGGACTTTCCAGTGTGGATTTCCAAATTTTCTGCCATGTTCTTATTATCATCCTTTTCTCCCTGAGCTGCATCTTCTACCCATTAAATGTAGATGCTGCAGATAGAATCCCTGTTCTAGCAAGCCTCCCAGCTGCCAAATAGCATCTACTGCCTGAATTCCAACAACCTGAGAAAAAGCAGTAAATGGAACACAGGTGGTCTCCAAGTTGTAGCTAAGAGAAAAGTACAATACAAAAAGAGCAAGAAGAATACGCTTTTTACTGTTAATTTCTCCACCGGCCCTCTCCAAAATTGCTAGGTTATATACAAACCCATATTATGGCAGGTATTGAAGGTGAATGAGCAGTGGTCAAAAAAGATACATTTCACTCGAGAAGAAACAAAGGCAAATTTGTAGAAATTAGATAAGAGAAAGCAAACATACTGCAAGCAGGTAGAAATTAAATGTTATTCACCATAAAACATGGTAAAGAGAAGTAAACAAAAGCTGTCATCAGTGCTAGTCATTTATCAAAGGAGAGCTCACACCAGCTTTGCCACACTCATATGAAGTACCCTTTGTGATCCCTGACCTCTAGGCCACCAAGCCCCTTTCTTTTTTTTTTAAGATTTATTTATTTATTTTGAGAGAATGAGAGAGAGAGAGTACATGAGGGGGGGAGGGTCAGAGGGAGAAGCAGACTCCCTGCTGAGCAGGGAGCCCGATGTGGGACTCGATCCTGGGACTCCAGGATCATGACCTGAGCCAAAGGCAGTCGCTTAACCAACTGAGCCGCCCAGGCGCCCACCAAGCCCCTTTCTAATCATTATTTTGGTTTCCCAGGTATTTCAAAGTCAGGAAGGAAGAGCCCTGGGTGGGTGAAACAAATATTCCAAATACTGGAAAAGACTGTGCCTCTTCGTAAATTAAACTAGCAGCATAGTTTACAGTGCTTACAATGTAATTACCAGCCAGACTCAATAAAGAACAAACCCTGTAAGAGCAAGGCCCAGACCCAGACTTCATTACTAAGGTAGGCCCCACTACTAACATAGTAACTCTCAAGCAGCTTTTAAACTTGGAACATTGCATCTCCAAATCCCACTTGAACATCAAGAAAATCAGCATATAAAAATAACTTTTTAAAGTACCTGTAAAAATAGTAAAATCTCCATAATTGAATGAATTACTGTAAGACACCGACTGTAACATGCAACATTATTTTGTATATGTACATGGATAACTGTCAATTAAATTTTGTCACAAAATGTTAAGTGACCACTGACTTTAAGACATATTCTGATTTCAGAGATGTTAAAAATGTGAAAAAAGGTGCATCTTAGAACTGATGAAACACAGTACTGAAAAATGTGTTTTGCAGGTAATTATTAAACACTGAGTCTCTTAAATTGACATGTATTCATAATCAGTATTCTCAAAACTATCACTTTTGTTTCACTTCTCATTTGAAATGAAGAATGGATGGCACTTACGTTATTTCTAACAGACACACTGCACAAACTTTTTTTTTTCCTTGCACAAACTTTGAAACTTATGGATTCCTAGTTTGAAAATCATCTCATTTTCACTAAAAGAATCACAGATCAGGAGACAGATAAACAAGGCCTATTTA
The DNA here is from genome assembly GCF_003265705.2 of Callorhinus ursinus. NCBI lineage: Eukaryota > Metazoa > Chordata > Mammalia > Carnivora > Otariidae > Callorhinus > Callorhinus ursinus. The sequence goes on along the minus strand of NW_027397068.1, from coordinate 30,589,274 downwards.
AGGACTGAGTGCAGGGCCAGAAAACTAGTAAGCAGCAGTCCTGAAGCCGGGTCTCTAGGGCCCTGTTTTGTGTTCTCCTCATAGAAATCAGAAATCAAATGAGGAATCAGCATTCTCCGGCGTAACACTACAGGGAGGGCAAAGCAATTAATAAAAATCTCTGTCCATTTTCAAAGTTGCTCTTTTATGAAATGACACTCCTCTACTTCCCTGGTATAATACTGATGACTGATCATTTGTTCAGCTAATCAATTCAACTACTAGGTGGTTTCGTTCTATTAGAACAGCACCCAACTTCTCAACAACAAACACCTTCTTTGCATGCTTTGAGGGGTGGAGACCATAAAACATTACCTAATCAGCCACGTGCCAAACACTAGCCTCACAATAAGATCCTGCCCCACGAGACCATTTGTTCTTTATGGAAAACTCTAGAATTACAGAACCTTTCAAAACTTTGTAGTATTTGCTACACTCTGACCTAGAAATTTTGATCCCCAAAGCATGCTGAAAATCTGTTAATGCTCTGCTCTGACTGGCTTCTTTACAACTGGAGATTATTCAAGGAGGTCAGAATAATCCATCTTCTCTAGGTGTTAGTCCCTTTTAGCCTGGTTTCTTGCAAGGTGATTCACAAGGGACTGGCCACTATCAACTGGAGGGGACTCCAGTACCACTGCACTGGAGTGGAACTGACTGGAGACTTCAGCCAAGGGCTCCATCAGAATATTTTTAGATGTCTCTATTACAGAATTCCTCACTGTATCATTCATTTCGATCACTTCAAAATCCATTTCATTCCATTTTTCTGCATCCTCTTCTTCATTGTCTTCCTCATAGTCATTTAGCTCAGAACTAGACAGCAAAGCTTTCTGGTCCTCGCTTTGCCTGTGTTCTTTTCGCTGTTGACTGAGAGGTGAGGTGGCTAATTTATAGAGCATGGGAAATAAAAGAGCAGTGGCTATCGATGCCCCCAAACAGGTGTACAAAACTATAGGCAAATCAGGGTATTGTCCTTGAAGAATTCCAATTACTGCAGGAATAGCCATTTCTCCCAGGGCAGCACCGACTACAAAAAATGCTGCAGATTTCCCATGGATGGTTGTGTACTGCTCAATCCAAGAAACACCACTGGGAAACGTGGTTGCCATCGAGGCCCCATACACCGAAGTCGCTATCCAGAGACAAACTGGGCTCTTGTCGAAAAGCACCAACAATAAGGATGATGTCAGGCTGCCAATGTTGCTTAACACAATCATGGTTCCAGGTTGTAAACATGTAGCAAAAAAGATTGCTAGGCCCCTGCAGGCTGCAAAGGTCCCCCAGAAGATGGAGTTCAACCCAGCCGCTTCACTTTCCGTCATGCCTGCGTGGGTGGTCACAAACGAGAAAACGTAAGAGCCATATGTTACCTCAGCTCCAACATAAAAAAAGAAGAACAGGAAAAGGAGACAAAGAAGGGCACTGTGGTATTTAGCTCTTCGAGACCTCTGAGCAGATGCTTTTGCTTTCTCCTGCCTTGAGCTCTTCTTTAAAAACAGAGCCAAAAAAAAGATAGCAACTACAAAAACGTAAGTACCAATAACAGCATACGCCCACAGTAGATTCGTGTTGTCAGGTACTCCAAGCAGAGACTCTAAGTCAGCTTCAGATGACTGGTTGAGGGCAGAATGGGTAGAGTCAGGCTCTGTGTGGTTTTCAGCAGACACCGTCGTGCCCAATGCCAACTTAGCCAGCAGTGGAGCCAAAAAGGCACCCAAGGCAAAACTGAAGTGTAAGGCCTGCATATGTGGGGCTCCTCTGTCCCCCCAAAGAGCCAAGATCAGGACGTTACCACCTACCAATGAAACATGAGGAAAATTATTTAATCACAGTAACTTAGCAAAAAAACAGTTCATTACTATCAGAAGGAGGATGAGTCTATTTTACATGGCACAAGGATGAAGGTATTCTCAGTCAACAAATCTTGCAACGCGGTCGATTTTATGACTAAGAAACTCTGTCCTACCACCACCACAGAACTCTCAGCTTTGGAACATCACATACTCACAAATGGATTCTACAAGCTAGTAAACCACGACCTCCCAGGGCCAGGCACCTTAGCCCAAGGCCTTTAACAAGACAGTTCTAATATGAGGCTGGCAGGGGGTGGGGAGGGTGGGAAAGAGGTGGATATTTATTTGTAAACATTTTAAATATATATTATCATGAGATAATGGACAAATTACCAAATAACCAGTTGAGGAAAATTATTTAGGTATATAGCAGATGCAAAACACATGTTCAGAAACCTGAACACTGTAGAATTCTGCTGGGCCCATTACAGGAAACAAAGGTGAAAGGCAAGAAGCATCAAGTGTTGTGTTTTCTTTCTCTTTTTTTAACATACTTGCAGACAAACATAAAATTGTACCCCATAATTTCACAACCAAACTAAGCCTAAAGTATATATCCCCGATATATCAGGTAACAATAGAGCAGGGGAAGAAGAGAGCTGGTTTTAGGGGTGGACAGATGCCAAGTGTGTTGTTTAGTAGGTTTTAAAAGATAACAAGACACATGAAGAGGATCTCCTGCAGGAAGGCAGGAGCTTTTGAGAGGGGGAAAAAAAGAGAGAAGGAAAATAATACACAGCACAGGTTTCTCTTAGTTCAAAAGGCAGAGGGCTTTTTAAATTGGATAGCTGCTTCTATGATTCCTCAGCCAAATATGGTTCCAAAGTTGGTTTAACCTATTAACCCATCAATTCCTCCCATACTACACTGATAAAGTTCTATCCCAAAATGAAAGCCCACTCACCTGCACCATAATTACCCACATGGGGGACCCTTTCCTGTTTGGGTACTGCAAATCAATAATCTCTCACTGAACAAAATTCCTTAAATTCACTCCATGAATTGCCAAAAACAGGCACCCTACTTGGCAAGAAGAGTAGTTGCCAGAGGGTAGTTCTGACTGGGTGACCCCATGAGCAATTCAGTAGGTCGGTGTCATTTTACACTGCAAATGACAATTTGATGTCATCTGCTCTACTTTTTCTAGTAGAAAGTCCCTACTCCCAGAGATGACCCTGCAGGGCTCACTGACCTGTATCCAGAACGCCAGCTGAAACACCAAAGACGGACATCATGACAATCAGCAATACTGCTGTCTTACAAAATGGAACAAGATAAAGACCAACTGTGGTGGTCAACATTGACACCCCTGAGAAGAAAGGTAAAAGTCAGCTATAAAAAACAATATTCATGCAAGGAGTCATAAATCAAGTCAAGATCATAGAAATTCCAATAAATGCAAAGTAGGTCAAATTACAATTGGGTAATAGTAAGTGGATAAGAGGTTCAGCATCTATAAATGGTTATTTCCTTTACAAGCTTTCATAATCTTTAAGGACTATAAAATGTAAGTTAACCTAATGTGAGTACATTTCTAGCATTGCTGATAATCAAACCTTATACTACAGTGCAAAGTTTTATAGAAAACTGACAACTCAAAAATTTATTTAAATATTTCATATTTTAAAGAGTTTTAATCTAAATAAATACATACATACACACATACATATAATCAAATAAATAAAAAGACTTTTAGGTATGAGGTAAAAAATTAAAAGAGAAAAATGAAATACAGTTATGATAGTTTGTAGTAGAAATGTATGAAGTAATTTAGCTTGGGAATAAGGAGGGAAATACAAGATCTATATGTTCTCAACCCATTTTGGAAATCTGAGCAGTTATTCATTTATTCATCAACAACAGTAAATTATTCTCCTTACTTCCAAAGCACTTTTATCACATTAATCCAGATTTTCTTTAAACGTGTCTATTTATTCAAGAAAGAATAAGTTAAAAGCTTTGCCATCTACTTGAAGGGCGAGGTAGAGTGGTCCGGAGGCATCATTAACATGGGGCGGCTGGGACAAAAATTTAGCCCACGTCATTTTGCCCCCAGTACTTCCCACCTTCATTCTCAGTTCAGGGCCTAGCCTGGGCAGGTTCAAGTAATTCATTCTGATCTCTGGTGGCCCCAGGAGATCTGCCCTAAACCCTGACAAGCAGAGTTCTTTGGACAACTAGTATGTAATCCAGGGGTGGTGCCTAAATTACACTGATGGTCAGGAAGGCTAAAGAGAGTAACACATTCTAGGGCTAATCTAAATTTCCAGAGTGGCCCTGCATAGATTCTCTATAATTGTTGAGATGAAAACAGGCACCAAGGAAAACTGATTTTCACCGAGGACGCCTGAACACTACTCATCTGAGTTGTCAACCATAAAATGTTTCATTTTTAAAAACAAAATATAAATTCCTTGAAAGTCATTAAAAGCTAAAATTGGTCTTTACTTACCCAAAAGTAGAAAATGATTCATAATGTCAAGAAGAACTCCACCAATCACTGAGCCACTTAAAAATCCAAAGGCACGGCCCACAAAAATCAGAGAAAGACTGCTAATATTGCGGTTCACATTTGTTGCCAAATCTTGAAATGTCGGTCCCAGTATAGCAACACTCATTCCCTAAAATTTAAAAAGACAAAACCTTTCATTTACAATCATTAAAATAATGTCTATCTATGTGGTAGTTTTTTTCACTATTAAAAAGGGAGGAGGAGGGGCGCCTGGGTGGTTGAGCAGCCGACTCTGGATTTCACACTCTTGACTTCAGCTCCGTCATGACCGCAGGGTTGGGAGATCAAGCTTCCCGCTGGGCTTGGAACCTGCTTGAGATTCTTTCTCTCCCTCTCTCTCTCTCTCTCTCTCTGCCCCACCCCCACATCTAAAAATTTAATTAAAAAATAAAAAAGGAGGAGGGGATTTCAGTGTAATGTAGGGGATTACCTTAAATCTCACATTCAGGAAAAATTCAGGATGACGGTTCTAGGACTCCTAGACTATAGGCTACTGCATTTGGTGAGTCAAATCCTACTGGTTTTCTAGTTCTGACAATTCTCAAGTCTAAAAAAAATTTTTTTAATTTCTTTGGCTCTCTGCTACAATTTTGTTTCCTTTTTGAACAGTACTGCAAAAGACTCTTGTATTAACAGTAAAATGTAACATCAAAATCATTTTTGAAATAGTTATGTGCCCTTTGAAATATACTATATGCACAAATAACAGGAATTTAGATGTTAAAAATTTAAATTATCAAACCATTAAAACAGCATTCCTGGTTTTTTATGTTGTTAAAACAGCAATATTTCTGGATGCACATGGTGTCCTTCCTCTGACACATACAAAATACACAGAAAATAGACAATTCAAACGTTTCTAAATCTGTATTTTTCTTCAAAAAAAACCCCAAGCCATCAGAGAATATTTGCTGGACACTTAAAAAAAATGCTTCTAATAGGTCTATGCTTCAAGAATAATTCTTTCTAATTGGACTGCTCTGCTCAAAACACGGGTGTGCATCTTGCCCAAGCCAGAGCAGAGCAAGCACTTGGTACATGGACCAGGGACGGCTGAGCTCCATCTCCAATCAAATTACTTCCTTCTTGTAAAGCACTTAAAACAGGACCTGGCACAAGGTGAGGGCTCAAGAAGCGTCTGCAATGATTTTTCTTTTTTCAAATTAGAATACTCTAGGAATCCGTTGTGGCTCAAGCAAAAGACGCTAAGTGACTTTCTCAGAGGACTCTCTGAGAAGTGACTCTCCTCAGAGGACTAACCCTACCAAACCCCCAAGAGCCCAATATTCAAGACAAGTGATGAGAGGACGATCTCTAGAAATAAGGGAATCGTGGGGCAGCCAAGGGGTTTGTCAAACGGCGCTTCTGGCCTCGCAGTTCGCTCTTAAAAAAACAAAACAAAAAACAAAAACTGAAGGATCTAAAGGTTTGTTTTACATAGGATTGTGGGTAGAATGAAAGACATGTTATGCCTGCCTCCACCACTTAAAACCAGCTATGTGGTCCAGAAAAGTCATTTTCCCTCTATGGGTCTATTTTGCCCCGTCTGCAAAAATAAGGAGTTGGCTGAATTTGGTCAGACAAGGAAGAGGAAATCCCAGAAAAGCAGCTTTGTGTAATAATTTGCGGTCTGCGTGGGCTCAAGGGGGTGGGCCTATAGACCTGGCAACACCCCCTTGCATCTATCCCCCCCACCCCACGTAGGAGAAGTAGGAAGGTTTGCTGGAGCTGGCAAATATGTTAGGAAAATCAATTTCCCACTGGACAATAACCCTCCAACAGTAGAACTGTGCCCATTTCTCAGATTAGGAAACCAAGGCTGGGGCCGACGAACGCGCCCAAGGTCACACAGTTTGCAAGTGGCAGAGGCGAGACTCGAACTCCGAAGCCGGCGTTCTCTGCAGGACGCCCGCTTACGCCCCGGCCTGGGAGGATTCCAGCCCCGGCTCTCACCAGCCCCAGGAAGGCAGCACACAAGATCACGGTGATGAACCAGCGCAGCATGCTTCCAGCCTGGCGGCTCCGCCGGGAGCCTGCCACCGCCACCGCCTCATTCTCCGCCGCGGCCTCGGCCCCGAGGAGCCGCTGCCCGGCAGCCGGGGCCCCGGCCCCACGGAATTCCAGCTCCAACTCCAGTTCGGCGGCTCAGGAGAAGCGGTCTCGCTGCCGCCCGGCTTCTCAGCGGAGCCTCCGGAACTGGGAGCCAAGCCCCGGCCCCGCCCCTGCAGGCCCGGCCGTCCCGGCTGGAGCCACTTCCCCAGGAACTGCCCCCTGGTCAGGGCCGGGAAGTCCGAACTTCGGGAAAACGCCGGGCGTTGCAGGCCGGTGACGCTAGCCCTTCAGCCGGCAAGCTGCCGGAGGGGGTCACGTGGCGGAAATGTGGCCTCTCGCCAACCGCGGCCTGTCTCAAACCGGAAGTTTATGTGGTTGCCTGGGAGACCGGACGTGGGCGCCCGGGCCGCCGCGTCACACACAGCTGAGCCCACAGAGGCCCGGCAAGCGGGCGCCCCGTGGCGGAGTGAGCGGAAGCTGCAGCCTGGGACCCGACGGATCCAGAGGTAAGACGCGGCCACGCCCTTGCGGGCGAAAAAGCGGGCCAAGATGGGCAGGGAATGGCTTTGCACCCGCTGCCCAGGTCTCCTCGCAGGGCAAAGGGAGCCCGGTCTGTCCCTTATACAGCTTTCTAGAATTGCTGTCCTCGCTCCTTTGAGCTATGTCGTCCATGTGTCACTCCACCACATTTGTTGAACCTCATATGTAAGCGTTCACGGGTATTAGCTCCATGAAGCCTCAGAACAACACTCCAAATTCCACGTTTTCCTCGTTTTACAGACAGCTGGGTTAAGTCAGAGAGAATAAGTAGCAACGTGCCCAAGGTCAGGGGCTGTACATAGTGTAACAGTAGCTCAGGAGAAGTCCCGACCCAAAGCTGAGGTTTCAAGCACACGGGCTCCAGTCCCTGCAAACGATACCATTGTTGTCAGGAAGTGGAGCGGGACGTGGACTTCCAGGATCCCTGAGTAGAGGTGTGCCTGCAGAAAAGGAAAGGCCTTGTCGTTCCTTACCCAATACCAGCTTTTTGTTTCCTTTTGCTCTTTGACCAGACCGCGGCCTCAAGACGTGTGACTATTTGTTACTGTCTATCGGAAATGTGCTTTTGCACCCAGTTACTTCTACCGCTTAGGCTCCCAGACTACAAACCTAAATCTCCTCATCATTTCCTTTCCAACCCATCTCTCCAGCCGCATCCATTTGGTCATTAAGCCCTTCCCAGGTTACCTCAGAAAGTACAGAGGCTGTGATGTAAGAGAACCTGTTTTAGATTTCAGAGTCAGGGAAGGCCTCTTTGAGAAAAGTTTGATGTGGCTGAAACAAAAGGTATATGTATTAAAGAGAACAGAACGTTATATGAGAGGTAGGTTACAACGGATTTTGTGTGCCTCCTCCATGGAGGAGTTCTGTCTTGAGCGACACACCTCCAACTGGCTCACTGAGATTTAATATAACCAAAACTATTCTGTAGGAATTCAAGCTTCACAGTATTTTATCTTTATCACCTAAAACCAAACTCCTTTTTTCCCTAAATTTGCCCCTGCTCTGTGATACTGCATGCTGATATCGCCACCCACCCAGTCATCTTTGTAAGGAATGGGAGACCCTGCCTTGATGCTTCTTTCTTTCTCCCTCCTCCTCGAGTCCTGCCAGTTTTACCTCGACAGATGATATTTCCGAAACCAGCCCCTCTATGCTATTATCACAGCCTACTTTTAAAACTTTATCACCTCTCACCAAAACTATTCCCCTAAGTTCCTAATTGGTTTTCTCCCCTCTAGTCTTCTGTTCTCTCATCTTTCACCCCTGAGTAGCTCACTAAAATGAAAATCTGCTACATAAAACCCTTCAACTCCTCAAGAATAAAATCCAACTTCATTTGCTCCCCACCCACCTCTCTAGCTTTATCTCTTTCCATTTCAACAACATCAAAATTCCAATTAGTTCCTTACATGTGGCTTCTCTCTTCCTTATCTTTGCTCATATGGTCCCCTCTATCCAGAATGCCTCCTTTCTCTTTCACCTGCTGTGGGAGAGGCTGCTAGCTAGTCATCAAAGTCCATTTGCCTTTCCTAAGTAATTGAATTATAACCCAGTGCATGACTGCCCTAGCTCCCTACATTTCCCAGCTGAATTTGCAGTTAAGGACGCCAATAAAATGTGAGCAGAAAAGGCCGGAGAGAATTCTTCCCTCTGACTGTTAAAAAACCGGTTGTTGTTTTTTGAAAGATTTATTTGTTTGTTTATTTATTGGGGTGGGGGAGGATGGGGTGGGGGAGAGAGAGAAAGGAACAAAACCTCAAACAGACTACCTGCTGAGCGTGGAGCCCGACACGGGGCTCGTTCTCACAACCGAGATCATGACCTAAGCCAAAATCAAGAGTCTGGTGCTTAACTGACTGAGCCACTCAGGTGCCCCAAACCTGTTGCTCAAATCACTGAATTTTTGTTACAGTAGCTTAGTCTCCCCTAACTAAGAGCACCTGCCTTATTCCTGCCTATCTTCTCAATAATCATATATATTTTAAAGAATTTAAGAGAAAAAAATAAGGATTTTTATATTAACCTAGATAGTTAAATTTTCTGTTGCTCTTCCTTCATTCCTGAGCATCCACGTCTCCTTCTGGTACCTTTTCCCTTCAGCTTCAGCATTTTTTTTTTTAGGGCAATTCTGCTGACAATAGCTTTCTAAGTTTTCCTTCATATCAGAACATCTTTATTTCACCTTCATTACTGAAAATATTTTCACTGGATACAGGCTTCTGATTCATAGTCCCTTACTTTCCACACTTGGAGATGTTCCAGTGTCTTCTAGCTACCCTGGACTCTGCATTCAATCCTTGCTCTTTATGTAGTATTTCATTTTTCTCTGGCTGCTTTCAAGATTTTTTTTTTCTTTGTCTTTCAGTAGTTTGATTTTGACAGATCTAGGCATGATTTTCTTTGAATTTAAGTTCAAGTTCACCAAGCTTCTGGAATCTGTAAATATACGTCTTTCACCAAATTTGGGGAGTTTTTAGCCATTACTTTTTCACATAATTTTTCTCAGCCTCTTTCACCTGTTTTTGTCATATGTGAGACCTTCTGATACTGTTGCACAGGTCCCTGATGCTCCTATGTTCTGTTTTCTCCAGCCTTTTTATCCCATTCTGCTCCTCAGTTTCGGTAATTTCTGTTAACTTGTCGATCTTCAAGTTCACTGCCGCTTTCTCTCATCATCTCCATTGTGCTATTACACCTATCCAGTGAACTTGTTTCTTTCAGATACTGTACTTTTCAGTTCAAAATTTCCACTTGGTTCTTTTTCATGCTTTGTTTCTCTGCTGAAAATGTCTTTCTTTATATTTATCTCACGTGTGTTTATCTTTACCTCCTGCAACATATAATAGCAGATTTAGTCTCTGAATATTCCAACACCTGTGTTATCTCAGGGTTGTTTTGGCGATTGTCTTTTCCCTCAGGATTTGGCCACATTTTCCTGGTTCTTTGTATGACAGGTGTTAACCTTAAAAATAAAACAGCCAGTCATGTTACCCACAAAAATGGATTTATTGGGGTGCCTGGGTGGCTCAGATGGTTAAGCATCTGCCTTCGGCTCAGATCATGATCCCAGGGTCCTGGGATCGGGCCCCGCATCGGGCTCCTGGCTCAGTGGGGAGCCTGCTTCTCCCTCTCTGTCTGCCTCTCTCCCTGCTCATGCTCTCTCTCTCTGTATCTCTGTGTCTCAAATGAATAAATAAAATCTTTTTTAAAAAAAATGGATTTATTTGGGAATAGCAGAAAATTGCAGTCTGGGACCACATGGCAAAACCATTAGCAAGTCTGGAGAACAAAGGAGAGGACTCCTCTTTTATGGAAGAAAGGGGGAAGTTGGGAGAACTGTTGTAAACAAAAAGCCCATTGGAGTAAAGTGGGAATTCAAAGTATAGTGGCTTTTCGTTGACTGAGTTGTGACGGTCTCTCACTGACTGGGCTGTTGCCAGAGGAGGAGGAAAACCTCTCTTCCTTCCTGCTAGGATAGTAAGGTAGTATTTAGAAGTAGTTCCCAACTTGCCCGGTTGCAAGTTATGTCTCCTGCTGTTGGATCTGCAGTTGACCACGAGTGGCAGGGCATGAGAGCTCCCCCTGCTGGCCTCCTGACTTCATTTTAAACAAAGTTTCCTCCTATTAATCTTTACACAAGTCATTTTCTATCACCTCCGGAACATAGTGACAGTTAACATTGCGCTGCCTCTGGATCCTGTTAAAATCCTCCTCTGGAGAATGTATGTTTGTTTAAGCAGGCAATCAACCTGATTGAGTTCACATTACAGGTTTTGTATCACCTTCTGTGATGGTTTCAATCTCAGTTCAGTTTTCAAAGCCTCTGCTCTGTTGCTCTGGGTCTGTCCTGAACATGTACCACTCAGGGGCCCATGAGTAACTGTTAGTTGTCAAAGCCTTTGCTGTGCCATGCTGCTTTGGGTCTCTTGCAGACAAGTGCACCTCAGCCCTGAACCTAAAACTTACAGTGGTTCCTACACAAAATTAGGAATCACCTTCTGTGACCCTGTCCTCTCCCTCCTCCCTACTCACTTCCCAACTCACAGAGGACCCTTTTCTCAGTTCCCTGGACCTTCCCTCAGTATCCCTGGATAGAGAGATAGGGTTTTTATCGGAGTGTTAACTACTCATGCAGCCAAACAGTTCCCTCATGGGCCCTCTCCTCAGGACAAAACCACAAGAAAAAAGAGGAAAAAAGGCCAGGAAGCCCATCCCCTGGATGGTTTCTTTTCCAACTTGTGCCTTCCCTTCACAAGCTTTTACTTTTCAGAGTCCTGAGGCAGTGGTTGTCTGTATTTTGTAATGAGTTTTTAGTTGTAATTAGTGGGAGAGGTGGACGAGAGTAGGCTTATGATGCCAAAGCAATACCAGAACTATTCCTACCTTTAAGAATCCGCTCAGGCATGGGGCACTTGGGTGGCTGTTGGTTGAGGGTCCAACTCTTGGTTTTGGCTCAGTCATGATCTCAGGATCATGGCATGGAGCCCCGTGTGGAGCCCCAAGGCGGCTCAGCATAGCGTCTGCTGGAGATACTCCCCCTTGCCCTCCCCCGCTGCCCCTCCCCCAGCTCATGCTCTCTCTCTAAATAAATAAATAAAATCTTATCCTTTAGCATAGTGCCTGGCACAAAGTGGGTCTTCAGTAAATGTTTGTTGAATGTAGTAGACTTTCTCTGGTCACCCTAACCAAAAATCTGAATTCCTGTGTAGTTGTGCCACTCCTCAATTTTCTTCCACATTCTAGCTTGTATTATAAATATTTTAGCACTTATCTTTAGTTTCCTAGTAGATTGTAACCTCAAAGTTTTGTGTCTCTATCGCCCCTGTAACATGTAGCATTGTATTATATGCTTAATAAATATTACTAAACTGAACTGAGGTTCAGTAAACTAATTTTAAAGTTAAATATTTCAATTCATCCTGATTAAACTTGCAAACAACAACAACAACAACCTCCTCTAAATGGAAGGATCTACTTTCTAATTCTCCCCGCTTCACTCCTGAAAGCAGCAGGATATTTTGTCCAATTGCCTCCAGAGGTCACTCACCACCTTTTAAGAAAAAAAGTGTGATGAAAATAGGGTACTGTTTTGTGCAGATTTCTCTTTAGGCTAATAGGATAAAGGTTTTGTGTGAGACAATTCAGGAGAAATAAAAATGTTGATGGGCCATTTTTTTCAGTTGAAAATAAATATAGCTTTTTTTAAAAAATATTTATCTATCTATTTGAGAGTGCGTGAGCAGGGGGAGGAACAGAGGGAGAGGGAGAGAATGTCAAGCAGACTCCCCGCTGAGCTGGGAGCCTGACTCAGGGACACAGGGCTCAATTCCACAACCCAGAGATCACAACCTGCGCTGAAACCAAAAGTCCCAGCTCAACCACTGAGCCACTTTTGTTTGCCCTATGTACTTTGAAAAGTTCAAAATAATACTGAAAGGATCTGACATGGGTGTCTGATGGAATTTTTTTATCTCATTAAAAATAAAAACTTAGGGGCATGTGGGTGGCTGAGTCGGTTAAGTATCTGCCTTCGCTCAGGTCATGATCTTGGGGTCCTGGGATGGAGCCCCACATCGGGCTCCTTGCTCAGCGCCGAGCCTGCTTCTCCCTCTGCGTGCCGCTCCCCCCACTCGTTCTCTCTCTCTCTCTCAAATAAATAAATACAATCTTTTAAAAAAATAAAAAAGTTAAAACACTGATTTTTAAATTTCCTTTTTTAAAAAATATTAGAATTTCCTTTAACGGGGTTCATTCTAACATTCAAGACTATAGGACTCTGATCTGCCATCAATAATGGTCTCCTGTGCTGTTTTGATAAGATAAAATCTTTGCCTTACTGTACTGTTATTAGCCAAAATTGACTTATCAAGAGAATAAAAACAAAGCAACCCAAAGTGAGAGATTGGCTACTGTAGGCTCAAATAGAAATAGACTATCATTTCTTAAAGTACTGCGTGCTTCAGGAGCAATTAGAGTCGTCTGCATAAAAACAAAGATAAACTACTTTAGGGCTTTAAGTGCTCTGTAAGAGATACAGTCTTCCTCCTCTGTACACAGAGGCACTGAGGCGGCCACTTACCCAGGGCTCCATGCTGCTCTGCCCTGGAGCGAAGCCGTTCTGGTTTAATCCCTGCCATCTAATACCACACTTGCTACCATCTGCTTGGGAAAAGTCCAGTACCTTTGCAGAAATCCCCACAATGACAGAGACTGTGTTGCTAAACTAGGAACAAACACCAGTAGCAGTATTTTTTTTTAATTTCTACACAAACTATATAAAAGTCCACCTGTTCATTGACTTACTCATTAAATAACTATTAAATACCTGGTCTGTGCCAGGCATAGATCTAACAGTGAAAAAAGCAGACAAAAGTTCTTGCCCTCATGGACAAGGTAGAAAATGAACAAATGCATTTGTAATATGTCGATAGTGATCAGTACCCTAAAGAAAAATATAGCAGAATGATGGAGATAGCGAGTGATGGAAAGGGGTTATTTTAAATTAAGGCAATGTTGGAGAAGGAGCCTGTGAGTGACATTTGAACCGAACCCTATTTGAAGTGAGGGAACCAGCCCTGCGGGAAGAGCGTGCCAGAAAGAACAGCGGGTACAAGGATCCAGTAGCCGGAGTGAGCTTGGTGTATTTGAGAAACAAAAAGGCCGGCATGGCTGGAGCAGTATGAGTGAAGGGAGGGTTGGTAGAAGATGAGAGAGCGAGCAGGGTTCCTGGTTGCGTGGGCCTTATGTTAAGAATTTTCCAGATGAGTCGGAAGAACACACTAGAGAGAAGGGTGGGGAGCAGAGAGAGCTGTGTTTTAATAACTCTTTAACAAGATTGTTGTAACCCAAACTAGGATATGAAGAGTCACTGAAAAGTTCCACTGTAGACATCTAGGAAGAATTGAGAGCAAACCCTAGATCAGTGAAGGAATAATTTAATAAAGTCTGAGGTAAACAAATTACTCAAAATATGTCAAAGTGAAAAGTTGAGGCAGAAAAAGCTTGGGAATTTGCACAGAGAAATCAAGGTGGAGTAGCTGAAGGGCAGAGGGAAAAGCAAACAGGAACTCCTGTTTGCTTTGGAGCTTTAACTCCAAAGTGGAGTTAAAAATAATGAGTTGACCACTTTTACTAAGTGGTAATAGGTAAGTCTGGAAAGGCATTTGGGGGCCAGATTGTGAAGAACTTTGAAAACCAAACTGAAGACATAATCTTTTGACTTTAGGAAGCTATGATAGGTTTTTGAGTAGTAAAAGTATCACGATGAAAGCAGAGGACTAAGAACATCAGGAGGCAGTACTGGCTAGTTGAACTGGAGTAGGAAGAAACTAGGAAAGGGAAATAACTTCAGTGGTTTTATTACACAGATTAGCGAAGTGATCATTATATTTGCACCAAAGTGGCTTGGTAAGAATGGAAGGGTGGGTATGGAGGCAAAATTCCCATGATCGTGCATGCGTGCGTGCGTGTGTGCGTGCGTGCGTGTGCGTGCGTGCGTGCGTGTGCGTGTGTGTTCTGTGCATACATGCTCACTGGTAGCTTTAGAATTTCTATAGAAGAAGGCATAAGATAACAATCTGGTCGGAAGGTGGAGAGAGGGGACTTTTATTCAAGATAAACCATTTTTACTTCAATTATAGCTTTATTTAGAGTGGCTGAGGGTAAGGAACTGAAGGAAATTTTAAGTGGACTAAATTGCTCCCTGTCTCACCCCAAGCCACCCATTGGTACTAATCTTGATACAGTGAAGGCTCAAATGATGTGAAAAATATGGCCCTAAGAACTTAAATCTAACTTTGAGGTTTCTTCAAAGAGAAATTATGTACGGTGGAAAATGTTCACCTAACCCAGCTCTTGTTGGGGAGGCTGGGGCAGGGTCAGCTCAGTTGTCCATTAGCTTAAAACAGAAATGCTTTTTATCTGTTATTTGAGTGGGGAGACCTGTTGGGAGCCCAGCGAAGGGAGCTGAAATAGTCAAAATCCATGAGAATGAGTCAAACTGAGTCATTAAATAAAAGAGCCTAGTGAAGAACAGGAGCTGAGCTGCTAAGTCAAAACAAGGGGCTTGGGAAGCCACAGAATGAGGAGTTAAGTCCAGGACATGGACCTAGCATGCCAAAATAGCATATTCATAACACCTAGTTTCTATCTGGTTTATATAATGTCAGTTACCATAAATAGTTTATCATACTACTATGTTCCTGGACAATTAGGGAACATTAATTATATACTCGAAAACATTACTCAGTAACAGTTTATTGGCGCTCCCTGGTTAGGTTTTCAACTCTTTCCTGGCTTTTTTGATGATTTCATAAGGAAACAAAAATAATCTGCTCTGGACTGAATTGTATCCCTGCCCTATAAAGTTATGTTGATGTCGTAACCCCCCATGTGCTTGTATTTGGAGGTAGGTCCTTTGGGAGGTAATTAGGTTTAGATGAGGTCATGAGAGTAGGGCCCCATGGTGGGATTAGTGTCCTTATAAGAAGAGGAAGAGAGATCAGAGCCTCCACTCACTTGCGCCCCAGAGGGTGGTTTCCGCTGCCCTCCTAACCCGGACCTCACGTACCCCCACGCCACACCCCTCTGCCAGAAAGCCCGCTCCTGACACCTTCTATATACACCTACCCTCGGGTTCATCAGTGAAGCTGTAATTTCAATTACAAAAACACTTAATTAAATCCACCAAAGTTTTTTCATCATGACATGAAAATGCACACATTTGCATCATGTCTAGTATCCATTATTTAGATTGAAAACCTCAGAAACCACAGATGCATAAAAAAACAAGTACTCATTCATCTAGCCTTAGTAATCCCATTCTGGGAACTCAGTTTAAGAAAATTATCAGAAATATAGAAGAAAATTTATATTAAAATGGTCATAGCGGCACTTTAAAAAAATTTTTTTATTGTTATGTTAATCACCATACGTTACATCATTAGTTCTTCACTTTTTTTTTTTAAGTAAACTCCACACCACATATGGGGCTCAAACTCAACAATGACCTGATTTGACCCTAGATTCTACCATGTCTGATGTCACATGATACATGAACTTCTCACTCTTTTGCTTAAAGCAGTTTTTGTTTTTTTTAAAGATTTTTATTTATAACACCCAGTGCTCCATTCAGTACGTGCCCTCTTTAATACCCATCACCAATCAGTAAATATTTTTTAAAAAAAGATTTTTATTTATTTGACAGAGAGAGACACAACGAGAGAGGGAACACAAGCAGGGGGAGTGGGAGAGGGAGAACCAGGCTCCGTGCTGAGCAGGGAGCCCGATGCGGGGCTCGATCCCAGGACCCTGGGACCATGACCTGAGCCGAAGGCAGACGCTTAATGACTGAGCCACCCAGGTGCCTGCAGTTTTTATTTTATCACCAACAACAAAAGTCAGGATAAATACAACATGAGAAGATATTTACAAGTCCTACATGAAAAAAGCATGTTGCAAAATAGCATATTTAGTATTTCCTCACTTTTTAAAAAAACTTTTTTTAATTTATTTGAGACAGAGAGAGAGAGAGAGAGAGCACAAGTGGGGAGGAGGGTCAGAGGGAGAGGGAGAAGCAGACTCTCCTCTGAGCAGGGAGCGCAATGCGGGGCTCAATCCCAGGACCCTGAGATCATGACCTGAGCTGAAGGCAGACGCTTAACAACTGAGCCACCCAGCCATCCCAAGTATTTCCCCACTTTTATAAAACATCTCCATACATAAGTCTTAAGGGATAATGATAAAGACAATTCATTATCTCTGAGTGAGGGATGGGGGGGTATTTTCTTCTTGTTTAATATCTTAAGACAAGCTTTTTTTTCTCTTTAAATTTTTTTATTGTTATGTTAATCACCATACATTACATCATTAGTTTTTGATGTAGTGTTCCATGATTCATTGTTTGTGTATAACACCCAGTGCTCCACGCAGAACATGCCCTCTTTAATACCCATCACCAGGCTAACCCATCCCCCCACCCCCCTCCCCTCTAGAACCCTCAGTTTGTTTTTCAGAGTCCATCGTCTCTCATGGTTCGTCTCCCCCTCCAATCTCCCCCGCTTCATTTTAAGACAAGCTTTTGTCTTCCTATAAAATTAGAAGGTACTGTAGGATTTCCATGAGTGTCCCCTTCAGCTCCATTACGCTAGCATTGTATTAGATTTAAAATACAGGGACTTCACTCTAACCAAGTATCTACCATCCGAGTCTCTGTGTTACAAGGCTGAATATGAAGGTATAGTTATTGCTCCTGGAATGTCATTGCTTCTAGGCCCTCTTGGAGGCAAAGCTAGGAAATATACGTACAAACACATATATACCTCCAACTCCCGCACGTGTGCACATGCACACATATTCATACCACATTTTCCAATTCCAGTCCATCACCATAGCATCTGTTCTAGCCTCCCTTCTCCAACAGTGGAAACCTCAATATATTCACTTCTCTGTTTAAGCTCCATCTATGGAATCAATCTCCTGACTCTGTGGGCCCTCTCCTTGGCCTTGGGGCAGGCATGCCAGCCACGCTGTCCCCAGTCCTGATCCTGCTATGGCCAATTCACCCCAGCTGTACTGGCTGAGTTCTCTAGGGAAATGTTCCCAAGATGGAGGAAGTCAATATGCTAGTGTTGACATGTTTGGAAACCACTTATTCAACAAATAATTACTGAGCGCCTTCTCTATGCCAGGCATTTTTCTAAGCGTTGGAGATAAAACAGACAAAAACCCTAACTTTGGGGCGCCTGGGTGGCTCAGTCAGTAGCGCTCTGACTCCTGATTGCTGCTCGGGTCATGATCTCAGGGCCGTGAGATCGAGCCCCTGTGTCAGGCTCAGCGCTGGGCAGAGCCTGCTTAAGATTCTCTCTCTCCCTCTGCTCCTCCCCCCCCCCCCCTCTCTTCTCTCAAAAAAAAACAAAACAAAACACTAGATAATGAAATTATGGTTTACTTCTACAAAACAAACAAACAAACCCCTACCCTTGTGGAACTTACAGTCTAATGGAAAAGCCAGACAATAAAGAAGATAAATATATAAATTGCTAGTGATAACTGCTAGCTAAGGAGAAAAAAATGACCTTGGGAATGGAATAGGGAAGTGTCAGGGAGGGGAGATTAAATCTTAAACGGTTAGGGGAGGCCTCACAGAGAAGACTTTTTAGCAAAGCCCTAAAGGACATGACAGAGCAATCCCAGTGGAGGAAGCTAGAGTGTTTAATTTGCAGGGTGGGATATGTAGGGGCAATGAGTGAGCTGAATATTCAGAGAGCTGTTCGGATTTTTTTAGATCCCAGGAGTGAGGGTAGGGAACAGAGTGAAGAGGGAAGAGATCTGGTAGGCTGGAAGGGAGCAGGGATTGAGAGGGATGGAGTCAACCGGAAGAAGAGCTCAGAGTTCAAGAGCAGGCCAAATGGGCGTGAGAACGAGGAAATAAAGGGGTCATAAGTCCTGGCTAAAAGAGAGGGACGATATTAAAGATTTCAAAGGTGAACCCCTTTCCGGAGATGACAGGGTTCCAGGTGTTGCTGTTGAGTGTGAGTGGAGATAAAGTTGCTCCCCATGAATATTGAACATTGGGCCAAAAGCCATTTGCTGGAGTAACTGACAGAAGTACAAGAGTGACCAGGGAAGTCCACAGACGCCTGCGACAAGGACAGGTGGTTAAGCTGAATGGCGTGAGCATGGAAGTAAAGGGCCCAGCTATGGAGGAAACCACTATTTGGGTAGGGAGAGTGAGCTTCCTATCCCTGAAAGAGTTCAAGAAGACACTTGTGACCAAGGATTTAAAAAAAGAACTCATTTCGATCCATTAGTTGGAGATTTGAGAGCTTTCTAAGTCTGACACTGTAATTATTTTATTTGAGCTATGTCTCTAGAAAAATTAGGTTTCCTGTATACAGTAGAATTTTTTTTTCCTATAAAAATTATTTTCCCAGGAGAGTGAATTTTATCCTGCTGAGGATCAGTAACAATTTCTCATATCCATTCTCTCCTGGTTCTCTCAAAAGCCCTCCAGTGGCCTGCACATTTTTGCACCTATGTGCAGGCATGTAAATAATTAATGGAGTTGGGGCGCCTGGGTGGCTCAGTTGGTTAAGCATCTGCCTTCGGCTCAGGTCACGATCCTGGGGTTCTGGGATCAAGCCCCACATCAGGCTCCTGCTCAGCTGGGAGTCTGCTTCTCCCTCTGCCTCTGCACCCTGCCCCACTCCACTCATGCTCGCTCTCTCTCAAATAAATAAAATCTTTTAAAAAAATAAATAATAATTATTGGAATAAATGATATATCACAATTCCATATTTTTTTAAAGACTTTATCCATTCATTTGAGAGAGAATGAGAGACAGAGAGCACGAGAGGGAAGAGGGTCAGAGGGAGAAGCAGACTCCCTGCTGAGCAGGGAGCCCGATGCAGGACTCGATCCCGGGACTCCAGGATCATGACCTGAGCCGAAGGCAGTCGCCCAACCAACTGAGCCACCCAGGCACCCCACAATTCCATATTCTTAAGTTTAATGTATAAAATCTCTTTAGCACCGTTAAATGAAAATAATGATTTGCTTTGTGGTTAGGGCACATCCAGTAATAAACATCCTCTGACTGCAGAGTCAGTTTTTCTCTCAGTGAGTATCCACCAAAATTCCAGCCTGGTTCTTGATCATCCCCTGAAACTGTCAGTGAGTCAAAGGTCCCAAGTAACAGCTGAATGCAATAAATTTAATCAGTTTAAGTAAAACAGTAATGTAAGTCAAACTACAAAAAAAAGAGTGTCAAATAGAAATCGTTTTTGGACACTGTCTCCAGTGCTTTGGGATCATTTCTATCCCTGTCACTTGCCCAGGAGAGAAATGATACCCATGCACATTTGGAATACATGTATGCAGCTTAAAAGCACACAGCTTATTTTTCTTTCATTCAACACAGACGGTTTCCTTCACTTCAGTAATTTTTCCTTTCCCTCATCTCCCCAGGTAATTCCATAAATATAACCACAGAACCTCATAGAAATTTGCTAAAATTTTTTTATTGTATTTATTGTATTTACTGAGAATACCACATTGTTCCACAGTAAAATGATTTTATTCTCCAAATGATTACAAAGCTCTTTCCATTAAAAAGGTTTTGGTTATCTATAGGCAATTGCACATTATAAAAAAAATCAGTTATAAATTACATTCTTTAAAAAGAGAAAAACAATTTTTAAAGGTAAGTACTAAAATACTGCATACTGATCAAACCCAGCATAATTATTTCACACAGTGATCTATATTTAAGCAACTGTTGTGCCCAAAATGGCATCCTGTGCAGGCAGAGATGCAGAGCCACTCTGCAGTATACAGGGCACTGGGAATTACTTGGTTTTGATGTCTAAGATATAGCATGTTTTTCTAACTTTGAAAATACGCAAATAATTTAAGGTTACTTTTCAGATAAACATTAAAATAAGTTGACATGGAAAATGTCATATTATATGAGGAGATATTTAAAATATCCACGCTTTCTTAATACTGTAGGATTCTGTTTGTTGTAGCTATAATTTTCAGGCTAAAATGAACTGAAAGGAGAACAAACTGACAAAATGCAAATTTATCAAGCATTGCACAGTGCCTTCGGAATCTTACAGTTCTGAAACCACATTAATTAAGTTACATCAGAAGTTAGTAAAGGGATATTTCATCTCACTGTACAGTAACTTCTGATTAACAAGCCCCCATTCTCCCTTCCACACATAACTCCTGTTAACAGTAGTAAGGAGTTATCATTAGTTAACAGAGAATCCAGTATACTCTAGTAGATTCTAAGTGTATTGTTTTCCTAATTTCCTAGACTGTATCATTTTCCTAACTTATATTTATAAAATCCTCATAAAGTTAAGGCAGTCTATAAAAGCAGGATTAAATAAAACCCTGTTGTCCTCACTTCGTCGGAATCCTACTCACAAGACATTAAGACTCAGAGACACACGTGGGATTTTAGGTGGGTGTCATAGTCGGCCACAACCATGATGCTGAGAACCCCGAATAAATCATAGGTCTGAGATTTGCTCACACTGACCCAGATGTAGTCTTTACTAATTTAAGTGTTTATGTTAAATCTGAAAGATGAACACTGATACTTCTGGTGAGAATTTTTTCTAATGTAACTCATTATCCAAGTTTTAAGACTGACGACTCCCCTAACTCTTAATTTTAGCCTGAAAAATAGCTTAAAATATCCACTTAAACAAGCTCATTAAAAAGCTATTTTGTACATATGTAAATATATATACAATAAAATATATATAAAACCTTTTATACACCCTCAGAGTTACAAAATACTTTGAATAGGTAACTTTGTGCTAGAAACATTGACAAGGGACTCTTTAATTTTTAGTTTTTAATTGAGATATAACTGACATATAACATTAATGGTTTGGGACTTTTTCCTTAAAGTTACTACCTTTAGGGGGTATATTCATTACTAAGTTTTCATTTGGTGATCATTTTCTTATCAGTTTCATACTTTAAAGCCTTACATGTTAATGAAAATTATATGCCTGTAAATAGATATCAGAACTCAATTGCTTTTTAGGTGAGGTTTTTTTTCCTTAGATGTATACAAAATACAACATGCATAATACTGCTGGATCTACACATTTCCTATTGTGATAAATATATTTAAAAAGAAAAAATAATTTTGAAAAGAACATGAAATTTAGCACCAATTTTGACCTAATTTTTCTTTGGTAGGAAAGGAAGGCACCAAATGTATAGTCTGCTCATTGCAATGGGGTCAAAAAAAAAAAAAAAGCACTCATACAACCCTCAGTCCCTGAAATACTATTCCAATATAGACTGAATTATGGGTCAAAGTAGACCCATAATTTGACCCATTAACTTTCTAGTATATTAGAATATACTATAGAAGACTACATTTAGGGAAGATCATAAAAGAAAATGTTTCTGTGTTTACCCACATTTAAAATATTTAATAAATTGACTCTTCTAATAATGGACAGATACTAAAAAGTATTATTTGGTAAAGAATAAAAGTCATATATCAGAGGTTCCAAAATAGTGTCACAGATTTCATTAGATTTCCAAAAGTTATTTTATACTGATAGTTCCTACCACACACATGGTTAGTGACATTCAACTCCAAAATACTGAAAGGCCAGAAACATCTTTCATTAGATTGGGAACTTGCGGGTTAGCTCCTACACCTACTGCCATACTCAACAACAGCATTTTTTAAAATTCCAGGGAGACAAAAGTTCCTTGCCACAGTCCCTGTTCCTCTAGGAAAGGGGTGCCTCTTGCAGGAGTTTAACACGTAAGCTGTAAGGTTAAGGCACAAGCATATAATCTGTTGTCAGTGATTATCCATTTTCCTGCCAAAGAAAACAAGACTTCATCGTCAAGCTGCCAGTATAGTTTGAAAAGCCACTGGTGAAACATTTTAGTAAGTGTCCATTATTATATATAGATTGTAAATTTCTTCAGTTTTCCTGCTTCAGATTATCCACAGGGCACATTAGTTAATACTCCTTTTTTGTTCCTCTTATATCTTCTTATCAGAACAAAGCACTTAAGAAATTTTACTGATATTTTGGCCCCTTTGCTCCTTGCACTCCCTTGCCTTTTAATCTCAGAGTCACTGCTAGCTCCCTTCTGATTAAGCAAGAATTGATTAAGCTGGGCTTTTAGTTGGACACTGAAAGCTGAGGTAGGTGGACTGTCATGATCAAGTACTTAGAAAGGTTTATTTCATTCCCAGTGTCTAACACACTAACAAAAAACTGAAATCTGCTGTTTTGTAAATGAGGTAGCCTCCTATATTATATGTCAAGAAAATAGTACCGTGGGAGATTTCCTTGAATGTATAGAGGTCAAGATGATTAATGTTCATTATTGAAAAATTGATAATTTTAAAAAGGGCAAGCTAAGTAAACTAGATCCCAAGTTTCAAGGTTTTGAGTGATTCAAAGATGTGGCAATGAATTGTTTCATGGGTCTTTATTGTCTCAGAAGGAGTCATCTAAAGTCATCTGATTAAGTCCACATTTATGTAAGTTCAGTAACTGTGGTTGTTTAAGTTGTATGTGGGTTTCACATTTGCTATGGGCATTTGGCCCTCTATTTTTGAGACTGTAACCTATCACTCTATAGGGTATTTATAAAACAAAGCATTAATGTCTGCCAACAAATAAACTGATAAAAAGGGCTGTGGCTATAAAATTATAGTGAGCCCATGAGCTGTCTCTTGTTGCTTTCCACCTTGTTATTCTTTGCCCCACGAACCATTCTCAAACTCAGCTCCAGATGGTCTTTTTATTTCCTTTACACCTAAGTATCAACAAAAATCAGTGAGTGTAAAACGAGCAGAATTAATGATTGTCAGTAGAGTAGCAAGACTTCCTTCTCTGCTGTGTTTGTATTCCACATTAACCCACATCACCATCACAAATGGTAAACTTGTTCTTCTGTTTTAGTCACAAGGTAAAAATTTTGTGGTTTTAAGAGTTAATTAACTACGATGATGATACTTTTTCTATTAGCCAAGATACTACTTGTCTTTCAGTTAAAGAATATAAATGTAAAATAAGAACATTTCACTTCCTTCTCCTTTTCACACATTGGGAAAAGCAACAATTTTCAGCCTAATGGAAAAATTGTTCCTTAATGTTTATGCCAGCAACAATGAAGCTTTCCGTGTTAGAAATTCCCTAAGGAGTTTAAAACTTAAAATGTTTACATATTTTTTAACTGGAGCTAATTAACTTACCCTTTCCACTTGTATCTCTAGACTCTGGGAATTTACTCTAACACCATTCACCATAAAGTATAACGCAGCCTAAGGCAGATTCATGAGGAACTGCATCTGAGGGGCCTACTACATTCCAAAGCATCCTCTATGATGTGCTCTCAGGACTAAGTTTTAGCGAAATTTTAATAGAATATGAAGATCAAAGTAAAAAATTATGCCCTCTGAAAATACTCATGTTAAGAATTTGACAGTCTTTTCTCTGAAAGCATTACCTTAAACATTTAAATAAAGTTTAACATATTAGCACAAAATACACCAGTTATATGAAACATATTACTTCCTTCCCAGATTTTAATCGCATAATTAAAGAGTGTTTTCAGTGTAGACCAATAGAACTCTAAGTTCAAGGCTGAGAGCAAGCTGTTCACCAGGTTATGTGACATAGCCTGGGCTTCCATTCTCTGAAGCCACAGGGACCACCAGTAAGTAGGGCAGCTAAGCAGCCAGTGGAACTAGGCAAGGATGTTAATGGACTCCTCAGCAGGTTTTTGGAGGATAGGGGCAAGTAAAGAGGAAAGAATGATACAGAGAAAGAGACCAGGAAGAGCAAGCAAAGAGGCCTAAGAAAGAGTGGGAAAGTGCACTGCCGGAAGCCCCCACTCAGTGCCACCCACGCTGGACTGGCCTGCCCCTGATCGACATAAAGTGCTTTATAAATAACAAAGGTACAAATTAAAATATTCTTCAGTGCAGTTAAAAGGATTAGAATTAGGAGCAGGAAGAACAAAGCTGTGTTTACTTTACAACTAAGTATCCATTTACTTTAAAAGTGCAGAAAGTTGAAGCTAACAGAGTTAAGGTTTGCTCCATACTTGGGCAGAGCCCATGGGATCTTCTGCAAACATGTATAAACAGATACTGTAGATCAGGGAGTACAAATGAGGTCCTGCTTCTGTTCATGAATAGAATCTGAAGCTTAACGCAAGCACTGTGCAATCTCAAGTGGACATTACCAATCTCTTAGTAGGACTGTAGACTAAGGATTGCAACTGTGATCAAAGAAATTTATAAATTTTGAATAAAGTATCAATCTGGGTGGTTTGTTGTTGCTGGAATGGATGGATACCAAGCGTATCTACTGCAATACAATTTAACTAAAATGTTTCTGGAAGATCCATGGGTATCTGTTACAATAGTATCTGTTCAGAGTCTCTGTAAAGGGGAATAATTGCTCCCCTTCTTATATATTGTCGGCCTCAAATGCTAGAACCTTTTGAATGTGAGAATTTGCTGAGTTTTATCAGAATTAGGATGATGAGATAGAAAGCAGAGTTCTGACTCTACTCTTTTCCTCTCAAGTGTCTGGATTGAACAAAAAAATTCAGGCCCACCAGGTCACTTTACTGCAATAGTAACACTGCTCAGAAATTAGAAAGGATTTACTTTGAAAGATTAGGGTAATGTTTCTTGGTCTAAATCCTTATGAATATTAGTATTTTTCATTTTCTAAGTTTGTAGAACTTTTAGAACTTCAGACTTCTAGAACTTTTTGTACCAAACATGTTATGAAATATACATTTTATAGAATTTAGCATCTTTTATACTTTATAACTTTATATTATAACAGCAAAGAACTCGCCATAACAGTCTATTATAGTGGAGCTTTTTCAGTATCATAGGACCTGTTTAATTCATTCCATCAGACTGAAAACTGCATATGTGTAATCTTGTACATGAATATAATATTGAGATCTAAGTTTTACTATAAATACTTCAGCTACTTTGTTTTTTTGTTTTTGTTTGTTTTAAGTAGGCTCCACACTCCTACTCACAACCCTGAGATCAACACCTGAGCTGAGATCAAGAGTCTGAAGCTTAACCAACTGAGCCACCCAGGCACCCCACTTTGCTCTTTTATTATGGAACCTAACCAAGCAAGATCAAGTCTTTTGAGTTTCAGATTATTACTTTTTTTTTTCCTTTCTAAAATCAGCCAAATTTTGAAAGGGAAAACATTTTGGAAGTCTTTACAGAGTAAATTTTCTCTTTTAGAATTGTTTCTGTAAAATTGGCAGGAGCAGGGACAAGTCTTAGGAGTCTGTGCTAAAGCTATAAAAAAAAATTTATAATGGTAGGTTTGATGATTGGTCTTACTTGTATGTCTTTGCTGATCTCAAAAGCACTGATAATAATGAGGAAATAATGTTTTATATAGCTAGGCATGGATAAATCCAGAACCCAATAATATAGTATCATTTCTAAGTTTTTTGTTATTGTTTTTTTTTAGAGAGAGAGCATGTGTACGTGGGGAGAGGGAGTGGGAGAGAAAGAATCTCAAGCAGACTCCACGCCCAGAACGGAGCCTGATGCGGGGCTTGAACTCACGACCTGAGATCATGACCTAAGCTGAAATCAAAAGTTGATAACTTAACAGACTGAGCCACCCAGGTGCCCCTCTAAGTCATTTTCTAGAAGTTTAAATAAGAATATGAAAGGGCAGTATATGGTCAAAATATAGTTGTTTTTTAAGCAATATAACCCTCCAAAAAAATTACCCAAGTTTCCTAAATATGAAATATAGAAGTACTGAAAGTTACAGCCATGTGTATGTCATAGTGAACTGCTGAATATCTTCACAATCAAAAATAACTTAAAATCCTATTAAAAATAAATTCCACATTTAGCATTCCTACTTTGAACTTTTGGGTTTTCTCGCTGTTTAATTAACCACTTCACTTCCCTCCAACCCCCTTGTGGCCCGCCTCCTCCCCCATCAACAACTACAAATCCATATCCTCTTCAGGTTTCTACATCCTCAGCTAAAGACAAAGAACAGAAGCTGAAAGGAAAAGTAGGGAGATAAGAGATTAAGTTTCTGTCCTTCCAGAGAAGTTTGAAACAGATGGATCCTGGAGGTGCTTTAGAAAAAGATAGCATTCTTCCCAGGTGAGCAAGCTACATTTGAGGAAGCTCTAACATGCATTTATACTTAGGATTTAAATATACTTTGCATATTATTAACTTTCAAAGACATAAATAAGAAGCGTACTAAAGTATAATTTCAGGATGAGGAAAGTGTTCCTATTTTTTGTAGATGAGTATAGGTCATGGCATGACTTTGGTTTTAATTTTAGGTCTTTAAAACTTTAATAGCTTTCATACAAGTGTCTTTGCACAAAGAGAAAAAAATACTGGGAATGTTAATGGGGAGCGGGCTAGGATAAATACCGAAGAGTGCAAATTTTTGCCAGTAAGTTTTGGAATACAGAAGTTGTTTCTCTTTATAAGTGCTTTTAACCTTTCAAGACCCATTAATTTTATAAACCAACTGGAGCAATTGTTTCTATCAGAAATATTTTCCACATGAATACAAAGATTTTTTTTTTCCCTATTTGTACCTGAAACTGCAACTTGGTAACATGTTCAGTAAGACTCTGTGGAAATGTCAAGTCCTAGTGCTAACAAATCTCGAAGTCAGAAAAACTCTACGTTACAAATCTCGAAGTCAGAAAAACTCTACGTTAAGATGGCCAGAATCTCTTTGATTCACTCTATTTCACTTTATTGTTACACTTTAAACAAGTTCAGAAATCTGGGGGTTTCTGGCTACTTGAGTAATCAACACACGGCAAACCGAAAGGAAGCAAATGGAAGTGGGAGAAATGCCCGCCTCCTGAACTGCTCTGCCCTTATGGCCATGATCCCTTCCGCGCCGCGCTCTGAATCCCGACACAGCGCTGCCATCTCTCCCAGAAGCCCCCCGGACACCGGAGCAAGGCAGAAGAACTTAACCTCAGATCTTAGTTAAGAGCAGGCAAGAGCTTTAACACAGACTTGAGGTTTCGGTAGATCTGACATTATCTAGAATCCAGACTTGAATCTTATAAAAAGTTTCCAAACAGCAGAAGAAATTAAAACAGAGATACCAGAATTAAAAACATCATGTGAGACAACAAACACAATTCCAGTCCTAACCAAATTGCAACCCTTTCATTATAGCTTGAGGTATTTTTAAATATTTGTACAAGCTTATTAGCATTCACAGTTTCCAGAGTTGCTTTTTACTGAGATAGCATCAATGCTCACAATATTTGACTTTCCGACATAAGTTTTCATATACCAGACTCTCTGCCCCCACACTCATGGAAATACCAGACAGCTAGCTATTCAGTGGCAGAAAATGGTTCTTGTAGTAATAAGGGTTCTAGTTCCCAATTATTGTGCTATTCTTAGGATGAGATTAAAAAAATAAGAAATCTGCAATTTATATAAAAGGAAAACTTGCTTAAACTTCTGAAAGCAAGTTCAGTCTGGTGGAGGTATGTAAGACGTTAAATAACAGAGTCAGATTCTTTCTTAAAGATTCCAGGTGAGCTTGACAGCAGAGAGTTCTGATTCTCCAACATTTTCTCCATCTTTTCTCCTCCAGTGGTTTTATCAATCTCTCTTTGCTTCTTACTGTGGATCCAGGGGATAAAACAAAGGACAGCACTTCCAATAAGGGGAGGGATTCCAGCGAGGTAGAATGCCACGTCATAGGAGCCCAGCTTGTCACGAAGTAACCCTGGGAAGGGAAAAAACTGTCAACAAGAGAGAAGAAGGGTGGCTCTTAGAGGTCTCAGATCAGTCACACATTTCTTAGGAAATGGGTCTGAAGTATAAACCTTTTCTGATATGAGAAAGGAAAAGATCTTAGATCTTTAATCTTATCACAGACTAGGCCTATGGGTTTGCGTACCAAGATATTACATGGAAAAAATATTTGTAACCAAGCTTTGGCTTTTTCAAAACCATTCAAAGGGCTTTGGGGTATTCTGACCCAGGGTATAATGGTCCTTATTTCAGGGGAAGGTGAAACTTCTCTCCTACACACATACCTCACAGTGTCTACATTTCAAACCTTCTTGGGCCTATTTGTTTATGAAATAACATGAAACTATTTAAAATTTGGAATTCAAAATCATGAAAAATTATAAATCTGTGACTTAAGATGAAAAAGTTTGTTAAATATACTTGTCAGCATATGGGAGTAAAATGTTTGGCACTCTGACAGATCCTTGGGCTCTGCTTCTTAAAACTGTTATTCAGAATATTCCCTGTTTCTAATTTCTCTAACAAAATCCAGATATTTTTTTAAGATTTTATTTCTTAAGTAATCTCTACACCCAATGTGGGGCTCGAACTCCCAACCCTAAGATCAAGAGTCACAGGCTCTACCAACTGAGCCAGCCAGGCACCCCACAAAACCCAGATTTTAAAAGTTATCTTAGTGTTTTTAAACTTTTGTACTCTTACTATAAAACCTCACCTATCTGAAATGTTCAGGGAACACATTGAATTGAGTATCAGACTTTTTGCAATAAACAGCTGAGAATTTGTCCAATTAAGTACTGACACATTAAAAAGGTGTACATTTATTCTAGACAGAAATCTAAAATATACAATATATAGATACAACTTTCTTATCTTCTGAATCAGAATATTCTGTATATAACTAAACCCTTCCTCCTTCTGAACACTAATTATCATGTCTGACTATAATCCTGTGATCCCTCAGAACCTCCTGGCAAGCCAAGAGCTTTCTGAGGCCAGCTGCGGCGTGTTGTTCTGCCTAACTTCAGAAGTTTCCGGTTACCTCCCTTGTTATTGGTCTATTCTCAGTTATTTCTAGTTGCAAACACCAGTCCTACCAAAGTACTGCTTATAATCTGCTGTAGACGTGGAAACCCTAAAAATCTAAGCTCATAAGGTGTAAAAATAGTGTAAGTAGTGTATTACCTGGGGTACAGGGGAAGGGCTGGAGGGTTCTCCCACAGGGAGACTGTGACCTTCAGTGACTGCATGCTTGTTCATGACTAGGTTCCCAGTTGGCAAAGTTGCTAGATGTGTTGGTTCTGGACATGAGAATGAACTTTCACTGAGCCCCTCACATGCCAGACTCAGATGACATTAGAATTTTATCCTAGTTTTATTGAATCACAACCTAATAATTCACATTGGCACCCAAGTAATATTGAACATGAGGCACCTTTATACTACTCAGAAGATATCTAAAGATGAAATTCATACAACATAAAATTAACCATTTCTGTGGCCTTTACCATGTTCACAATATTGTACAACCACCACCTCTATCTAGTCCCAAAATATTTTAATCACACCAGAAGGAAATGCCATACCCATTAAGCAGTTAGTTACTCCCCAATCCCCCTCCTTCCAGCCCCTCGAAACCACCAATCTGCTCTTTGCATCTATGGACTTACCTATTCCGGATATTTCATATAAATAAAATCTTACAGTATGTGACCTTCTGTATCTGGCTTCTTTCACTTAGCATAATGTTCTCAAGGTTCATCCACCTGGTGGCATGTATTGGTACGGTACTTCCTGCCTTTTTATGGCTAATATCCCATTGTATAGCTAAACCACATTCTATTTATCCATTCATCCACTGATGGACATTTGAGTTGTTTCCAGTAAATGGTATTTTCCATTAATTATTCCTGGGCGGGGAATATGATCTCTTACACAAAGCATATTTAGAAATCTTTCAGAATCTTCATCTCTTTTTAAAAAGCAGCCATGTTTCCATTTCTCCAAAACACATACTAAATGAAATATAGCAACTGTGAAAGCTTAAAGCCCAAAAGCTTACAATTAAACATTTTATAGAGTGTGTTATGTATCAATAAGGATAAGAGGGACTCCTCAGCAAACTTTTTCAACATGTCATCCAAGGCTGGTCTTATTAAAAATGTTATCAGTAAGGCACACACAAAAGCAAAAGACTGACCAAAAAATCATAATATATTTTCCATATAGTAAATTACCGGAGACTCATTATATTTACCTGCAATAGGTGGGCCGACAGTCATGGGTATAGACATGAATCCAAGTAGAAATCCAATTGCTTGAGAAACATCCTGGGGGCCAACTAACTCAAAGGCAATGGGGGCCATAATGGAAATGAAGCATCCATCGAAGAGACCCATGATGAGACAGACAGCAATGAGGGCCCCAAAGACCCTACATAGGGGAATCATCATGGACATCAGACCAATGAAGAGAAAGGAGAGTACCTAGGACAAAACAGCACAGTGTCAGCTCTGCTCTCAGGAAAAGTGAGTGTTACAATCACTGAGCAACATGCTTAGGACTTTTGGCCGACTACTGGTTACTTGCCTCCCTGGCCCAATTCACCTTGATTTTATATATATAATCAACTCCCATAATCATCTCCCCTAAGTTCCCCTAGCACTTTCTCAAAATTTCCGTAAAGGGACAGAATAAAGTAAGTATTTTTACATACTTACCTTCCCTTCTAGCCTGTAAGTTCTTGAAGTCAGAATCTGTACAAAAGTCATCTTTGGACTAGATAATCTAAGGTTTAAGAATCTTGCACCTGGTCAATATTCAATAAATATTTGTTCTTTGAGAATCAGCTCAAATTCATTCATCAAACATCTGATCTTGAAATTGTATATACTCTACTGGTGTTAGTCCTTTGCAAAAGGAGAATATGCCAGCAAGATCAGTACTTCACATCACAGAGCTTCCAGCTTGGGGAATATGATGACGTAAGGTTTAGCTATTTAAATAATTTAAAATATGTTGCCTGCCAATATCCCAGACATATTCCAGATATGCAGACCAAGTGAGAGATTAAAATAAGTAACTGTGTATTACATAAATATGTACTGAATTTTGATTATTCAAATTCCAATTAAGTTTCGACTGTCATAGGAAATATGTATAATATGCAAATGAAAACATAAACATATTCTACTAGAACATCCTAAGAGCTAAATTATGTAATCCAATTTTATTTGATAATGTAAATCAATCTGATTATCAAATGATATTTTCAAACACTGTCTTCTGGTGATCCAGCACAGATATACCCTATTTAAGCACCCAGAGTTAAGGCTGAGAAATATTCTGAGCCACGGAACATGTTCATTTAACGGTAGTTAATAGAACCAGACACTTGATTTTGCCTGCCACTGGGTAGCTTCTGTGCTCTGTGCTGTATACTATGCCACGTGAATAAGGCCTGGTTCCTACCCTTGGGTTGTGGGGGGACGAACATGGAAAACGAGTGCACATCAAGTGTCCTAGATGTTGCCACAGTTGTATATTCAAAGTACGGTAGGTGCAAAAAAGGGAGCAGGCAATTCAGTAACTTCTTTAGGCAAAGAACTAAATAAAACTTGACAGTTCACTAGTCAGCAGAAGAAATGTTTCAAAAAGCCTCAGCCTTTTTAAAAATATGTGTACAACAGCAGCTATCATTTACTTAGTGTTTATTAGATGCCAGGCACTGTTCTAAGCACGTTAGCTAATGATCTCCTAACAACTTTATGAGGTGGGTACTAACGTGATGCCCATTTTATAGCTGCAGACAGTGATGCTGGGAGACGTTCGGTAATGTGCCTAAATGTTCCCACCTAGGAACCCTTGGTCTGCACAGGTGGTAGCAGCGAGCAGGAGGAACTGCTCCCAGAGGGTACCTCCAATGATGAGGGGGCTGGGGAGGAAGGGAGAGAGCATACAAAGCAGCCATCTGGGTCACCATCTTCTCCTGTTTTTCCAAGGGCCCAGAGGGCCCACCAAGCTTGGGCACTCGCCTCAGGGCAGCTGCACACAACCTCCTAGGGGTCAGGATTTCCTGCGGAGCTGCCAACGCTGCACAGTGAGTGCAGGGATGAAGGAACAGCAGCGGTGCCGAGCTCTCCAGCTGACCGTGACACAGGCGGTCCATGGACCCCACAGTAAGAAACATGCTCTTGAAAAAGTGTCAAAGTCCAGGTTAGGTCTCTTTTTGACACCATCATCCCATACAGCTGAGTGCATTTTTCTTCTTCACTATTAAAATATGACTTTATGGTATAATTATTAGTTTAAGACTCGGAGTTAGTTATTTGAAAAGTCTGGCACTTCACATTTTCTAAAGAACACAATCTCCCATTTTTCTGATTTTTTTTTTTTTGGTTAAAGATTTTATTTATTCATTTGTGAGAGAGAGGGGGACAGCATGAGTGGGGCAGGGGCAGAAGGAGAAGAAGAGGGAGAAGCAGGCTCCCTGCTCCCTGCCGCAGGGATCATGACCTGAGCTGAAGGCAGACACTTAACCGACTGAGGCATCCAGGCGCCCCTTTTTATTTTCTACTTAAACATTTTCCCCGGGCTCCTGGGTGGCTCAGTTGGTTGAGCGACTGCCTTCGGCTCGGGTCATGGTCCTGGAGTCCCGGGATCAAGTCCCACATCGGGCTCCCTGCTCGGCAGGGAGTCTGCTTCTCCCTCTGACCCTCTTCCGTCTCCTGCTTTCTATCTCTCATTCTCTCTCTCTCTCAAATAAATAAAATCTTTAAAAAAAAAAAAAAACATTTTCCCCAACCCAACTTCAATGAAAACACATGCATAATTTCTTTGCATGGGTAATTAGTGGGCTTGCAGCCTGGTAGGTTGGAAAAAACTAAGGTTCAGAGGAACAAGACCAGGTTCCAGCTCTCTGTGACCTTGAGCAAGTAAAAAGGCTTCCCAATGTTTCCCATGTACACAAAAAGATCTAAAAATAAATAGAAATGTAGAAAGTGGTTTGAAATTCACAAGTAGGTAAATGACAAGGAGTACTGTCATTGATAAACTAACCACACTTTGTCTTAATTATACATACATTTTTAACTCTACCTACAAACACAAAAGCAGATAAACATGGAAAGTCATTTGAATCTTAGAAACTCATCAATTATCACAAACTCCAGAGAATCTAGAATAAAACTTCAGGACATTGTGGGGCCACATTCCATGGATTTAACTGGTAAAGCCACTGACCAAACATTCCCAACCATGCCACTGTAACTATACTAGGTTACCTTTCAAGAATATTTTTTCCTTTGAATATGTGTCCTCTTCTTTTACTATTTTGTTCAGTAAAAATCTCTCCCAAGATAAGAGAACCAGAGTGAATCATTGAAAGCCTAGCACACTACTTGGCACCAAATCAATTGTGCTCAATAAATGAATGTTTTTCTCGGACAAATTTACATAACATGAGACCCAGGCGCTTTACTTCTGGTAGTTATTCTGATTTTTCTATACATTTTTGGCCCCTTCCAATTTTTGTTCTTTGGTTTAGTTTTGTAAAAAATAATTCACTCAGGGAGCCTGGGTGGCTCAGTCGGTTAA
The DNA here is from genome assembly GCF_003265705.2 of Callorhinus ursinus. Lineage (NCBI taxonomy): Eukaryota > Metazoa > Chordata > Mammalia > Carnivora > Otariidae > Callorhinus > Callorhinus ursinus. The sequence goes on along the minus strand of NW_027397068.1, from coordinate 30,555,342 downwards.
GCATCTGCCTTCGGCGCAGGTCAGGATCCCAGGGTCCTGGGATCGGGCCCCACACTGGGCTCCTTGCTTGGCAGGAGGCCTGCTTCTCCCTCTCCTGTCTGCTGCTCCCCTGCCTGTGCTCTGTCAAATAAATAAAATCTTAAAAAAAAAAAATTCACTTAAGAGTTTCAGATTTAGGGGTGTCTAGGTGGCTCAGTCAGTTAAGCATCTGACTCTTGATTTGGCTCAAGTTACGATCTCAGGGTCATGAGATCCAGCCCTGTGTCAGTTGGGCTCTGCACTGGGCGTGAAGTCTGCTTAAGATTCTCTCTTTCCCTCTCCCTCTGCCCCTCTCCACCTTTCAAATTTATTACTATATATTTGAGCTTATAATTTCTTAATACTTTACCTGACTACGAGTTCTCCTCAGGTAAAACTATATTAACTATATTCTCTTTTTTCAATTATTTGACAATAATTACTAGTTTTTATTCAAAATTGTTAAGTTTTAATAACTTAAGTAGAAATTATTTAAAAGTAAAATTTCTTGGTTTTTTGTTAAGAATTGAGTTCATAGGTATTTACACATTTATCCTTTAGTATCTCTCAGAAAATAGCTGGTGAACTGTTCATACGGGAGTTTCTGTACTTCATTACTTCCCCAAATAAATATTGATCCATACATCAAATATTGATTTGTAAATACTGGGCTGCAGTTTGAAAGATAAATAAATTTAGTATTACAAAAATCTTCTTTCCCCTCCTCAAACAAAGCAGCTCTGGTTGGATTTAAATGAGGTATTCAAAGGTCCCTAATTCTCTTCTAGACTCTGGCACTGACATTTAATAAGACATTGACAGTTGAGATGTATTTCCTGCTTTTGTTTTCTTAAAATCATCCAAGGAAATATCTTCTGTCACAATATTATAGGTTCTATTATAGAACTCCTTGCTTAAGTTAGTTTACATACTTAAAGAACAAAAAAAAATTGGGTTTTTTTGTTGTTGTTATTATCCTTCCCCATTTCTATCACAAAAAGAACATTCTTGGAGAAATGTCCATTTAAGTTTTGCTCAGGAATCTAAGTATAGCTCAAGAAGAAAAATGAGCTGCACCTGAATAAGCAGAAGGCATTTTCAGAGGCAGACACACAACTGGCCACAGTTAGATTCAAGTGTTGCTCCTACAAATTTATTCACTATAAAGTTTCCAGACTTTTCCAGCTAGGAACCCAGAGCAGAAAGCCTTTAACCATTATTATTCCATATAATGCAGTTCAGTCATCTCTTTGCTCAGCATTTAAAAGAGGCTGAAAATACCTGGACCTTGATAGAGTTTACATTCAGAACTCTGAAGCAAAAGCGTGAGGCTCCTAAACAAAGATTTGAGTCTATCTATCAGCAAAGGTCTCTGGGGCACCTGGCAGGCTCACCTGGTGGAGCATGCAACTCTTGATCTCAGGGTTGTGAGTTTCAGCCCCATGTTGGGTGTACAGATTACTTTAAAAAAATTGTAAGCAAAGATGTCTAGTTCAGGATAACCAAGGTCTCCTTTCTTGAGACCTGTTCCAAATCAGGATCTGCTTCAGTATTTGATAGACTATTAAAACATAATCAAAGGAAGGATTTATTAATCATGCACTCTGGGCCGACACTTCACCATGAATCCTTACTGCAGCCCTCGGCCGGTTCTGGAGACAGCTGGTGACAAGAACTGGGGTGAAATCATGTCTCACTCCAGAGCCTGTGCTTTTCTGCTCTGCAGCCTCCCAGACCCAAGATGACTGTGACCAGAAATTAGACCACGTGGGAGGTTGTGAAGTGTGTTCTGTGCCCAGCTGCTAGGAGACAGGGGAGGGGAGAGAACCGTCACAGCCGCGTGAGGTTGGGCTGTAACAGACAAGAGCAGGGAGCAGGTATGTCTGCACCACCAGTGATGAGAAGGTAAGGAAGGTAAGCAGTGGGAGCTCCAGCTCTTAAAGGCGAGGCCAAAAGGCAGCCAGCCAGCGAGGGAAAGAATGGTGGGAATAAGCGAACAGGCAGAGCTGGAGTTGGCTGCAGCAGAGAATAGCCAAGACTCAAAAACCACACTGAATGGTTGGGAGTTGGGCAGGGGAGCCAGGAAAAAGGAGACACAGGGGCAGGGAGTGATATAAAGGAACGAGTCCACATGGGTTAGGCCTGTGTTGGCTCCCGTGGCACTATATTCACAGGAGGGGCCCACTGGTGGCTCCCCATAGCCACACGACACATGGAAGGCCTTCTTCCTCCTTCACAGGCCTCTCTGAAATGCAACCCCCTCACTGTGACTCAGCACACACTACTGTGGAGAATGGATTAGTGCTTCCAGCCCAGGAATCTCTCCTCCATATACAACCACAGTGACTTTAAAATGTGAAATCAGGGGGCGCCTGGGAGGCTCAGTCGTTAAGCATCTGCCTTTGGCTCAGGTCATGATCCCAGGGTAATGGGATCCAGCCCCGCGTCAGGCTCCCTGCTCAGTGGAAAGCCTGCTTATGCTCTCTCTCTCTCAAATAAGTAAATAAAATCTTAAAATAAAATGTGAAATTAGGGGCGCGGGACTCTTGATTTTGGCTAAGGTCATGGTCTCAGGGTCGTGAGATTGAGCCCTGTGTTGGACTCCACTCTCAGTGGGAAGTCTCCTTGAGAATCTCTCCCTCTCCTCGCACTCAAATATATCTTTAAAAAAAAATGTGAAATCAGACCACGTCATTCTCCAACGAAGACCCACTACACTTAAAATCTCTTCATTTTGGCTTTTAAGATGCTGTATAATCTGGCCCTTCCTAACTTTCCAACCTCTTCCCATGTCACTCTCCCTGTCTTCTTGAGTTCTTCATTTTTCCTGCCCCCAGTTTTGCTCCAGGAACTCAGGGGCCATGCATATTTTGTGTGTATCACCCCACCAGGGTCTAGGCTAGAGCACAGTAGACACAATCTTTGGAAAAAATGAAAGGAAGCTGAAAGTCTGTAATGCAACAAGGGTCCATTAGAGGGTTCTCTTGACCCTTGAGAACAAGACCAACTGATCCACAAGAATATCCACAGCTGGGTCCTAATAAAAGAGGAATGATCATAATACAGTAAATGCTTTCAAAAATAGCACTCTACCAGCTATGGACACTTCCTTCCACCATGTGACCAGACTCCTTTCTGCAGCTGTCTGCTGGGACCTACACACAAGACACCTGCAGTGAGGCCGCCTCTCTGTTCCTCAGGGTTCACACCTCTAAGTGGAAGTGACCACGATACTGTCGTCAAAGGGCTGGGGTGAGGAACACCAGAGAATGCACATCTGGCACATGGAAGTACTCAATAAATGGTGGATGCTGTTATTTCTAATCAATCAATGGAAGTTACTTTATCTGTAGTAAATGCCTTTCCAGTCATTTTCCTGCACGCAAATCCCACTTCTCCTTCAAGGTCCAACCCAAATACTGCCTCCCATCTATAGAGTGAAGAGACACGCTCAATGCCCCAATCCCTAACTGCCCCCTCCCGGGGCTCCCCTTCACCTTCCCTTCAGAGCCAAGCTCTTGGGCAAAGTAGTCCACATGGCCACTTACTCAGTGATCATGATCCATCTTTAGCACCTGCCACTCCGCTGAAACTCTGCAGCTAAATCCAGTGAAAACCTTTTAGTCTTTAATGTGCTAGCCCTCTCACTAGCTGCCGACACTGCTGACCACTCCTGTCTCTGAAAACACTCTGTGCCCTGCTTCCTTCCCACCAGTCTGGCCACCCCTTCCATTCTCCGCTGCACACCCCACTCCTCCGCTCCCACCACACAGCCCATGGATGCCAAAGTCCCACGGGTCTCTGAGACTCTCTTAGGAGCTCCAAACCTGGCTTTCCCACAAACACCACAAATTTAAAATGGCAAAAATGAACTTAGCATCTTACTCCACTACTGAATTATTGATCTTAATGAAACAGCACAACCATCCACTCCGTGACTGGAGCCACAAATCTCAGACCCGGCTGAGGTGGCTCCATCAAACTCTCATTCCCAATATCCCTATTTTATACCCTGTCTGATTCCAATGTTTCTGCCTTGGTTCCTCCTGCCTAGACTACTTCAACAGTCTCCAACTAGTCCCTCTGCCTCGACTTTTTTTAAACGGCTTTACTGAGATAATAAATTCACCTACCATAAAAGTCACCCCTTTAAAGTAAATAATGAGTGGGTTTGAGTTAACAAAGTTGTACCGCCATCACTACTGCCTAATTTTAGAATATCTGTATCACCCCAAAAAGGATCCCCATACCCTGTAGCAGTTCCCCCCCACCGCCTCCTCCCCCGGCCCCAGGCAACCCTAAATCTACTTTCTGTCTCGTGGTGCTGCCCATTCTGGCCACTTCCCAGAAAGGGAGCTATACAATATGTAGCCTTCTGGCACTGTCTGCTCTCTTACCCCTCCTCCACTTCATTCCACCCTACATAGTTCCTGGATTAAGCTTACTAGAATACAACTCCGGTCGTGTCACTTCCTCGGTTAAAACCCTCTCCTGGCTCCTGGTAGATTGCAGGATAGTGTTCACCCTCTTCCTAACCTGGCTCCTGAGCCTCTCCCTCCAGCCAATTTAGTGCTCTCCCTCTATCTCCTTTATCTCCCCTTTTGTTGCTTCCCAGACATAATATACTGTGTCACACCTCCACCTCCCTGCCCATGTGGCTTCCTCGGCCTGGAACACACTTCTCTGCTTTATCTACCTGACTACCACTCACCTCTTAACAGCCCACCAGCCCAGGAAGCCTGCTCCGACCCTCGCCAGTGATTCAGATGTTTGGAGCCTGCGTTTCTATGGCACCCATCTAGAATAGTCATTATTCCACTGCGCTGCCACACTGTTTTATCTGTCTCCCCATGAGACCATTAGCTACTAACTGAGGGCACAGGTCATGTTTCATGCTTCATCTGCAGCATTCAGCCCAGTGTCTAGCATGGAGGAGTCATTTAAGAACTTGTCAAATGAGTGTCAATATGATCTTGGAATTAGCATTAGTTTAGTGCACACCTCTCAACACCCAGGAGGCAATCTGCAGTAAAGAAGTTCAAAAGAAACACACCCCCCTGAATTTCACAAGATATTGCAAAAGGCACATGACTATGAGAACTGTGCCAAAAATAAAACATTCTTCTTAGGAAAAGCAGTGGGCAAAAAACATTCTGATTTGGTGGAGTTCCATGACAAAACAAGATTGTTTGATCGCCAATGTCCCATGTTGAAAACCCAAAACTCATAACCGATTTTGCCCTTGAAAAACTGCTGGTAGAAGTTAGGTTCCAGAAAGTATCTGTCATTTTTACAGAAGAATTTAAGCAAATAAATACGTATAACGAGACATGAGGGGATAAAGATAATTTTGCTGGGGGAAAAGTGGCTTAAGAAAGTACCTGAAGATAAACCTTCTTCACACCAGGCACATAATCTGCAATCCTGCCAAAGAGCAGCCGTCCAACCCCTGAAGTGATGCCAATGCACATGAGAACCACCTCTTTATTTTTTCCATCTTGAAATCTTTCATTCACATGTTTCATCTGTGGACCAAAGAGAAAGAGGCAACACTAAATACAGTAGGAAAAATTGACAAGTTTTGACACAAAATGCCTTTGTGTCTCCACAATGTTATGGACTCTCACCCCCTTCCAAATCCAAATATTTATAAAATTTCTTCTGTGATAATTTTTCATCAGAACATATGAAGACAAGGCTAACGTGATTTAGCTTGCATAAAAGAAACAAGAATCCTTATGAGAGGTCTTATTTCAAAAACGCGTTACCAACACACATTTTCTAAGTTGACATTGAGCCATTAGCTAAAGGAAGAGAACATACTTGAAACATACCAGACAACCTTGCTCTCTCAAGGTCACCTAAGGACCCAATTATCTGCTCTCCTTAAAGGCAATTTAAGGCAGTTTCACATCTCCTTGGAGAACCTGAACCAAACTGACAGCCCTGAAATAAGCTGTCCTGGAGCTTCCAGGATAAAAGCGTAAGGGTCCCTACCTGTGAATCTGCCTGTGTGCCATCAGAACAGACAGATTCAGAGGCAGCTGAACACAGCAGTTCGGAGAAAAGCCTCTTAGAGAGACTGCTTGGGTTCAAGTCTAGGGTCCATCGCTTATCAGCCTGATGACCTTGAGTAAGTTCTTAACCTCTAAGTCCTCAGTTTCCTTGTCTATAAAATGGAGATAGCAACAGTACCTCAAGAGGGTGGTTATGAGGATTAAAGTAAAGTATCTGTGTAAAGAACTTAGAATAGTGACCGACACAGTTAATAATGATTAGATATTAATTTTAGGGGACGCTTGGGTAGTTCAGTCGGTTAAGCGTCTGCCTTCGGCTCCGGTCATGATCCCGGGGTCCTGGGATTGAGCCCCGCGTCGGGCTCCCTGCTCTGCGGGGAGTCTGCTTCTCCCTCTCTTCCTGGCTTGTGCTCTTGCTATCTCTGTCTCTGTCTCTCTCTCTCTCTCAAATAAATACATAAAATCTTTAAATATATATGTATATTAATTTTAGCCTTTTTTAAAGGACCTTTTCTCTTAATTTACACTGTACCTAGAACAGTGGCTGTAAAACGGCCACCTGACAATGTTTTAAAAGGCAGTGTGACCAGGCAGGTGTTATCCTGGGTGATAAACACGCAACTCAGCGCCCGCTAGCATAAGCTTTGCTCCACAGCCCCTAAGTGTCACCCCTATCCTAGCACTTCCATTCTCTCAATGATCATCTGTGTTCTCACAGTAAAGATAAAAAGCACGTCTGTACTCCTACTGTTTTCTCTGAAATCACAGACATGTTTAACAAATCCAAACAGTTGCTTGAAACAATCAGACTTACTGTTCCCTACATCAGACTTTGGCCTGAATTCCAGAAGCCTGCAAAGCAAATTACCCAGCAAGTTCAGCAGCCCAATGTTCCCAGGGGGTCCTAGTAGCCTTCAGGGATGAATGACATCCCCTTAAGAGACTTCCATTTTGCATTTTTATGCCCACTTGGATATGCCAACACCTATATTTATATTCTTTACTTTGGTATTAAAAGCCCTTCATAACCTGTCACCAATCTATCTTTTTGCCTTTATTACCTACTGATCCTCGACTCAAAAGCAGTAAATGCAAATGTCTACAGGACTCAGGCAAGTAACATTAAGGAGTGAAACAGACTTGTTGGAGAGAGGGAGCACATACTAAAGTTGATTATTACCATATAGGACCACCATGTTGCCAAGTCTATCTCCCAGCTCCCTTTTCTTTTAAAGGAAAGTCAGAAATTTTTTTGTGTGGAAATGTTGGCACCTACCTTAAATTTAGAACCTGGCATGATCCAACCCCATGCAAGCCAAACAAAACATGTCTGCAAACTGCATTAGGCCGACTTTGATCTTAGCACTAATCCTATCTGGCCCAGCAGGACAGGTTTATTCGGTGTCGCTTAAACACGTCTCATACTTTCTTACCTCTCTACATTTCTGCTACCTCTTCCATCTTCTTTGACTTTCTGAATCCCACCCATTCTTTCTTTCCTTTTTTTTTTATTATGTTATGTTATTCACCATACATTCCATCATTAGTTTTTGGTGCAGTGTTCCATGATTCATTGTTTGTGCATAACACCAGTGCTCCACGCAGAACGTGCCCTCTTTAATACCCATCACCAGGCTAACCCATCCCCCCACCCCCCTCCCCTCTAGAACCCTCAGTTTCTTTCTCAGAGTCCATAGTCTTTCATGGTTCGTCTCCCCCTCCAATTCCCCCCCTCATTTTTCCCTTCCTGCTATCTTCTTCTTGTTTTTTTTTAATTTTTTATTGTTATGTTAATCACCATATATTACATCATTTGTTTTGGTGTACTGTTCCATGATTCATTGTTTGTTCATAACACCCAGTGCTCCATGGAGAATGTGCCCTCCTTAATACCCATCACCAGGCTAACCCATCCCCCTACCCTCCTCCCCTCTAGAACCCTCAGTTTGTTTTTCAGAGTCCATCATCTCTCCTGGTTCGTCTCCCCCTCTGACTTACTCCCCTTCATTCTTCCTCTCCTGCTATCTTCTTCTTTTTCTTTTTTCTTAAAATATGTTGCATTATTTGTTTCAGAAGTACAGATCTGTGATTCAACAGTCTTGCACAATTCACAGCGCTCACCGTAGCACGTACCCTCCCCAATGTCTATCACCCAGCCACCCCATCCCTCCCACCCCCCACCACTCCAGCAACCCTCAGTTTGTTTCCTGAGATTAAGAATTCCTCATATCAGTGAGGTCATATGATACATGTCTTTCTGATTGACTTATTTCGCTCAGCATAATACCCTCCAGTTCCATCCACATCGTTGGAAATGGCAAGATCTCATTCCTTTTGATGGCTGCATAATATTCCATTGTGTATATATACCACATCTTCTTTATCCATTCATCTGTCAATGGACATCTTAGCTCTTTCCAGAGTTTGGCTATTGTGGACATTGCTGCTATAAACATTGGGGTGTATATACCCCTTCGGATCCCTACATTTGTATCTTTGGGGTAAATACCCAGTAGTGCAACTGCTGGATCATAGGGTAGCTCTATTTTCAACTTTTTGAGGAACCTCCATACTGTTCTCCAGAGTGGTTGCACCAGCTTGCATTCCCACCAACAGTGTAGGAGGGTTCCCCTTTCTCCGCATCCCTGCCAACATCTGTCGTTTCTGACTTGTTAATTTTAGCCATTCTGACTTATGTGAGGTGGTATCTCATTGAGGTTTTGATTTGGATTTCCCTGATGCCGAGCAACGTTGAGCACTTTTTCATGTGTCTGTTGGTTATTTGGATGTCTTCTTTGGAAAAATGTCTGTTCATGTCTTCTGCCCATTTCTTGATTGGATCATTTGTTCTTTGGGTGTTGAGTTTGATAAGTTCTTTATAGATTTTGGATACTAGCCCTTTATCTGATATGTCATTTGCAAATATCTTCTCCCATTCTGTCGGTTGTCTTTTGGTTTTGTGGACTGTTTCTTTAAGACTGCTCAAATCCCACCTTTTCTATAAAGCTGTCCTTGATTATCTGTCTTACATCCCCTTCTTGTCACTGCCTAACGTTTTCATTGGCAGCTTAAGTACTGAATATTCCTACCCAGCCTTTCTAGCTTCTAAGGCTACGCATTCTCTTCTGTCAACTCTTACATGTCAAACTAGACCTATCCACCTGCCTGTTCCAAAGATACCTCAAAGCCACCAGGCCCCATGCTGAACTCCTCTCCCCCTCACAACCTGCCCTCCCTCCATTTCAGGTAACACTACTACTGTTGGCCCAACTACCCAAGGGAGAAACTGGATAACCATCCTAAATTACTCCCTCTCCGTCCCCTGAGATCCAGGAGTCACCCCTACCTAAATTCTGATGATTTTGCCTCCTACCCTTCTTAGACACACTTCCTTTGGTCTTTGTTCCCCGTGTTTTAGTTTAGGTTCCTTTTTTTTTCTTTTGGTGGGCAGCAAAGCAAGGTTTATTGAATGATGGTAAAGTGATAGTACAAAGCTCCTGAAGAAGGAGGGGACCCAAGGGAGGGTTGCCTTAGTTTAGGTTCCTATCACTCCTCACTTAGACAACAATAGCCTTCTAGCATACTTCTTGCTTGAGCCCCCACTCCTGAATCTCTATTCTCTGAGACCACCAGATTAAGTTCAAAATTACAAACACTTCTCTGCCTAAGATCCTTTGATGGCTCCCATAGCCTTCAGGGTAAAGCTCCGACTCCTGGTTTGACAGATGAAAGCCTTCCTGTTTTGCTCCTGCAGCCTCACCTCCAGCTGCCTCCTTACACACACCGTGCTCACACTGTGCTGTCCGGTACGGCAGCTACTAGCCCCACGGACACTACTGAGCACTGAAAATGGAGCTACTGCAGATTGAGATGTGCTAAGTATAAAACACATAGCAAATTTAGAAGACTTACTGAAAAGAAAGCATGCAAAATATCTCAACAATTTAAAACTGATTCCAAGTTGAGATATTTTGCCTATATTAAACAAATATATACTGTTAAATATACTGTGAAACTAATTTCATTTATTTTTTTAAATATGGAAACTAGAAAATTATAAATCACATATGTGGCTTGCATTATATTTCTATTGAATGGTGTTGGTCTAAGAAATCCACTTGTGGCTGCAAAGACAAGACAGCTGTTTATGATAAAGGTAACCTCAAACTGGCTTATTCCTCCAGGCCCTTATCACTCCTCCATAAGTGAAATCAGACAAAGTGGAAAGATGGATTCCAGCTCAATTCTGAAGAAAATGAATAACCTGATTTAAGGTAGGTAGGATATAAGTATGTGTATTCATCAGCTTTATTTTGGAATTTGAATCCAGACTTAATGTATTAATCTACTTCAGTAAGTACCCAAAGGATCTATTATAACTTTTCAAAAGACATTTTTTAGTATTCAAAAAAACTAAATTTAGGGGCGCCTGGGTGGCTCAGTCGTTAAGTGTCTGCCTTCGGCTCAGGTCATGATCCCAGTGTCTTGGGATCGAGCCCTGCATCGGGCTCCCTGCTCCGCGGGAAGCCTGCTTCTCCCTCTCCCACTCCCCCTGCTTGTGTTCCCTCTCTCGCTGTCTCTCTCTCTGTCAAATAAATAAATAAATAAATAAAATCTTAAAAAAACAAACAAAACCCCCCCCAAAACTAAATTTACTAGTCATTCTTTTGATGAAACTAAGAGCACCTGACTGACAAGTTGCTATTATTCTTTATTAGTGGTTTATTATTTCCCCTTGCTCTACTTTATAATCCTTAAAAGGAATATTAAGGTGAAATATTTTGGGTCTTTTGAAAGTGGGTAAGTTTGGTAAAATCAAATTATGCTTAAGTGGAAACTTAGTTCTTCAACTATAAGGGGTGTTATTTCATTGAAATTTGTTGCTCTTGTTGCTGTTAAAATAAAACAAGAACGTCAGCTTCTAATACCTCCTCCCGCAGCCAAAATCTGCAAGCTAAAGAAGTTTCTTTGGTCAGTAAGTAAGGGAATCTGAGGGGTTGGAGAACAGAATCTAGGGATGCTGGATCTCTGGGTCCTAGAGATCCTTCCTCACTGAGATACCAGTACCTCGAAGATGTGGTGTTTTCTCCTTGCAGCCTGGGCCTCCCATGATTGCTGCACATTATTTTATGAATCTCTGCCTATGTTTCATCCTCTGGAGACTGGCGTGCACTTTAGCAGAAACATGAATATTAGGCAAAATCGATATGTCTAAGAAAGTTATATGGATAAGGACGTTCAAATGTTGGACAGATGTTTCCATATTTAACTTTTTTGGAGGGGAGGCAAGCAGGGGGAGGGGCAGAGGGAGAGAGAGAATCCCAAGCAGGCTCCACACTCAGCGCAGAGCCCAGCGTGGAGCCTGATCCCACGACTCTGAGATCTTGACTTGATCCGAAATCAAGAGTCGGAGGCTCAATTGACTGAGCCATCCAGGTGCCCCTTAATCTCACTTTTTTTTAATGAGCATTCTTTTAAAGCTTTATTTTAGAGATTGAGAAAGAGAGGGAGAGAGAGACTCTCAAGCAGACTCCCCACTGAGTGCAGAGCCCAAGGCGGGGCTTGATCGCAGGACCATGAGATCATGAGCTGGACACTCAACCGACTGAGCCACCCAGATACCCCTAATCTAATTTTTTAAACCAATACAGAGCTTAAAACAGAGACCCCTAGTGCATAAGGAATAACATCATTTTGTAGAGCAGTTGTTTCAAGTAGACTTTATCTGAATGTATAAGTGCCTTCCAGGAAGGAGTTAGTCTTCTATTTCTGTTCTCAAACATGTGTTTCCTCCAGGGAGCACACCTCTCAGAGATTACCAAAACCTTGCTGACAGTTTGAATGCTACCTGCTCCTGAAACATTTTTCATCATCTGAGCAACAACTTTTGTTAACCACAGAAGCCATTTTTGGATTGTGTTATCCAAAGTAACCACAAACTCATATCCCTAAATATCTGTTCATTTTACATAATGGGTGAAAGAAAGAAAAAAAAGACAAAGTAGTTCACAGTTTGCCCTTCCTCCCAAACATCCCCACTTCAAGTAAACGGTGATTCAACCTATATCCACGGTTAACACATCTCTGACCAGCCAACTGACGGGTGAGGTCCCTCTCCCCTCACTAGAGCCCAGAGGCAGATTCCTTTTTGAGAGGCTGGGGCAGGAGCGTAAGAAAGTCATCTTGCTGGGGGACCTCTCCATCTCTCTCCTGCAGAGAAGCCACGGTCCCAGACACAGGGAGACATCAGACACAATGTTCTCCCATGGAGAATCCAGGCTGAGTCCTCTGGCTTTTAGGCAACCATGAAGGAAATTAAATGGGTGGCCATAGTATAAAACCAGCTCCAATAAACCTGATGTAAGGGCATTAGAAACCCCAGCTTGTCCTTGACAAATAGTTGCACAACAGAAGACTACCCAATAGGAGGGAACCCTAAATCACTTTATTTGCAGAAACCCTCGAAACCCAGTGATGGTACATACCAGCAAAGCAAGGAGGTTATCGGTCAAAAAGGTCTGATCATTACCTAGTTATTTTCTAGAAGTGTGTGATTTGGCCAATGCCATGATGGTCTTTAGCCTCAACTGCCCTTGGCTCCAACTTTTTAAAGGGATGGGTGGTTTTTGCTTAATGTCTTTTATGTAACATTTATGTAACTTATTACATAAAGATGATGATCAAACTTTTGTACCTAGATTAGACTACATATCTTTGGGGAATAGTGAAAGAAGAGGAACTATGGGACACTTCAAAATAACTATTTCTGATGCTGGATGTGCAGTAACAGCTGCTGAGTCAAGTTCGGAGTGCTAAAAAAAAAACAAAAAAAACCAAAAGGCAGTAATGTAGGGAGGCCAGGAAAGCAAGACAGAAACAGCTCCAACAGAGCACGGCCGGCTGTGAAATAGAGCTTCAGCTACCTCTGCAGAACTGGGTGGGAAAAATCAACAGTATTTGTCCTCCATGGTTGTTGCAGTTACTGTGCCCTTTGAGAGGGAAACAGATTCCAGTAATGCAGCCCTCATCTGTCCTTGCCTGTGAGGATTCTGATTCTCTGACCTTCTGCCCTTCCTCTTCACGTCCACATCATCAAACTGGACAATAGGCACTCATTCTGTTCCTAGGAGAATAAACTCTTGTGGCCAGGTCAAGGGACCTGCATCTCTTACGTTACATGCTACCTCCAAAAATGGGGTAGTAAACGCTGCACAATATTTTCAGTGGTTTTGTAATAATGATTTCTGCAGCTCCCTACTTTCCAACAGTGATTCAGAGTTCAGAGCACTTCTACTCACTTGCTCTTCACTCCAGAGATTAACAGCTTCAGCCTGTTGCTTCTCACTTGCATGCAATTTAGTTTCCAACACATCCATTCGGTATTTGAAAAGCTATTCCATCACTCTAAAAGACTGTTCTGCTGGGGGAAATATACTTTTTAAAGACAAACTCAAAGAAAAGAGCCTTGCCCCTTTAAAAATTAGAAAGGGAGTAGAAACCCTGCTAGAGTAGTTAATGGATAATCTTAGAATTTGTTGCAAATCAAAACTTTACACTACCCTTTGACTTCAAAGTAAGATGAATAGAAATCTGAATAGGAAATAAGGTTTGGTCTTTTTTTTTTTTCTGTCTTTTTTAAGCAACTGTGTTTTCTCTCTCTCTGTTTCTGCTAAGAAAAGGAAGTAAATTAAAACAAGTGGGGCATTCACTTAGAAAGGTTTTATACATGTGCCCTGTATGCCAGCAAGCCCACTGAGGTGATCAAAGGTGGAAGAAAACTACACTCACAGATTTGGAAACATAAAATTAAGCCCTTTACATCATAATAATGTTGAAATAGAACTTTATGGCTATTAAAAGATACTCCTTGATTAGGTCAGCCTCAAACGTCGCTTTAGCTTGTTAAATTTGATCAACTGTGCTTTGAGAATAAAACAGCGCTAAGATTTGAAGTGAAAACATCAAATTCTTTGCCTACCAACATTTTTAAGAACTACCATCTTCAGGCAGCCCAGTAAAGCCCAGCTTTACTACAAAGATGTTTCTGTTGTTGACTACACCCATGGAGCAGGTACCAACTGCCTCCTCAGCAGCTGACCAGGTAGGGAGCAGACCTTTGGCCTGACAGGGCTTTTGGAGGCACAGGGAGCTGGCGCTGCTTGTTTTCTTAAACGGCCAGTGTTCCCATTTCGCCACGATGGGCTTCTGTGGTGTGTTATCACATGTGGCCCTGTTAAGACTCGTAAAGGTCAGGACTGAGAAAACAGAGGGAAGAGTTTCCAGAGTGAAGGTTACTTAACAGCCACCAAGGAGCAGAAACAGAAGAGTTCAGAAGGAAGAAAGATGGCTGATGGCTCAAAAAACCCTGATCTGATTTTGAAAACATTTTCTAACCTTAAAAGCATTTATTTTTCCTTTTTTACAAAAATAATTTCCCTGAGATTAAAAAAAAAAGCAAAACAGAAAAGATAAATAGTCCATCCCTCACATAGCATTAATTAGATCAGATCTCGATTTGGCAAAATGTTCTAGAGGAATTATCAATCAAAACCAATTTGGATTTAGATGTCAATTCAAATAATCCTGAATTTTAGAAAGTGGACTTCAACTTAAAAGAGAAAATAAATCACTAGGGTTTTGGAGTAACTTGAAGTTTAGCGACCCTGACAATTTCTATGCCAGATATTTCACAAATTGTCAAAAACTGTTCTAATCCTTCCTGATCAATTAAAGATATTTAATCTGTTGGTTTATTTAAATTTATTCATTCCACCTAAATCCAAATTTAATTCGAAACAGTCTCCTTCCTGGACTCTCATTCCTGGCACAGATTCAGCACTCTCTGAGACCCTTGGTTCCCAGATAATTTGCACTGTGAATTAAGACAGTGTCTGTCTGGGGGCGGGTGGGGGGCTCAGTTGGTTAAGCTTCCAACTCTTGAGTTTGGCTCAGGTCATGATCTCAGGGTCGTGAGATCGAGCCCTCCGTGCTAGGTGTGGAGCCTGCTTGGGATTCTCTCCCTCTCCCTCCGCCTCTGCCCACCCCTCCTCTTGTTAAAAACAAAAACAAGAGTATCTGTCTGTGAAGGAGTTAGACCATCTCCCCTCTGCTAAGATGACTCCAGAGGACTCAGCCACGGTCCACAGCCTGCCCATGTGACTAACACTTCAAAGAGCACTCTGAAAATACACCCTGGCCGCAGCAGCTCTGCACACATGGATTCTGGTTTGTGATGAAGGCTCTTCTGAGGTATCATGTGTTTCCATGTTTGCATTTGTTTAGAAAAGGGGATGTGCCCCCTCTCTTCCAGGCTTTGTAAGGCATACAGTGATGAGTCTTCTCTATCAATTCTAAGAATTATCTAATTGCTAACCCACTCCCTAGTATCACATCAAGTTAAAAAAATTTTATCTGACTCATGATGAAAAATTGTTAGGATTGGGCCTAGATTAGTTTTCCTTCCACTAATGTCATTTCCATATACTTCTGAGATTGTCTACCCCCCCTTTTTTTTCCTTTCTTAAGAAATAAACCTATTTCAGAATTCTGGGGTGGATGGCGGGGGGGGGGAGGTTGATTAACATTATTTTAAACATGTTCAGTTCTGTTTTGTGGTTTTAAAGTATTCAGGAAGAAAAAGACCACACCGGTAGAGGAGGACAGATAAGAAAATGGAAGGCCTGAGTGGTCTGGATTAAGGATGTTGGCATAGCAGAGAGAAAACCTTTGTGACGGGAGTTGAAGGCCCAGGCCTAGCAGGGGGAAAAAAATCTTTGGAGCTGAATTATGAGCTCTACTCCTTACTGATTTCAAGATCTTGGACATCAGTTTCCTGATCTGAAACCAATACTGCACGCTGGTTCACAATTTGGCCAGTACCATCCCAAGGGTGTTTTGGAAATTTGTGGAGGGCATTTTTATCTGATAAGGTTGTGCCCAAGTTTTAGCTTTTTAAAAATTTTTAAATAAAATTTGTATCACCTAGTATTTACCATTTTTAACCATTTTTTAAGTGTACAGTTCGGTGGCATTAAATACACTCACCTTGTGTAGCCGTCACCACCATCCATCCCCACAACATTCTCATTTCCCCAGACTAAAACACTGTATCCATGAAACACTAACTCCCCATTTCCCCAAACCCCTGGCAACCACCATTCTACCTTGTTTCTATGAATATGACTACTCTGGGCACCTCATCAAGTGGAATCATACAGTATTTGACCTATGGCTTATTTCACTTAGCATAATGTCTTCGTTTCATCCATGCTGTAGCACGTATCCCAAGCATTAACACTAGAGGCCGCTTTTAGGCAACAGGCTTGAGCAATGGAAACTTGAGCAAGGCAAAAGGGCCCACAGCAACCACCAACCACGAGCTGACCCAAACAGGATCATTAAGTGACCCACCTTGAAATAGCCCTAGGCCCTAACCGACCTATTACAAGCAGGCACAGTTCCTAAGATTACCAAAAAAGGGAAAATTCCGTAAGTTCCCACCCTCCTTTGCTCTGCCCTGTAACTGTGGCCCTTCATCACCACCTTGTGGAAGGCCATCCCTCCTTTGCTGTCCTACTCGCTGCTCCCTTGCGGTGTATTCAATAAACTTCTATCTCCTTCGTTCTGCCCTGGGTGAATTCACACCTGTGCCACTGGCCCCCACCCAACTGGGATGCCCCACATTTGGTGGCCAGCATGGGGACCCTTGTCAGCCCTGGACTCTTTCCAGATTCTCCAGGAATTTCTTTGGACTTTCCCTCAGTGGACTGGACTCTAGTACCTCAGGCCAAAGTTACTTCTTGGTGAGGATCTGAAGCCCCATGGGGAACCCACCAGACCATCCTTGCCTGAAAGGGTGAGGGATCCTTCCCTCCCTCTCCTTTTTCTTTTCAGCCCTTTGGCAGCCAACCCTAGTACTCCTCAGACAACTGAAGGTCCCTGACCAAGATGGCTCCCTGGTGTGGTCTGAAGGTCTGAGGGCAAACAAGTTGGACTGCCCATGCCTGGGAGGGTGAAGGAACCCTTTCCACTCCATCTACAGCTCATCTAGGGTGAATGTGCATACCTTAGAGACTCAGTTGAGACCCTTTCTTGATACTGGCTGACTCTCAGCTACCTTGCTCCTCCTTTTTCCTTTGTTCTGACAGATCCAGCCGCCATCTTGACCAACAGGCAAAACACATTTCCACACATCTGAGGGGTGAGTCCTCTCCCTTCTTTTTCCAACTCGGTTTGGCAACCATGTGTCCGGCTTTCCCTGTTGCAGGGGACACCCCAGCAGGGATTGCTATTGCCATTTGCTGTGACCTTCTCCTTGGTGGGATGCGACAGTAGGGTCAGTCACCCTGCATAAGGTCCTGTCTTTTTTCAGGTCTGTGGGACGCCCTGACAGAAATTGCGACCAGAAGTCAGAGTTTCATTCCCTTTGGTGGGATGCCTCTTTGGAAATCAGCAGCCAGTCTTTCCCACTCTGGGACAAACCCCCTCTATTCCTTTGGAGTCACTCTTGGGCTGTATTCTTAAACACTGGAACAAATTTGACCCCCAAAGCCTGAGGAAAAACATTTCATCCTTTTATGTAATGTTTCCTGGCCTCAGTACAAACTTCCAGATCAAGAGCTATGGCCCCTCCACAGAACCCTTTCTTATAATACTATCTTCCAGCTTGGCCTCTTTTGCCAGAACTCCTCCAAATGGTCAGAGGTCTCATATGCACAAGCCTTCATGGCATTGTCCCAAAAATCCTAACATCCGCAAAAACTGTAGAATGTGTCTTGTTCAGTTTCATGGCTCATCTGACCCTCTGTATAGATTTCAAAGTCTGTGGTAACCTGAAACTTTAAAGTTTTGCTTGGATGATAAATTGAAATCATTGGACCGTGAAGTCACTTCCAAATAAGATAAAATATTAAAGCAGTGAGTACTAAATATAGGTTTATGCTTTTGGCTTCTCATTGCAGAGAAACTAAAGATACTTGGGTCTGTTGGAAAACATGCTTTGTGCCTTATGGAAAGAATGTCCTATGGAAAAGTATGTTTTTTAAAAATTAGGAAATGTATTCATATATTATAGATCTAAAGAATTCTGGTGTAACAGTTCACAATTGGTTACCACTTAGTTTTCACTGGAGACTAAGGTTTCTAAGTTAAAATTCCGCTACATAATTAGGACTGATGGAAATAAGGAAAGCAACTCTGTATGTAGAAAATTAGGAAATCTATGAGGAAGATACCCTGCTTACAGAGTTCCCAGCAGCCTTACCAGATGAGTCAAGAATGTCATTTCCTGGCAGATGCAGGAACCTCAGGATATTTGGGGAACCTCAAGAACAGGAATTTGCTCAAATCTACAGGTATTGCAGACATGTCTGATAGCATGTATTTGGCTTGGATTCTGGCGTAGAAAGGCTACTAAAAGTTTAGTCTAGAGATTCCTTATAAAAGTTCCAGCAAAACTAAATTTAAAGGACCTATATGGTCAATCACTATTCTTACTGAGTTTATGTAAATAATTAAGCCAAGTTTGTTTGGGTTTTTTTTTATGTATTTTTTTTATTTAAATTCAATTAACATATAATGTATTACTAGTTTCAGAGGTAGAGATCAGTGAATCATCAGTCTTAAATAACACCCAGTGATCATTACATCACGTGCCCTCCTTAATGTCCATCACCCAGTTACCCCATCCCCCACCCCTCTCCCCTCCAGCAACCCCTGTTTGTTTCCTATGCTCAAGAGTCTCTTATGGTTTGTCTCCCTCTTTGATTTCGTCTTGTTTTATTTTTTCCTCTTCTTCCCCTATGATCCTGTTTTGTTTCTTAAAGTCCACATGAACAAGATCATATAACTGTCTTTCTCTGATGGACTTATTTCACTTAGCATAATACCCTCTAGTTCCACCCACATCATTGCAAATGGCAAGTTTTCATTTTTCAAGGCTACATAATATTCCATTGTGTGTGTGCACACATGTGGGTGTGTGTGTGTGTGTGTGTACATATACATACTACCTCTTCTTTATCATCTGTCAATGGACTTCTGGGCTCTTTCCATAGTTTGGCTATTGTGGACATTGCTGCTATAAACATTGGGGTGCAGGTGCCCCTTCGGATCACTACATTGTATCTTTGGGATAAATCCCTATTAGTGCAATTGCTGGATCGTAGGGTAGCTCTATTTTCAACTTTTTGAGGAACCTCCATACTGTTTTCCAGAGTGGCTGTGCCAGCTTGCATTCCCACCAACAGTGTAGGAGGGTTCCCCTTTCTCCGCATCCTCGCCAACATCTGTTGTTTCCTGACTTGTTAATTTTAGCCATTCTGACTGCTGTGAGGTGGTATCTCATTGTGGTTTTGATTTGTATTCCCAATTAGGCCAAGTTTGTTAAAACTGGACTTGTTTTACAAACAAATTAGTCTTAGGGTGCCTGGCTGGCTCAATTAGTGGAGCATGCGATCTTGAGGTCGTGAGTTCAAGCCCCATGCTGGGTGTAAAGATTAATTAAATAAAACTTTAAACAAATAAATTAGTCTTGATTTGGCTATCTGGAAATAAGGGTGCATTCAGAGAGAAAAATTATGTTTCAGCAATACATCCTTAGGGACTAGATTCTAGTTTTGGTTAACTGTCTTTATTTTTTTACTGGGGGGGAGGGCAGAGGGAGAGGGAGAGAGAATCTAAAGCAAGCTCCATGACCAGCATAGAACCCAGTGTGAGGCTTGATCTCACAACCCTGAGATCATGACCTGAGCTGAAATCAAGAATCAGACGCTAACCGACTCAGCCACCCAGGCACCCTGACTGTCTTTTAAATGTCTGTTGTTTGCCTAAGCTAGGCAACCTGAGGTAAACTTCAGAGAAATTGAAACAATAGTTCATGTATAGGCAATCTTCAGGCCAGGTGCTAGGGATGGAGTGAAGGAAAAGGGGCTCTGTCCCTACCCTTTAACGTATCCAGTCTACTTTACCCATTTATTCTTTACCATTTCCTGAGGTGTCACGACAATTCACACACAAAGCTCCCCAATATTATTTGTAGAAAAATCCAGTTTTCACCAGGCTTTCCCATACTTACATTGAATACATTATATAGTATAAGGGCCTGACAAAAATACGCTATTGCTGGTTTCAACTGAAGTTAAAAAGAGGTCTGTGGATGGGGCACCTGGGTGGCTCAGTCGTTGGGCGTCTGCCTTCGGCTCAAGTCATGATCCCAGGATCCTGGGATCGAGCCCTGCATTGGGCTCCCTGCTCCGAGGGAGGCCTGCTTCTCCCTCTGCCTCTGCCTGCCGCCCTCCCTGCTTGTACTCTCTCTCTGTGTCTCTATAAAAAAAAAAAAAGAGGTCTGTGGATTTCTTTCTCCCCCATTAATTCAAAATCTCTTAGCAGTTTGGGACCTACATTCTAGGGATAATTTTCATGACTGAATAAACCATGTATTACTTCTAAAAGCTACTGTTGAATCATCTACAAATACTTCTTTTTGTCTAACTAAATACAATTTGGAATGCATGACAACTTAGTGCCTTACTAAAAGCAGCGGCTCTGTTTTAGTTTTCTTATTTGTAAATGATCAGCTTTCTAAGCTTCTTATGTATTATGTTCTGTACTAACAAGTTCCTATGTTAGTATATTACACTTTGAAAGAGGAAAAAAAAATAACAAAACAAGACAAAACAAAAAAAACCCCAACTAGCTTGTTTTGATGAGTGTTCCGTAGCTATTTAACTTCCACTATTAATGAATCCTAAGTGGCCAGAAATCAAGATCCTTATTCATTTTAAGTAGGATAATACTGGTGAATACTCCCTGAGGCACAAAACTGATAAGTGGGCAAATTTTCACTAACCTGAGTAGTCAAATTGCAGCAGATGTTGAGATATGCAGGAAAATAAATGCAAGGTTAGAAAAGCAAGAAAAGCACAGACACTACTGGAAAAAATCTGAAAAAAGTGGGGACAAAGTGAAGGAGAGGAGAGGTCTAATCATTAACGTAAATAACCACATGAGAACTGAGGAAGAGTAGTGTATTTTTAGAAGATATAAGTACTAAGTAAAGTATCTGGAAAAAAGGCAATGTTTGGGCCCGATGCAAGAATTTTACAATTTCAACATGCACATTTCAATACACCAGATAAAAATAAGTTGGATAAAAAATTCACCAACTGTTGGCTGGCCTTATAAACTAGAGAGATTCTCTATCATAGGCTTCCCAAGGGCAATAGGAAGCAGTCTTATTTTTAATATCTTCCACATATCTAATTCTGTCCTTCACCAATAAAATGTACTTACTGTCACCTCCTCAAAGAGGTTGTCCCTGACTTCCCAAACTGAAATGACCTCCCACCATCACCTTCCATTGCATTTTATTTTCTTCAAAGGAAATATCACTATTTGAAAACTACCTTGTTTACTTATTTATCAAGCTCTGTGAGAGCAGAGATTGTATCTGTTCTCACCACCGCATCCCCATACCTACAATGTTAATGGCACCTAACAGGTCCTCAGTGAGTATCTGTCAAATGAATGAATGCTTGAATCTGTTCAAGTGAGTTGTCATTAGAGGAAGAAACACACATCAGAAAAAAAACATCAGAATAATGGGAATAAACCATTCTAATTCTAGTGACACCCTGCCACTTACTGTGCAACCCTGAGCAAAATAAAACCTCTCCAATCCTCAAGGTTCTTAATCTATTCAGTATCAGTGTAGCTTCCCTCATAAAAGGTTGCTGTGAGAATTGAATCAAAAAATGTATGAAACAGGGGCTCCTGGGTGGCTCAGCCGGTTAAGTGTCTACCTTCAGCTCAGGTCAAGATCCCAGGGTCCCGGGATCAAGCCCCACATCGGGCTCCCTGCTCAGCGGGAGTCTGCTTTTCCTTCTCCCTCTGCCCCTCCACCCCCGCTCCTGCTCTCTCTGCTCTCTCTCTCAAATAAATAAAATCTTTAAAAAAAAATCTATGAAACAAACTGAGAGTTGCTGGAGGGGAAGATGGGTGGGAGAATAGGGTAATGGGGTAATGGGCATTAAGGAGATGTAATAAGTACTAGGTGCTATATGCAACTGATGAATCACTAAATTCTAACCCTGACACTAAATAATAATAATAATAATAATAATAATAAATGTATGTATGCGAGGTGCCTGGGCTGGCTCAGTTGGTAAAATATATGACTCCTAATCTTAGGGTTGTGAGTTCAAGCCCCACACTGGGTGTGGAGATTTTTAAAAATGTATGTGTGAAATAAATACCTTCATATTCTTTTTTGGAAGTTTGCTGGGAAAGGAAATGAACGAATGAATGAATGAACGAATAAATAAATGAATGAAACATTTCCAGATTACATAACAAAAAACCCTGCAAGAAATGTATGTAGGTGTTATACATGTATATATAATCAATATAGTGAATCTCAATGGACGAATCCTGATATTTAAATTAATCCACTATACAAATATCCTTGTGTCAAAGAAATTTATAAGCCTATTTTTAAATGAAAAATAGAAAAATAAAATAAAAATTACACTTGATCCTTGAACAACATGGGTTTGAACTGTGTGGGTCCGCTTATACACAGATTTTTTTTGATGAGTACAGTATAGTACTGTAAATGTATTTTTTTATACTTTTCTAAACTTCCATTTATTGGGGTGCCTGGGTGGCTCAGTTGTTAAGCATCTGCCTTTGGTTCAGGTCATGATCCCAGAGTCCTGGGATTGAGCCCCACATCGGGCTCCCTGCTCCGTGGGAAGCCTGCTTCTCCCTCTCCCACTCCCCCTGCTTGTGTTCCCTCTCTCACTGTGTCTCTCTTTGTCAAATAAATAAAATCTTTTAAATAAATAAATAAATAAATTTCCATTTATTAAGCAATCTCTACACCCAACATGGGGCTCAAACTCATAATCCCGAGATCAAGAGTCACATGCTCTACCAACTAAGCCAGTCAGGCACCCCTCTCTTTTAATTGTCTTAACATTTTATTTTTTCTAGTTTACTTTATTGTAAGAATACAGTATATGATACATATCACATAAAAATATCTTAACCAACTATTATCAGTAAGGCTTCCTGTCAACAGTAGGCTATTAGTATTTAAGTTTGAGAAGTCAGAAGTTATCTGCAGACTTCTAACTGCATGGGGGTCCAGTGCCCCTAACCACTGCATTTTTCAAGGGTCAACTGTACTTAAATTAGAAAATTTGGTGAAAAAACAATGTGATTACACTTTATTCTGCAAAGTACCAAAACATTCTGCATTAGCTAATAAATGTCAAAGTAACAATCAACACAATTAGAATAATAAACCAAAACCAAGGAGAAAAAGGGAGAAAATGAAACCATTAGCCCCTAGTATTTAGTCTCCACCATTTAGCCTCTAGACTAAAAACAAAATTTAAATGTTAACTTCATATTGGGTTTAATCTGATTATAGAGCAAGTAAGATCAACAGGGAAACTCTTCAGACTATATAATTCTATCATAAATCAATTTTAAAATATTTCTAAAGCACGGCATCCATCCTCCCCAAGGCTGGGGATATTTAATGGACCTCAAGGCTTTTCTCCTGTCAGAACCTTACCGTAATCAGTGAGAAATACAGCAGGAGAGATCAGCTTAGCAGCCCAGCAGCCCAGTTCTGGCCCAACACACAATAACCTTTGGTTTACAAGGATTCTACTAGGACTGTATTCTCAGGGACACAAAAACCTTGACCTTGAGCTCCAAACAGGTCCACAAAAGAAAGACAACAAAGCCAGTATAACTGCTAATGGCATCTCTGAAGAACTGGAATGTGTCAAAATGGCAAAGCAACCCCTGACTAGGAAATGAATCTTAGGAGTTGACCAGGGTTAATGTTACATGAGCAAACTTTTTCGTTCCTCTAAAAATTGTGTTCCTACTACATTTCCATTTTAGGCTACGATAAGCTTCCATTTATTTTCCATTGATATTCTCGGATGTCATGCTGGTTCTGCTGCTTTTTTAAATTTGTGACATTTGGCAAGCAGCTTACCCTTTCTGTGCCATAGTTCCTTTACTAGTCTAAAAAAAAAAAAAAGTGCACTTAAATCACCCGTATAATCCCTTTCAACTCCTAAATTACTGTCATATCTTTGCAGGTATGTAAATATTTTATTTAAAAGCCACACTCTGGGGGCGCCTGGGTGGCTCAGTTGGTTAAGCGACTGCCTTCGGCTCAGATCATGATCCTGGAGTCCCGGGAATGAGTCCCACATCGGGCTCCCTGCTCAGCAGGGACTCTGCTTCTCCCTCTGACCCTCTTCCCTCTCGTGCTCTCTATCTCTCATTCTCTCTCTCTCAAATAAAAGAAAAAAAAAAGAAGAAGATGCTTAGTCTCAACATTAAAAAAAAAAAAAAAAAAAAGCCACACTCTGAAGAAGAGCTGGGCTCAAGGCCCGGCTATCCTAGGTATGAGCCTTGCATCACACCGATCTCACAGTGTGGCCCCAAGACTCCGTTGAAAGATAATGTTTGTGGGAGCTTCTTGTAAACTTAGTCTTAATAAAAATGTGGGTAGTCAATAAATGTTACATCTCTTTAAAAGAAACTGGTAGGGGCGCCACCTTAAGCGTCGGCCTTCAGCTCAGATCA
The DNA here is from genome assembly GCF_003265705.2 of Callorhinus ursinus. NCBI lineage: Eukaryota > Metazoa > Chordata > Mammalia > Carnivora > Otariidae > Callorhinus > Callorhinus ursinus. The sequence continues at coordinate 30,530,692 of NW_027397068.1, read as the reverse complement.
TGATCCCAGGGTCCTGGGATCGAGCCCCGCATCAGGCTCCCAGCTCTGCGGGAAGCCTGTTTCTCCCTCTCCCACTCTCCCTGCTTGTGTTCCCTCTCTCGCTGTGTCTCTCTCTGTCAAATAAATAAATAAAATCTTTAAAAAATAAAATAAAATAAATAAAAGAAACTGGTAGTTTAAAACAAACCCTTGCGTGGCTGTGAGGCCTGGCCGGGCAGAATCTGAAACCATGCTCGGAGCTTTGGATGCTGCAGTTGTTCCTGCCATGTTACTCCAAGAATGAATCCGTTTGATTTGACACGGATGCAGACACAGCTGGATTGCATAACTGCACACCAGCTGTCCATGTTTGCAATTCTGCCTCCAAATGGTAGGCACCACCTACCATTAACTGAGCTTTTCTCCAATTTGTTACAAGGGAATATGAACTTCCCAATTACAAGTGAGCTGCCAGCAAGCAGAGGAAGGCAGAAAGCTAGATACAGATAATGGGAACGGAAAGCAGGAAAAGCACAGAGGAAAATGGACGGTGGCACAGGCAGTCTGGGGGCTAATACAGAAGAGATGTACAGCCCTCAAGTGTTCTTTGTGTGCTAAAGACTCTTCCCTACAGGACAATTATATAACTCAGGCCCGTTTCTTCTTACGCCCTATATCCCTGGAGCTAGTGTCTGCAAGGGCTTCTCCAAAGAGATGCTCCAGAACTTGGAGGTAAGGTTAAACTAGCAGAAATGTACTCTCAATGTATCAGACAACACTCTCCACCTGTCACAACCACCTGATAAATATGGGCTAAAGCTAAGGTCCAAGTGTAGCCTCACAAAGGTAAGATTCTTCAAGTTCAGATTTCTATTCCTATTCATCATCTATCATAGTAACTTATTTTCTAATTGATACAAAAATCATAATAGGACCCTTACCAGCTAATTTAGGTTCAACAATTTAGGGTGACAATTTCAACATATGCAAATAAAGGTGTGAGTCAAAGCAAAACATCAATTCTTTACTCCATTAACAGACGGCATTAGTGTTAATTATTCTGAGGTTTGCAGAGTTATTAACTGTTTAATGAATATGAATACCATCAGGTCCTATAAAATGTGAAAAATGTATAAATGTGTAAAATGTAAAAAATCATTATGGCATCAAATAGAGAATTTTAAAGACTGAAATGGTGAGAAAATGAGTATTGCTTATAGAGTGTTGCTTTAGATTTACCTGTGCACTAGGCATTGTGCTAGGTGTTTGGGATCTCTCACTGAACAAAACAAAAAGATCCTTAGCCTCATGAGGTTTATATCCTAGCAGAGATATACATAGAGACAGCAAATAATCATAATAAAAATAAATTATGCAATATGTTAGAAGGTATTAGGTGCTATGGAAAAAGAAAAAAAGCAGTGTGAGCAGGGTTGGGAATGCTATGAGGGAGGAGAGGGAAGAAGGGAGTTTTAACCAGGTGGTCAGGGTATGCCTCAGTAAAAGGTGAATAGCGGGGTGCCTGGCTGGCTCAGTCAGAGGAGTGTGCAACTCTTGATCTTGGGATTATGGGGTTCAAGCCCCATGTTGGGTGTAGAGATTACTTAAAAGTAAAATCTTTAAAAAAGATGACTAGCAAACAGGGCAGTGTGGCAGAAGCAAGGGAGGCAAAGACAGAAGATGAGAGCAGACAGGGAGAGGAGCCAGATGATAGAGTACCTTACAGACAGGAGTTTCTGTTCTCAGAGAAATGGACAGCCCACAAAGGATTTTGAGCAGAGTGATTTATGTGTTGAAAGAACACTGGTGGCCTCTATACAGAGAACAGACTACAGCAGGCAGGGAAGTTAGCAGGGAGACCAGTTCCAAGGCAAGTGCACAGATCCGGGCTAGGGATGATGGTGGCCTGGTCTATGGGCTAGTAGTGAGGATGATGAAAGGTGGTCAGATCCTGGATATATTTTGAAAGGAGAACCACCAGAATTTCCAGACTGGATCAGGAGTGTGGTATGAAAGGAAGAAGAGCCAAAGATGACTCCAAGGTTTTGGGCCTGATTACTTAAGAAGGATGAAATTGCCACCTCCTGAGACAGGGATGGCTAGGGACAGAGCAGCCTTGTGAAGGGGTAAGACCAGGACTTCAGGGTTGGACATGTTATATCTGAAACACCTAACAGTCATGCAAGTGGAAATATTAAGTAGTCAGTTGGTTCTAAAAAGTCTGGTAGAGAATTTAGGAAAGAGGTCTGGGTGAGAAATACAAATTTAGAGTCACTGGCATATAACAATGTTTGAACTGAGGAGACTGGATGAAATCACCAGTGGAATAAGTAGAATAAGAGAAGCTCTAGGACACACTGATATTAAGGGTCAGGGTGAAAAAGGAACCAGCAAAGATACTACGGGGTGATGGAGAGGTAGGAGGAAAACTGAGAGAGTATTATGCTTCTAGAAACTAATGAAGAAAAACTGGATAAGGAGAAGCCATAAAGATGTAGCCCAGAAACAAAGCAAAATGACTCTCAGGCAAAAGGGGCAAATAATAAAAACTGAAGCAGATGCTACTAACAATGGTTATTTAGAAAGTTGGGCTTCACCTAAATTGATCTATAAGATTTGTACCCTCACAGTGGAGATTATAAGTGGGTAGGCCTAAAAGAGAGATCATGTGACAGCTTTCAGGAAGCAATATGATTCCTCATCTTTAAAAGTCAACTACTAGGGGCACTTGGGTGGCTCAGTTGGTCAAGCATCTGCCTTCAGCTCAGGTCATGATCCCGGGGTCCTGGGATCGAGCCCCGCATCGGGCTCCCTGCTCGGCGGGAAGCCTGCTTCTCCCTCTGCCACTCCCCCTGCTTGTGTTCCCTCTCTCACTGTCTCTCTGTCAAATAAATAAATAAAATCTTAAAAAAAAAAGTCAACTACTAAAAGACAAAACCTCCAACCCTGCTTTAAAAGCAAGACTGACACAAAGCATACATATTCTCTTTCAAATCATCATGTATAGTCTAACAGGCAAAAATCTCAGAATTTTTAACTTAATCACTTCATTGTACTTCTGAATCTTCAAAGAAGACCTAGATAAATTAGTTCCCTAGTTGATTAAGTAAGAATCTGAATTTAACACCAAATTTCATGCTCAAGGCCCAACTCCAATCCTGTGAAGCTTTTACTAACCACTTTTCCAAATGGGTATCATCTTTCTCCTTTGACTCTTTTATAGCCCTCACTTAAAAACCACTCAATTGGCAATCACATGGTCTTTAAATTAACATAACTCTCATTTTTATACCAGAACTGGATAGATGCTTTACAGACATTTTCTCTAATCCTTACACCAACTCTACAAAATTAGGTTTATCCCTATTTTATAGATGAAGAAACTGATTCTCACAGATGTTACTCAAGGTCCTGCAACTAGTCAGGGACAAAACCCAGATCTGTCTTAACTGCAGAGCCCTTACCTTTACCCAAGATACAACACTGCCTCTGGAATAAAAGTGCCACACCGGTAATTACCAACCACTATTTCTGTGACCCCAGGCAAGTTTTTAAATCTCTCAGTTCCGCAGTCTTTTCATCAGTGAAATGAAGATGTTACATCACAAGTACTCCACTGCTGTGAAGATTAAATAAGATAACGTATGTAAAACTTACCAACTATAACAGCTTTTATTATTACATTTACTAGATTTTATGCTCCTTCGATAGGTTCTTATACCTCCCGTGTGTATTCCCTTCAACACCCAATAAAGGGTTTAATATGAATTGAACATCATCTACTTGTGTTTGGAAAGATGATGGGAGACACCTTTTCCTCCTCTAAAGGGAAGCCTGGATCCATGAAGCCTGGATTAAGTTAAGTATCCATAATCCAAACTGTAATTTACAACACAGTGACAGACTCCGTGCACCCATCAAACACAGGATTTAAACAGCCCACGTGGCATTTAGCTGTCTGGTGTTTCCTCTCCAACATGGCTTTCAGGGCTCTACCAGTTTGACAAAGAGAAAAGCAAAAATGAAAAATATCAACACCTTTGTTAAAACATGCCTGGAAGGAGAGAAAGCAGAAAAAAGACCTGGTTTGTTATCAGAGTTAACAGAGACCTTACTGTTCTGTGTACTAGCTGATTTACAGCCTCCTGATGACAATAATATAATACTGTCTGACTCATCCTTCATTATGAAATTTGATTTACTTTAAGAAGACGACGATGACCAATAACATATTTATTAAATTTCCTTAGGCAGAGTCATTTCACTTAACATCTTTGAATGGGAACCAGAAGTCGCTTAACATCTTGGCTAATAATGGATCTGTTTTCCAGCCTGTACAATGTGGGCTAATACTGTTTATTTTGCCTACTTCACAGGTTTTTTGTGAAGGTCAGATGAAATAACAGATGTGAAATTATTTTACAAATTATAAATATGTTACCAGAAATACCTACACAGTCACCCACCCCTTGTCTTTAGGCAAATGTCTGGTATTAACAAAACTGAGATACTGATTTCTCTGCATGTGCTCACTTTGTAGCACCAAAGAAAAATTTTTTAAAAATCTTCTCATCTTTGAGAAGGACACCACAAATGTTTTAACCATAAAAGCTACAGAAAAGATAGTTGATAAAGTAGACCCTTCCAACAATGGATCTATATTCTAAACAAAAAATAGCTTCAGATGGTTTAGATATGCCTTCCTAAAAGTGTGAAAATGAACTTTCAGGTCAAGATGTAGCCACATACTACATATGTGACAGGGGTCACATACTAGGGCATTTTACCTAGTACCTCAGTCTCTGCAAAATGCCAAGTGACTCAGAGTACTAAAAACTATTCCTTCTCCCTGCCTCCCATTGATCATCCCAGTTGCTTCTTCCAACACTTGTACAAAAATGAGAATAAGAGGAATTGAGAAATCAAAATTATTCTTAGATCCAGGACTGCTTACCATTCCTCTTCCTGTTTCCTTGACTTAATTCCTTTCTGAATTCAGCATAGGAACCCACAAAGAGTTGATGACATAGTTTACTAGCTGACTCCTTGAGCCCAGAATTCCTTGAGCTGTTACCAACTTCCACCATAACTTTAAAATTGCATGAATGTCCAAAAGTAGACTAAAAGCTAGAAAAGATCCAAGTTCATACACATAGTATACAGATAAAAGTGTATCCTAGCATCATTTTTATCATTTATCAACCATGTTGAACTGTAAATACATTTTTAGCCACAACAGTAAGAAAAAAGGAAGAAACATAAATAAGCACTTTGAGCAAATTTTGCTGGGGCAAATACTTCAGATACTGCTAATTCTTGTATCAGTATCAAGAGGCTTAAATTTGCCTTTGAGATAGAAGTAAACAATATAAATTGCTTGAGCACTTGAGTGCTTAATTTCCTGGGAAACCTTGTTCTCCCCACATTTGGAACTTGCTACCATTTCTCTCATTTCAATAATTCTTCTGAAAAGAATTCCCATTTTCCCAGAAGTATCCCACAAGTAGATGTAATGCTTCTTTGTGCCAAGGCCATTAGCTTTTACAGTTTACCTCATTCCTATACACTTTTGTCAAAAAGTAATTGATGTTGGCAAAATCGCTGTACCATCTTTGTCCCTGATTATGATTTGTAAGCTACTTAGAGAAAACGTGACCTATTAAGTTTTTGTATTGATGACATCCATTCTAGTATTTTAGCCTTCCTTTTTTTTAAAAAAAATTTTTTTAAAGTTGTTTCTGTTTATTTAGGTTTGGCAATTTTTAAATACCAATGCATACCACGAAACATACCCTCTATTTAATGATCTGCTGGATATGTTGACCTTGTCTTAAGGGACCGTGAATTTCAAGAGTCCCTGAATTACAACCAGGATAATGCTTAAAGCAAGGCCAACTTCAGTGTGATCTATCTTGCTCTTCTAAGAACTTTTCCTGTATGAAATAGTAATATCCATTACCAGCAAAGCCAAAGAAGCATACTCACCAAGTGAACATAAGGCACAAAGTATCCAAAAAGTGCAAGTGGTATTCCAACTGCCCAAACCGCGTAAGCGGTCCCCTTGAAGATGGCAAAATTGAAAACTTTTTGTGGAGGACCAAACTTCCTCCTGGAAAACAGGGAGAATCTGTTGCCTCCTTTGGTTCCACTCTCTTTGTCTCTGGCATTTGGAACAAGAGGTCGGTAAGTAAAGCTAGCCAGAAAGAGAACAAACGTGAAGATGCAGAGGCCCCTCAGTGTGTGGAAGAGGCCCACACTGTCAGTCAGGACCCGTAATAGGAAAGGCAGCAAAATTGTGAAGATGCTGCTGCCAGCAGTGACGATCCCATTCACCAGTCCGAGGCGCTTCTTGAAATAGTGGCCCAAAATGACCAGTGAAGGCTGATAGGCAAAGGAGCAGCCACAGGCAAACAGGACTCCATAGGTGAGGTACAGAGGCTCGATGGAGCTGTGTAAAGATGAAAAAGATGGAGAGGAGCGGGTCGTTATTTGTAGCAAGTGCTTGGCAGAATAAAACCTCATAGCAAAATGGGTATTCAGTTCATTAGCCTATCATATACAAATAAAGACTTACCAAAAAGAGGTGAAAAACTTAATACATCAAGAATAGGACACTAAAAAGATGCTAATTCAACCTGAATGGATAATAAAATGCCTCAAGTGTGTGAAAAATGACCAGGAAGGCCATCTGAGATTTTGTCCCTCCTTCCTCTCTCCATGGAGTTCAGGTGAGCCAAGCAGCCCTCGGCGGCAACTGCTGTGCTGTGCACAGCTCTGAAAGGACAGTGCCGGGAGGGGCTTCAGCAAACCCAACAGTGATGAAACTAACAAAAAACCTTGTCTCAATAAAAGTTTTCAAAAATTATACTTTTACAATGAAAACTCATTATTTTATTTTTATTGAGATTTCCCAGGCACTTACCAAGCAATCTATTCAAAGGAAAAGCTGCATTTGAAACTTTCTCCCCAAGGTTATGTCAGAAACATTTGCACAGAGAAGCAGTTGTACCTCATTTTTGTTGGCCTAAGGGCTGTACACCAACTTTCGCCCCTGTATTGCGCAGTTCTCAGTGTTGTGCAAGATAACAAGAAATGATACTCTGATTGCAGAAAGACTACATGAAGTGTGTGATTAGTGATCCCACCTTGTAAGTTTTAAGGCCATATAGACCTCAAAAGAGTAATAAAGGATTAAGAATTTTATAGTTTAACCAAAAATAATTACACAACTCTTATGAAGGTCAAAGATCATATTATTACATTCTTTGAAACAATTAAGGTAAGGAGTAAGAGAAAACTGACGTTTTTTCTTTTGAAAAGTCCATTCAAAAAGCTATATATCAGTAGTAAAGGCAAATTATTTATTAGAAACTAACACAGATAATGTTGGTTAATAATTAAATTTTGAACAATAATACTAGTCTAGCAATATGCTAAGGTAATCATAAGGAACTCTAGCATCTGATAAAATCAAGGCATGTTGGCAATCCTCTCTCTAAGATGCCCTTCCCCCTCTAGTCACCCACAGCTAGCACAATCTCCAAAAGGGTCTCAAGAGTCACTCCTAGGCTCTCCCAAATTAATTTTACCTCATTCTGATCACCCTTTACTGAATCTCTACTCTATTCCATATCATATTTAGCAGCTATATGTTCCAGGTACTTAGTGAAAAAAAATATTAAAAATGTGAAAATGCCCTTCTCATAATCTGCTTAGTGAAACAAGACATCTACCTCAAATAATAATATAGAACAAAATATAAATAATACTTTATTCATTCTGCCTCAGTTTTTCCTCGTAACTGCAACTTACTTCTTAAAGTGCTATCTTATTTAGATTATACATTTCTCTGCCTTTTTCAAAGCATATGTTAAAAATAGTACTGACAACACAGTATCATCATGAACATCTATATCTGAACAATTATTCCACAGTATTGTAAAGCTGTCAGTTGGAAAACCAGACAGCCATGGGTATAAATCAGAAACACTTTCTTGGGCGCCTGGGTGGCTCAGTTGGTTAAGCGACTGCCTTCAGCTCAGGTCATGATCCTGGAGTCCCGGGATCGAGTCCCACATCGGACTCCCTGCTCGGCGGGGAGTCTGCTTCTCCCTCTGACCCTCTTCCCTCTCGTGCTCTCTATCTCTCATTCTCTCTCTCTCTCAAATAAATAAATAAAATCTTTAAAAAAAAAAAAAGAAACACTTTCTTGCACACTATTGTAAATACTAAATGCTGGGTGATATTAGCTTCATATCTCTCCTACAGAGTAAAGCACATAAGCACAAACGATGGCATTTTCACGGCTACTGAGCCTCTTTTACTTCTAAATTTTCACCTCAGTAACAGCTCGTTCCAACTGCTGAAGTTTGACAACTGAAGAAGTGCAGTGTAAGTCAGTAAATAACAATCATGTTAGTGCAAAAAGGATTCTGAGCAGGAATACTGATGTGACCTGGAGTTGCTAAAGAAGGCTCTCCTAAGAAGGCAGAACTTGAACTATAGGAAAGTGGGTTCGACACCTGGAATTTATATCACATTTCCCCGTGCACCTCTGAAAGCTTGGTAGCTTCTGACCAGTGGGTTAAAAACGAAATTGAATGAAAAACATGAGAGAGCTGCAAGCAAAAACATTCAAACTATGAAGCTCTGACTTGCTGCTCTGGATAACTCTGTTTAAATCATACTGCTTAAAGCTTATGCAATGAAAAGGAGGGTTTTTCCTTGTAAACAGCAGTTTCTGAAGGAACGACTCTATGGTATCTAACAGTTCTTGAAAAGCAGCATGAAGAGCCAAGTCCTTACCTTACAAAAGAACTGGACATGAGTCCAATGAATCCAACAGCAGCACCCACAACAGCTGTCTTCCGACAACCAAACATGTCTGTGAAGACACTGGCTATTGGGCAGCAAAAGAAAATCATCCCCATGGACAGAGAACTTACCCATGCTGTAAAAGAGGGACAAAAGGGACATTATGATATGACAAAGTGCATTTGTCCTTATCCCATAGGATATAATACATATTTAGAACAATATTAGTGCAAAAAAAAAGCTATTACTTTTTGGAATGGGAGGGAGTTGGAATAAATTAGAAGCAAATCTGAACCACAGCTCAAAGGACTTGCCAGTACTAATTATAACCAGCACAGCAATGATTTGTGTTTAACTGAATTCTTGAGAAGTTTGCATTCTTAATCAAATCACTCTCCTATGACCCAAACACTATTAGTCTCTAACCTGTTATCTATGGTTTTAAGAAATTTCTAGTCTACGGGAAGAAAGTAATTTTTTAAAAAATGACTTATATTGGGGCACTTGGGTGGCTCAGTCGTTAGCATCTGCCTTCAGCTCGGGTCATGATCCCAGGGTCCTGGGATCAAGCCCTGCATCAGGCTCCCTGCTCAGCGGGAGGCCTGCTTCTCCCTCTCCCACTCCCCCTGCTCGTGTTCCCTCTCTCGCTGTGTCTCTCTCTGTCAAATGAATAAATAAAATCGTTTTTAAAAAATGAGTTATATTTAGGAATGCATGCCTAGGTGGTCGAACTGAAGAAATGATGACCACTGGAAGTCAGGATAGTAGTTAACGCTTAGGGGGAGGAAATAGAATTATAATCATTTGGAGGTGATTGTGTTAGAATTTGTCTACGCTCCCACATTTGTCAGGCCAAAGCAATGTGAATGTTTCCTGTACATCAGAGGTAGGCCAAGTGCAGGAGAGGGGCAGTCTGGAGCTGTTTTGATTCCTGCCCAGATATACTGCCTACAAGGACAATGAAGCTACAACAGTTGGGTTTTTAAGTAACAGCAAGAAAGCCAGGAGGAAAATGAATTATTCTTGTCAGTGGAGCCAGAAGGTCTCTGAGGTGAGACTCTGAAGAACCCACAAAAGTGCATCTGAGAAGAGAGTCAGCTTCAAACATGATCAGACAGGTCTTTTGGCAGGACCACTTATGATGGCGTCTGCCTTCCTTGTCCCAGCTTCTCTTCCCCATCCCTACTATAGAGAGTATGGCAGTGAGGGAAGGGGAGAAGAGGTCATGAAAAGGGACAGAGTCATAATCTCCTCCCGCTGAGCAGGGAGCCTGATAGCTTTGCCGATGGGAGCAGTTAGCCAGCTATAGTTCTCTCCTTGTTGGATTTCTTAGGGGATTCAGACCCCAGTCCTCTGGGCCCCCTAACTGAAGAGAACTCTTTAAATCTCTAAATGGTCCCTCTCAAGTTCCCCTCACTAGATATCAAGTGAGGGAGCATGCACCTCTACTTCTCCCATGTGGTAAAAGAAGCCATAGCGTAATTTTCTGGAAGAATCCTCACAAAATGTTCTTCCTTGACCCGTAAGTGTCCTTACGTGTTTTAGAGCCTCTAACTGGTTCTTGACAAATGTCACTTTTGAATTTCACACTATTGTACCTTAGTGTCTTGGCTAAAATCCCAACAGCACATTCTGTTATGATAATAATCAGCAACAGATGAAGTTAGGTCCATCTTCTGATCAAATTCAAGAAACTAATTCTTAAATGAATAATTACTTGCCATTGTTAACTCATAAAATTTCTAGCTTTTATAAAGTTTTAACATGGCAGCCCAGAGAATGCAAGGTCTTATAGGTTATGATACACATCATAAAAATAAAAGACTGCTATTGTCTTTCACCCCTGTGAAGTCTGTGATTATTAATAATAAAAACTCAATAAAGTTTTGGGGTAATGTATTTGTATACTCAGAGATGATCTCATTTAATCCCCAAACCTCTGTAGTTACGTACTCCTATTAAGTTCATTTAACAATTGAGAAACTGAAGTACATAGTCACTATATCCAGCATGGTAAAATTTTTATTTAAAAAACACGCAAATAATGAATCATGGAACACTACATCAAAAACTAATGAAGTACTGTATGGTGACTAACATAACTAAATAAATTAATTAATTAAATAAAGCAAACTACCACAGTCCCTCGATGGAATTCAACCAAACACCCGCACAGGGTTTCCTATTATTGTTGAGAAAACAGATCTTTGTTTTTTTTTAAGATTTTATTTATTTATTTGACAGACAGCAAGAGAGCACAAGCAGAGGGAGTAAGAGGGAGAGGGAGAAGCAGACTCCCTGCTGAGCAGGGAGCCTGATGTGGGGCTCAATCCCAGCTCAATCTCAATCCCTGAGATCATGACCCCAGCCGAAGGCAGATGCTTAACCATCTGAGCCACCCAGGCGCCCTAAAAACAAATCTTTTTCAATGGAAGAGGTGCTATTTAAGTTATGGAATAGCAACACTTTCTCCCTTCCTATTAAAAGTGCCTATTACCTTCAAGGCACTATCCTAGGCTGTTGAGAATATAAAAACAACTAAGAGATTTCTCTACCTTCCAATAATTTTCAATCTAGTAACATATATGCAAACAGAAGTCCAAGCAAAACACCACATGGAATATAATAACTGCCTTAAGAGATACAGATGTCAAAAAATGTACAATAAAGTCTTTAGAATGTGTTTGTATACGTGTGTGTGATATTAGAGAGAGAGACATCCAGGAAAGGCCACGTTGGGGAATCTTTTTCAAAAACACCAGGAAGGGAACACTGCACATAGAATTCATGGCTTTTTTACCATGATTCATTAGTCTTTCAAAGTTAATTTTTTTAACTGTTTTTTTTTTAATTTTTCTTTTTCCCTTTTTCAACCAACATCTTATCAATCCCTTTTTTTAAAAAAAAAATTTTATTTTTCATTTTTAGAGTCATATTCTATCCCTTCATAGTAGTTACCCTTATTTTTGGCATATATATATATAAGTTGTTCTCTCTTTAAAATTTTGAGATACGGTTTCTTCTAACATATCAAAATATACCCTAAATCTCTACTGTATGGCTTTGTTCTAGTCTCCTGCCTGATCACATTCTCTCCCCTTTTTTTTTCTTTCTTTCCTTTTTTTTAATCCTCTTCTTTCTTTTTTCAAACATCTTATCAATTCCTTTTTTAAATTTTTTTATAATTTTCATCTTTACAGTCATATTCCATCCCTTCACCGTATCAATCCTTATTGTGTACATATGTAAGTCTTTCTTTCTTTAAAATTTTAGGAGGCACTTTATTCTAACAGACCAAAATACAAACAAAATCTAGTGTGTGGCACTGATCTATGCAACAGCCTGATCATATTTGATCATATTCTGTTTTTTTTGTTTTGTTCTGTTTTTGTTTGTTTTTATCTTCTTCTTTTTTTCTCTCTCTCTTTCTTTTTTCTTTCTTTCCTTCCTTTTTCCCCTGGTTTCAGGTCTTTTTCTGATTTGATTAGAGTATATTTTCTGGGGACATTGTTAACCTGTTAGCATTTTGTTCTCTCATTCATCTATTCTGCTCTGGACAAAATGACAAGATGAAAAAAATCACCTCAACAAAAAGAACAAGAGGTAGTACCATCTGCCAGGGACCTACTCAATACAGACATTAGTGCAATGTCAGACCTAGAGATCAGAATCATGACTTTAAAGATACTAGCTGGGCTTGAAAAAAGCATGGAAGTTATTAGAGAAACCCTTTCTGGAGAAATAAAAGAACTAAAATCTAACCAAGTCAAAATCAAAAAGGCTATTAATGAGGTACAATAAAAAATGGGGGCACTAACTGCTAGGATAAATGAGGCAGAAGAGAGAATCAGCGATATAGAAGACCAAATGATGGAAAATAAAGAAGCTGAGAAAAAGAGAGATAAACAACTACTGGATCACGAGGGCAGAATTTGAGAGATAAGCGATATGATAAGACAAAACAACATTAGAATAATTGGGATTCCAGAAGAAGAAGAAAGAGAGAGAGGGGCAGAAGGTATACTGGAGCAAATTATAGCAGAGAACTTCCCTAATGTGGGGAAGGAAACAGGCATAAAATCCAGGAGGCACAGAGAACCTCTCTCAAAATCAATAAAAATAGGTCAACACCCCAACATCTAATAGTAAAACTTACGAGTATCAGAGACAAAGAGAAAATCCTGAAAGCAGCTTGGGAGAAGAGATATGTAACCTATAATGGTAGAAACATTAGACTGGCAACAGACCTATCCACAGAGACCTGGCAGGCCAGAAAGGACTGGCATGATATATTCAGAGCACTAAACGAGAAAAATATGCAGCCAAGAATACTATATCCAGCTAGGCTGTCACTGAAAATAGAAGGAGAGATAAAAATCTTCCAGGACAAACAGAAACTAAAGGAATTTGTAAACACGAAACCAGCCCTACAAGAAATATTGAAAGAGGTCCTCTAAGCAAAGAGAGAGCCTAAAAGCAGCATAGACCAGAAAGGAACACAGACAATATACAGTAACAGTCACCTTACAGGCAATACAATGGCACTAAATTCATATCTTTCAATAGTTACCCTGAATGTAAATAGGCTAAATGCCCCAATCAAAAGACACAGGCTATCAGACTGGATTAAAAAACAAGACCCATCAATATGCTGTCTGCAAGAGACTCATTTTAGACCCAAAGACACCCCCACATTGAAAGTGAAGGGGTGGAAAACCATTTACCATGCTAATGGACACCAAAAGAAAGCTGGGGTGGCAATCCTTATATCAGACAAATTAGATTTTAAAACAAAGATGTAATAAGAGATGAGGAAGGACACTATATCCTACTTAAAGGGTCTATCCAACAAGAAGATCTAACAATTGTAAATATCTATGCCCCTAACATGGGAGCAGCCAATTATATAAGGCAATTAATAACAAAAGCAAAGAAACACATTGACAACAATACAATAATAGTGGGGGACTTTAACACCCCCCTGACTGAAATGGACAGATCATCTAAGCAAAAGATCAACAAGGAAATAAAGACTTTAAATGACACACTGGACCAAATGGACTTCACAGACATATTCAGAACATTCCATCCCAAAGCAATGGAATACACATTCTTCTCTAGTGCCCATGGAACATTCTCCAGAATAGATCACATCCTAGGTCACAAATCAGGTCTCAACCGGTACCAAAAGATTGGGATTATTCCCTGCATATTTGCAGACCAGAATGCTTTGAAACTAGAACTCAATCACAAGAGGAAAGTCAGAAAGAACTCAAATACATGGAGGCTAAAGAGCATCCTACTAAAGAATGAATGGGTCAACCAGGAAATTAAAGAAGAATTTAAAAAATTCATGGAAACCAATGAAAATGAAAACACAACTGTTCAAAATCTTTGGGATGCAGCAAAGGCAGTCCTGAGAGGAAAGTATATAGCAATACAAGCCTTTCTCAAGAAACAAGAAAGGTCTCAAATACACAACCTAACCCTACACCTAAAGGAGCTGGAGAAAAAACAGCAAATAAAGCCTAAACCCAGCAGGAGAAGAGAAATAATAAAGATCAGAGCAGAAATCAATGAAATAGAAACCAAAAGAACAGTAGAACAGATCAATGAAACTAGGAGCTGGTTCTTTGAAAGAATTAACAAGATTGATAAAGCCCTGGCCAGACTTATCAAAGAAAAGAGAAATGACCCAAATCAACAAAATCATGAATGAAAAAGGAGAGATCACAACCAACACCAAAGAAATACAAACAATTATAAGAACATATTATAAGCAACTATATGCGAGCAAATTAGATAACCCTGAAGAAATGGATGCATTCCTAGAGATGTATCAACTACCAAAATTGAACCAGGAAGAAATGGAAAACCTGAACAGACCTATAACCACTAAGGAAATTGAAGCAGTCATCAAAAATCTCCCAACAAACAAAAGCCCAGGGCCAGATGGCTTCCCAGGGGAATTCTACCAAACATTTAAAGAAGAATTAATACCTATTCTCCTGAAACTGTTCCAAAAAATAGAAATGGAAGGAAAACTTCGAAACTCATTTTATGAGGCCACCATTACCTTGATTCCTAAACCAGATAAAGACCCCATCAAAAAGAAGAACTACAGACCAATATCCTTGATGAACATGGATGTAAAAATTCTCACCAAAATACTAGCCAATAGGATCCAACAGTACATTAAAAGGATTATTCACCACGACCAAGTGGGATTTATCCCTGGGCTGCAAGGTTGGTTCAACATCCGCAAATCAATCAACGTGATAAAATATATTAACAAAAGAAAGAACAAGAATCATATGATCCTCTCAATAGATGCAGAGAAAGCATTTGACAAAGTACAGCATCCTTTCTTGATCAAAACTCTTCAGAGAATGGGGATAGACGGTACATACCTCAATGTCATAAAAGCCATCTATGAAAAACCTACAGCGAATATCATTCTCAATGGGGAAAAACTGAGAGCTATCCCCCTAAGGTCAGGAACGCGGCAAGGATGTCCACTATCACCACTGCTATTCAACAGAGTATTAGAAGTCCTAGCCATAGCAATCAGACAACAAAAAGAAATAAAAGGCATCCAAATCGGCAAGGAGGAAGTCAAACTCTCACTCTTTGCAGATGATATGATACTGTATGTGGAAAACCCAAAAGACTCCACTCCAAAACTGCTAGAACTCATACAGGAATTCAGTAAAGTGGCAGGATATAAAATCAATGCACAGAAATCAGTGGCATTCCTATACACCAACAACAAGACAGAAGAAAGAGAAATTAAAGAGTCAATCCCATTTACAATTGCACCCAAAACCATAAAATGACTAGGAATAAATCTAACCAAAGAGGCAAAGGATCTGTACTCAGAAAACTATAAAATACTCATGAAAGAAATTGAGGAAGACACAAAGAAGTGGAAAAACGTTCCATACTCATGGACTGGAAGAACAAACATTGTGAAGATGTCAATGCTACCTAGAGCAATCTACACATTCATTGCAATCCCCATCAAAATACCATCCACTTTTTTCAAAGAAATGGAACAAATAATCCTAAAATTTGTATGGAACCAGAAAAGACCCCGAATACCGCCAGAGGAATGTTGAAAAAGAAAAGCAAAGCTGGTGGCATCACAATTCCAGACTTCCAGCTCTATTACAAAGCTGTCATCATCAAGACAGTATACTGGCACAAAAACAGACACATAGATCAATGGAACAGAATAGAGAGCCCAGAAATGGACCCTCAACTCTATGGTCAACTCATCTTTGACAAAGCAGGAAAGAATGTCCAATGGAAAAAAGACAGTCTCTTCAACAAATGGTGTTGGGAAAATTGGACAGCCACATGCAGAAGAATGAAACTGGACCATTTCCTTACACCACACACAAAAATAGACTCCAAATGGTTGAAAGACCTAGATGTGAGACAGGAGTCCATCAAAATCCTAAAGGAGAACACAGGCAGCAACCTCTTCAACCTCAGCCGCAGCAATTTCTTCCTAGAAACATTGCCAAAGGCAAGGGAAGCAAGGGCAAAAATGAACTATTGGGATTTCATCAAGATAAAAAGCTTTTGCACAGCAAAAGAAACAGTCCACAAAACCAAAAGACAACCGACAGAATGGGAGAAAATATTTGCAAATGACATATCAGATAAAGGCTAGTATCCAAAATCTATAAAGAACTTATCAAACTCAACACCCAA